>NW_020174426.1:373542-414226 GCF_003031525.2 Neophocaena asiaeorientalis asiaeorientalis
AACTGCTGACTGAGCGCTGCCGGGGGCTGTCCTGAGGGCGTCTGCGTGAACAGCGCTCCAGAAGGGGCCTGCTGCGTACTGGCTTGAAGGTTCTGTGCTGCTGGGTAAAAATTTCTTTGAGGCTCTCGCTGAGGTGTTCCAACTTGAGGTGACTGTGAGTGGTGAGGCCTGTAGGGAGAGCCTAACTGCTGTGAAGGAGGCTTTGGTGAAAGATAACCGTGTTGTACAGGCGTGTGAGGCGTCGACGACTTGGGAGGATTTTCTCCGTGAGGTGATGGAGGACAGTGCAACTTCACGGGCGCGGACGGCAGCTTCTGTGCAAGTTGCTCAGGTGCGCCGCGAACAAGTGGCTGTGGAGGAGGATTCTTCGAAAGTGCTTGGGTGTTACTTGACAGCTGTTTTTGATGGAGTTCTGTTTTCAGGTGGACACCGTTCTCCGCTTCTGACACAGTAACTGCTCCCTCCCAATGGGAATCTGGTTTTGTGAGTATTTTCCCATGTGGCTGGGCAGGAATTACAGGTCCCGGTGAACCAGGCTGTGAGAAGAAAACAAATTTATATAAACTTTAGAAACATTTTATGTACACTGAGGTTTGTTATTACTGGTATTTAATGTTAGCTAAATATTAATTGGAACGGGGGCAGGGAATAAGAGGTCTGAGAGGAGGACAACTACAGAGGCTTGGGATGTTAAAACGCCAGTTTTTTTAAGTAGTTGAGCAAGTTCTGATAATAAGCTTCAACTGAATTCCCTGAAATTTTATTGAAGACAAGTTAAGGAAATTAATCTGCCTTTTTTCCCCTGAGCAGTGAAACCTGTCTTTGACTCCTATTCTGAAAGAACCACACTTAAACACTGCAGGCAAGTTTCAATTCCATAATTGAAATTTCTATACTCCACCTAAGGATAAATTTGCTTGGGTAGATAAACCTGCTCCCCCCAACTGTTTTCACTTGTAATACCTTTTCCATTGTTCAAGTTCAGGTAATCCAAGGATAAGACTACTTGAATATATAATGATGTTCTTTCTTTAAGCAGAAAGAAAAAATCAATCTCAGATTTCCTCATCGTTACGTTTCCAAAGATACTGCCCCACTGGATCATGTCTTGATGATCCAGGATAGAGGCAGCATTTCTTTTAAATTAAGAATGTCACCTGACCGTTTGTTTTTAGAGAATTAACAGGCTGGCCGGTCAAATATTTTATGAAAAGACTATGAATTTCCTAGACACTAGGATAAGGAAGGGGTGGAAGGAACTCTTGGAGCAGGTGTAAGCTGCTGAAGTACGTTCAGCACATGGGAACTTGAACAGGAGAAGTGTCCAGAAATCAGAAACCGATGCTTGGTACAGCAGGAAAACCTCCATGTGCACATTACCATCCACTTTTCTGAAGGGCCACGTTCAAAGGTCAATGTTATTACCTTGCTCATTTTTGAAGGGCTTTTACAAGTATTTTGGGAAGGATCTGGGGACGCACATTCACTTGTAGTCGTGGGTTCTGGATTTTCAGGATCAGGATCTGTAAAGCGTAAGGAACCATAGAAAATGTAAAACTGCACGATAAATACTGCTTTTTTTTTTTTTTTAACTAACAAACACTCGGACGTACATTCTACTATTCAAACCAACGTCTTATAAATAAAGGCTCTCTCTCTCTCCTTTCTGAAAAGGTATTTAAAACAACCACCATGATAGGTCATCTGCTTACTGACCTTCTATAAGTTCACTGAAAGAAGGGACTGGGCCCTTGGGTTGCAACTGGGGAATGTGATTTGAATGAGATGAAGGTGAAGACGGAACATGAATCGGTGAACATGGGACACATGGTGACTCTCCCCCTAGAGATGAAGCAGAAGCAGACCCAAAGAGAACATTAGAAGCACAGAACGGGGGTGCAGAGTGATTAGCTGACTCCACTTTTCGGCAAAGCAACAAGCTCACTTACCACTATCTTTATCTTTTCGGTGATCACTGAGTAGTAAAGCTCTCTGATAACTCCTCTCTCGCACTTGCTCCACTGAAGTTGAGGCGGTCCTTTAAAATCAAGTCATAACATCAGTTCAGAAGCTGCTGCCGGCTAGATCAGTGCGTGTCCCCTGATGGCCAACACAGCCTCTCAGATAAAGGCTTTTGCTCGTTGGGGAAAAAGCTTTGAAAACAGCTCCCCACCCCAGCCCACAACACCCCCCAAAACTGAGACTTTTATCCTCATTTATTTGAAGAACTCAAGCAGACGCCATTCCTTTGTCTTAAGCAATTTCTTGGTGAAAAGGAGGGGGTGGTTGAAGGGGGTAGCAAAACAACATTCAGAACGTCACTTCCGGTTTCCAAAGGGACCACATATACCCCTGACAAATTACCTTGGGTCTGGATTATAAGGCTAGCAGGAAGCTCAGAGGTAAGAGGACCATGGAGCAAAGTGAATGTGGCCTCCTGCCCTTTGCAGGACCCTTCTGTATCCAGCTTCTTCTATTCCTATCGAAGAAACACTAAACATGGCTGTACTCTCAAGGCAACTGGTAAGGGTGACAAAGAAACTGCCAGATGTTGACTAGGATAAAGGTTCTTTGGAGAGGAATATTTGTGTGAAAATTATCAAGGAGTAGATATAATGGACCTTTAATGATGCAGGGAAATACTTAACTGGCTTAAAACTCTTATCAGCAAAAAGGATCTGTCAAAATTATGATCACAAACCTCCTCTGCTTTAGGAGAACAACAAGCAGGAAGGCAGATTAACAAAAACTTTGTTTTTCAGAACAGCACACTACCACTCTTTACAAATAGATAAGCTCCGTTCAGAATCAGCTATGTGACTGGATGATAAAATAACAAAGACTACTGTCATTATAAGGTGTATTACTTGTAGTTCTAAAGTTACCAGTTAAGTTAGGTTTTTTTTTTTTCCCCAACAGGCAGCTTACCATTGGACTTCTGGTTCATTCTTTTCACTGGCAGAAGCTTCCTTAACAGGACAGTTATTGCTGGTTTCTTCCAAAGTAGCATTATAAACTGTAGCTGGTGTTGGTAAAGGTAGGCTAGCAGTGCTTTCTATCTGCTCCCCATTTTCATTCCCGTTGGCACACCCATCAGCATTGTTGCTGCTCAAGTTTCCACTTGTGTGAGGTGATACGTTAACCAGTGGAAAGTGTTCTGCCTTAGAGCCACTTTTCCTAGCTTCACGTTGTCTTTTCCGGTATTCTAATAGAGAAACCTTAAGCAAGAAAGATAAGGAAAATCAAATCTTTATCCTTGTTTTTATATGTCAGTGTCAATCTATTCTTTTTTTTTCTAAAGAGAATTACTATATTTACATTAAGAAAATTATATGAAATAATTTGATTCTGAACAAACAATAATTAACAATTATCAAATGCCTACTATATGTCAGGCATTGTATTTAGATGATTTACATACATTATCTCATTTAATCCTCACAACAACCCTATGAAATAGGTATATTATCATCCCCATTTTACAGATGAGGAAATTGAGTAACTCACTCACTCAAGGTCACACAGCTGGTGAGTGTTGGAGCCGGGATTCGAACCTAGGTCTTACTTGAAAGCCCGTGCTCTTTCCACTATACTATATTGCTTCCCACAAAGTTGCCAACTGGACTCTGTTATAAAAATTAAAAGCACACATCACTAAAATTCTTTCGACTTGCAAAGCAATAAGCCTATTAACAAATAAAATACGTGTTGTAGTTTCTCCCACTGATCTGAAATAAGGCATTCTAATTGTCTCAGTATGTCTGCCAACCAAATAATGGTGGTAAATCAGGGAACTTATTATTTATATAATAAATACTTTTATATCCATGGCCTAAATACTGTAGGTATTAAGGATGAGGAAAGAGGCATTTCTTCTATATTGGCTGCCTGTTCTATGTAAAATAAGGGTAATAAGAACACAAATATTATTCAATTCTGTTTATTTGGTTGGGAAGTGGTTATCTTTAAAAGTTACTCCTTCAGTGAAATAAATCACCTTGAGGTTTCGATCTCTGAAACCATGCTCCTTATAGGAATTTTCCGTTATCACTAGCTCTCTGCAAACATAATCTAATTCACTGAGCATTTACAAAAGGTTTAAAAATGTACGTATCAATAATTCAATATGAATAAAGTATGAATGCCTTACACAGTACATATTATAACTACTAATTACCCTCAGAAGTAGTATGAAAAAAACACTATTAAAAGGACTATAAATCGTTAAATTTGTAACCTTTTTCTTTTGTGGTGGATTCTGGGGTGTGCAACTTCCGTCGATCAAATTGTCATTAATAGTCCGTCCAAAACCAGATACAAGCCCATCTTCTGAAGTACAAAACACAGGTGTTTCCATAAACATGCCTCTAGTATCATCCTGCATCAGGCACTTTGACTCACTTATTCGGAAGCCTCCTCCAACCTCCAACTGATGTGAGGGTGTCAGGTCCCTCAAGTTGGAGTTTACTGAGAAGTTAACTCCTGTTCTGTCAGGACTCTTTACCCAGGAAGAATATATTGGGCCCCGTCCAGAGTGAGCAGATTCCAGTTGGCTGTTAGACTCAGTCCTGTCATGTGCAGGTGTTTCCATGGTTTTATGTAAGGCAGCTTGCTCAACTGTATCGAGTCCCAGTTGAAGGTCTGACACAGATTCCTTTTCTCCAGGGCACTGCCTACTGACTTCAGTCCTACTCCTAGGGCTGGTATAACCAATAGTCTTTATTTCTTGCAGACCGAGTTCAGTTAAATTAGAATTTCTAAAAGGCCCCAATGTTAACATGGTTGAAGATCTGTCAAAGCCCTGTTTACAGAATTAAAAAAAAAAAAAAAAATTACACAAATAACCACATTTGGAAGCTAGTTACATTAAATCTACCAACAATTTATAATGATACTAGGGAAAAATCACCGATTTAAAAAACCTTTTTTAGTATCTCCTTACCTCTTGACTATAAGTGCGTCTCTTAATTTCTGGAGAACTTTCTGGGGAAGAAATATTCTACATAAAAGAAATAATCATAATTGAAAATTAAAATATGTTAACAAACCCATGATATTTATAGAAATGAGAACTTAAAATGAGCAACTACTACACAGACTTTGGTTTTAGACTTTTTTATTTCCATTCCCCTTATATTTTGCTTCAAGGTCACTTTGATACACATAGTCATTTAGTCTGACTTTTTGTATATCAATCAGATGAAATGAAAGTTATGTGCATTTTAATAAAAAAATAAAGTTTAAATTCACAAATGCATGTTCCAAATTTTCGCTCTTAGATTCTTAAGAACTTTTTTTTCCTGCTCTCAGTACACTAATTATTAAAGGGAGAAAAAAACAGCTATTAAAGAAGCCCCATCCCCATGGGTTTTTGTTTCTGTTTTTTCTCACCTCAAAGTGCATGGTATTTCCCGGTGTGCCCGGAGTTACTGGGGTAACTGGTGAATAAATGGGCTTATAACCATTTCTACAAGCTTCGTCGTCTGACTTTGCCCGTGGAGGAGTGGCAAATGATGGATCCGTAGGAGTCATATCTGTGTGAGTTGGGGTAGCATATGGTGAAGGAGTAGGTGTGGAGGTTTCTGAGTAAGCAGAATCTAGTAACTGATAGAGTCTTCGTTTTTTTAGTGGTGTAGTTAAATCTGTTGGTGAAATAAGTTAAATTATACTGCTGCTATTTGCTATAATCTGTAATATATTCTGGGAAAGATCAAAAAACATCAGCAATCGTAATTATGATGATTGTCACCCCGAAACTAAATTTCACAGTTTTTAAAGATAACAGGAAGCAATCTCTCCCCCACCCCCCAACTTAGTCATTTTCACTGTTAGCAAGCATATTATCTTGCCAGAAGGCTTACAGGCCTGGGGGGCTCTAAGAAATCTTGCAAGTACAGCTGTTCATTTAACTGATTTCTAAGAGTCCTTTTGAATCTTGTTGAAAAACAGCTGGCCAGCTAGGCCCAAAATTCAACCATAAGCCCCAACATATTGTACATGGTACTTGCAAATTAAGGTTTTCATGTCTACCTTCGTCTAAAACTTTGGAGGACAGAAAAGAGAAAATATATGTAACAATGTGCTTCTTTTGAAAGGTACATAATAATTAGAATATATATATGCTATATATATCCTGCCACAGTCTCAGTGCTAGAACAACACTGAAAAGAAATTCTACCTGGAAGAGAACAGCTATCATTTAATAGTAGTGGACTTCTATTTTCACCATTGACTGTAGGACTTCTGGATCTTTCTTGACAGGGTGAATTAAATCTGTGTAAAATTGCTGAGTTTTCTTCTTCCAGAGCTTGTTTCAACCACCGCTGAAATACACAGAACAATAAATGAAGAGAAATCAGTTTGTAGCTGTTTACCTATCCTATAAATATACAGCCAATTCCAAAAGCATTTCACTACCAGGACTGGCAGAGTAAGGAATGAGAATGGCTTTTGGCTCGTACTAGAGTTTCATATCCAAAGAAAAGTTTACCTTCTTGCATGAGCCAGAAATGTTTTCAGGAGGTTCTTTTCTTCTCCTTTTTTCTGAAAGGAATGGTGAAGTGAATCTAATGTAGTGCTTAGGAGTAGAGTATACATGCGGACTATAAGTGAGACCCGGTAAAGAATTGAGCTGTGTAGCTAACACTTCAGGATCTGTAGTTATGCGCAGAGGCTTTTCTGAAAGGGTGTCTGAAGGTTTTCCCGTCTTCTCATTCTTCTCACTTAACCATTCATTGACCAAGTGCTAGAGAGAAGGAAAATCTGGATCACTATATATGTAATTATACAGATTCTCCTATAGAATATTCTAATACCAAATTTGTAACTGACATCTCTAAAATGAGAAATTAATTTAAATCCTTCATATATGATGTCTAAAAAGTCAATATAAGTCATTCTGCATTTCCTTGGTTATCTACACTTATTACTAAATTTTTTTACACAATTATACTTTGTAGGAACACATGATATTTTTATAAAATAGTAAAAATCTAGGAGACCTCAGTACTATCTTAAAAACACACTAAACTGCTTCTATATTATGTGTAAAATGTTTAGTTTGTCACACTTTAGGCAGTGTTTTTTTCGTTGTTGCTGTTTGTTTTTTTGCGGTACGCGGGCCTCTCACTGCTGCGGCCTTTCCCGTTGCGGGACGCACAGGCTCAGCGGCCATGGCTCACAGGCCCAGCCGCCCTGCGGCATGTGGGATCTTCCCGGACCGGGGCACAAACCCGTGTCCTGTGCATCGGCAGGCGGACTTGCAACCACTGCGCCACCAGGGAAGCCCTAGGCAGTGGTTTTCTACTCTGGCTGCTCATCAGAATCTCCAGATGAGGCCAGTGCATATACACATATGTATTTTTTTAAAGCTGTCGGCATTGACAATCACTAATGATTTAAGGGGGTTGAAATCTCTAAGTTCCCATGCTTTGAAAATTCACATAATCCCTTTCTTAGTTCTGTTTATTTTTTTGCATCTACAATGTACATAGTTTAGTCTTTACTGGCTGTATGAATATACCTGATCCTAAAGTATAATGATTACTCAACTTTTTCTTTTTTTAAGAACGAGTTATTTAGTAAAGTTCAGATGTAATGGGCATGGAAATAAGGATTACATTTCTCAGCTCAAGCACATTTTCCTTGCTGTGTGGGCACTTATATCTTTTCTATCTAGTTATCAAATTATACTCCTTTAATTTTTATTATAAACGTAATTTGTAGAATATGTAGAAAAACTAGTGTATATGTATTTACACATACATTCTCACAATACACATACAGAAATACATACATTAAAAAAACAGTCTACCCACATCCTGTCTTCTAGAGATAATCACTATAAGCATTTTGGCATCTTTTCTTTCCTTCCTTTTTTCAATGCATGTAAACTTCCTTTCTAGGACAAGCAACAGTGGGGCTAAAGCACTTGGGAGTCTGCAACAGACTGCCCCGGTGTGAATCCTGGCTTTGCCACTTACCGTTACCTCAAGCAAGTTACATAACTTTTCTACATCTCAATCCAAATCTATAAAAGAAGGGTCATGAGAGAAACTAGCTCTACAAATAGGGTTATTGTAAGGATTACAAGAGTTAAATAACCAAAGCTCTTCATAGAGTATCTGGCACAGAATAAGTGCCATGTATGAAACTGAAGAAGGCCTTTACATTATAGGAAATCACGATAATTTGGTACTCTGTCAAACAGTAATGTTGTTTAAAATAACAGTATATATCACACGCAAAACCTGTGGGAAAAAGGTTTTTTTTTTTTTTAGAGAGAATCAGGATATGGGAACCTATATCTCAAGACCGGGGAATTAAATCTATAGTGCCACAGTAGTTTAGTCATTTAATAATTAAAGGGCAGGGACTGTGTCATATTTGCAATCAAGAAAGCAGCCTTTTTTTTTGTTTTCCTGCACTGTGCAGCTTGTGGAATGTTGGGTCCCAGACCAGGGATTGAACCCACTGGGCCCTCAGCAGTGAGAGTGCAGAGTCTTAACCACTGACCACCAGGGAATTCCCAAAAGTAGCTTTTCTTTTAAACATGAATCTTTTTTCTTTCTCACTAATCCAAATTATGGAGAAAATCTGCAGCTACTTTTTGTCCTCCCAAAGTGGGCAAAAGTAACTACTCATTGTCAAAAAATCAAGTGCTGGCTTGCTTGTTCAGGATCCAAGGTGCAAAGGTGAGCACAGACTTCAAATCAGAGCGGTGTTTAGATCGTCTCTGTCTAATCCTCTGACTCGCCACTGAAGTATACTCCCAGGTTCCTCCTAGATATTTACAAAGTATACTTCTCATGGTTTCACAGTACCTACAAACTATACTGAATTTGGTAAGAACAACGACCAGATAAAGTGGGTTTCAAAGTATTTTGTTGTAGAAGGGTGTGAGAAGGATCCATTTATGATCTACCCCACTGCCCAGAGAGCCTAAGGGTTGCACTTTGGTATCTGCTCCAATCTGCTGTACTCAAAATGGGAGAAAAACAAAGCTTCATAAGGGTGTTCTGTATTTCTGGCCTTCCTGTAAAGCTCAGGTTGGTTTATCTCAGTGATTGTTTACCACAATTGCTTCATTAAATCTGACAGTAGTTTGTGACAGATTTTTATTAATAAATTGACCTAAAACTACCCTTCCTGAAATCCTCCTACACTGTTGGTGGGAATGTAAATTGGTACAGACAGTATGGAGGTTCCTTAAAAAACTAAAAATAGAGCTACCATATAATCTGGTAATCCCACTCCTGGGCATATATCCAGAGAAAACCGTAATCTGAAAGGATACATGCACCCCAGAGTTCACTGCAGCAGGACCTAGAGATGATCATACTAAGTGAAGTAAGTCAGAGAAAGACAAATATCATGATAGCACTCGTGGAATCTAATTTTTTTAAAAAAGAAACAAATGAACTTATTTACAAAACAGAATCAGACTTAAGGGGAAACGGGGTGGGGGGGATAAATCAGAAGCTTGGGATGAACACATACACACTACTATATATAATAAGATAACCAACAAGGACCTACTACTGTATAGCACAGGGAACTCAATATTCTGTGATAAGCTATGAGAAAACAATCTAAAAAAGAATGCATGTATGCATGTGTATAACTGAATCACTTTGCTGTACACCTGAAACTAACACAACGTTGTAAATAAAATTAAAATGAAACTACCCTTCCTTATAAATTTTCACATCCTACTACATTCTATGGAAATCAACAGTTTCTTCACATTTAATTCTTGTAATCTACCTTTACCATGAAATTTATAAAAACTACAAAGAATAAAGAAAGGATAACACATCTCAAACTAGTTGTTTCTGAGAAGTGTAGTTTAGTACATAAAGTAGGCAAAATTAAATCATTAGAAATCAGAATTGCAATACTACAAGGAAGCCTTGATATACTGGATATTTTAATGATGCAAACATTTCTATTAACTGATTTTACAGTTTTGCAATTCTCACTCTTAGTTTAAAACTTTGCTAGTATAAAAACCACGACTCTATCACTCTTCCTTATGAGATGTTATAGACTGAATTCCTAAAACATGAATATATTTAACATCATAAGACATTTGTTAAAAAACAGTTCTGACATTCATTAAGAATCATACCTTTTTTGTTTTGGGATACTTTGTTGGACATTTATTAAGTGCTGGAACTTCAGTTTCAGTAATTATTTCTGCTAGTGCAGTTTCACTTTCTGGTTCTATTGCAAGTACAGTATTTTCAGTATCATTTTGTTGTGAAGTAACTTCTACATCAGGAGAAGACGGTTGGATATCTGAACACATGCTGACAGTTCTGTGTCTCCGACGCTGCTGTCCGATGTGGGTCCTACTCCGAGAAAAACTTTTTCTCTGTTTAGTTCTATTTACTTTGGCAGGAGTTGGCTTGCTAGCAGTTTCTTCTTTTGCTTGTTCCTAATTCAAAAGAGAATGGAACTTTTAATACGATGTTTATATAACTCAGTAGTTGAAATCTGATGGCATCAATCTGCTTCAGAAGCTAACTGCCCCAAATGTCTTTATGAATTCTGATATATATTAAATTGACATAATTAAAAATTTTCTTACTCTCCAAAACAAAGCAAGTGGAGTCTCACAGCTGAAGTCTTAAATTCTCATAGGATTTGAAAAATGCTATTGAAAATGAAAAGCTAGTATCACATCAAAAATTCTTTATAGATAAATTGTGGAAATTTTATTGGAAAGTGGTGAAGTGTGAAAATAAAACTAGACCTGAATAATAATACCTGAATAACTTCAGCATCAGTGACAATCTGTGCATCTTTACATTCAGTTTTAACTTCAGTTTTGGCAGTGCTGATCCTTTCCAAAGCTTGTTCTCTTCTTTTCTCTCTTTTTTCAAGTCTGGCAAAAGCTTGCAGAATTGCTTCCATTTTCCTTTCTTCTCTTGTCTACAAAATTTAAAGTAACATAATAAATACTGCTGTGAAGTAAAATTCAAAAGTCCAAATGTTCATGGCAAATTAAAAAAAATTTCTATGATGGTGTTAGCATCATTGATGGTAGATATGGGATTAAAAACATTTATATTCATTTTAGATCTCTGAGAATCCCAAACATCTTGGTAAACCCTGTCATTACAAATATATTACAATGAAAGGAATGTTTGGATGATTGTATGTTAATGATAAGGCAAAACCAAAAAAAGACTCAAGAACAACCCTGCTTTATCAAACCAAAAATCTTTTTTTCTCAATAATACATTAGGCAGCCTTTTAAAAATAAGATCAAAGTTCCTAAGGTAATAATATGTTGAAAAGGTTAAATCCATATGAACATAAGGAGTGAATATATTGACATGTCACAGCAGGATATTGTGGGGTGAAGTCCTGGGTTTAAATCATGATGCTACCAGTCATTTACTATCTCTGTGACCCTAGGCAATGTAACAACTCTGGTTATTAACCTTTTTGAGCATCTTATAAAATGTGGCTAACAATATTTACACTTCACAGAATTGTTAATGAGTTCAAATATAAAATATCTGTGAAGTTTTCCAACCTTACTTGGAAAATGGTAGGCATTTCTTAGGTGTTACTATTTCTCCTTTGGCTCTCTTGCCCTGCATTATAATTGTTATAAGGCATTCCTCTATCTTCTCCTCTTCCCGTCTACACTGACAGTTCAAGGCAGAGACTGGAAAACAGCAAGAGTTCCTTTGAGCATCAGTTCTCTTTGGAGAGAGAACATTAAAAGCAAGACCCAGAGCCTTGGCCAGGGGGCCTGGCAAATGCTTCAGGTTTCAACCAGAAACAGGAAGCATGTCCATCAACTGTCCAGTTCTCCAAATGTAAAGAACCAGGTCCTGAGGCTTAGAACCATTCGTCTTTCTTCCTTTATTGTCATCCATGTGGGAAAGGAAGATCAATAACTCAAGGTCTGGCTGCATGGTCTTCTCAATATCAGAGCTTTAGAGTTCGAGTAATTATCAGAAGAGATTCAAGCATTAAGACACCTACACTATGAAAACTATTACTTACTCTTTCCTATATTTTTTTCTTTCATTGTTCCACTAGGTAAGGGAAATATGTAAACAAAACTCTTCTGAGAACTTTATAATTGGTGAAAACAGACTACCATACCGCAAATGTGTCAGTCTTATAAAATGTGTTATCCGCACCCTCTTTATTTTACAGGTAAGGAAACTGAGACCCAAAGAGGTAAGATTACTTGTTCATGGACACATATCTGCATCTTAGCTTTCTTGGTCTGGGATGGATAATAAGACACTAAAATAGAGAACATAGGCAAAAGATGATCTCTTTACTGGAACTGGAAGTTGTTTTTTTTTTTTTTTTGTGGTATGTGGGCCTCTCACTGTTGTGGCCTCTCCCGTTGCGGAGCACAGGCTCCGTACGCGCAGGCTCAGCGGCCATGGCTCACGGGCCCAGCCGCTCCATGGCATGTGGAATCTTCCCGGACCGGGGCACGAACCCATGTCCCCTGCATTGGCAGGTGGACTCTCAACCACTGCGCCACCAGGGAAGCCCCCTGGAAGTTTTAAAGCTGAATTCTTTCCTTAGATAATACATGTCTCTGGTCTTAATAAATCACTTTACTCGACCCCCTTTCATTTATGGCTCTCTCAATATATTAGGGCTGTCTCAATATATTAGGGCTTTTCTAACACCCTAAATTTAGAAGTCTGGAGTAACTAAAAAATATGATTTTCATAATTGCTTCACCTGTGGAATGGGGGTGGGTAGAAAGAGAAGGGGTTCATTATTGTGCTTATAAATTTAAAAATAAATCTGGGAAAAGTACATTTTTCCAAAAGAAATAAACTTGTGTTAGCAAGAATCATTTTATGTATAAAATAAATTTACCCACGGGCCAGGCACCCAAAGGAAACATTTTCTATGTCATGATTATCCAAGGAAAGTTTCCTAAGATAAATACGAATTTATGCCAAAAGAAGTTTCCTTGACATGGTCCATTATTCACTTGTTTTAGATACAGTAAGAGTCAGAGATAAAATTAATTGATGTAAAGACAAAATTAATTCATTTAAAAATTGAACTCCCTTGGTAAACAATGCAGCTAATGGATAGTCAAAGCAAAATCCTTTATTTCTAGATGACTCGATCTTTTTGAGCTGGTCAGGATCTTAAAAATAATCTAGTCCTAAACTGCTGAAGAAACCAGAGCCCACGTGTATTAACTGAATCACTCAAAGGCAGAGCCATAATTATTATCCAAGTTTCCAGGCTCCTGGTTTGTTCTTCTTTCCAATTACCAACTACTGACACACTACATAATGCAAAATAAAGCATAATCATTCCTACATTTACTACAACTATTAACTGAAAGCACTAAACAGGTATCCTAATAGCTTTAACCCAGCTTCATCTTAAAACACACACTGTAGAAAATGTAAACATGCTTTTGATTATGTGAAGAAAAAAAAAGTTACTAATCTACTTTTATTTTAAATTACTAATCTACTTTTATTTTAAATTCCTTAAGGTTCATATGTCATTCAGCTTTTATATTCACCAGTGTATTCTCTGACACACACAACCAGATATACAGTATGTAATGACTGAAAAATTACCACCCACTTTATAGATCTAACTGATAAATAAGTTTTATATATAGCTTGAGATAATTATAGCTGATTGTTCAGGGGACTAGAGAAATTAGGAGTCTTAGTTAGCCCCAGCGGACTGTCCATAGATACTGACATCTGAGCTGGATGTAGTTTAGATGATACTTGTCACCTAAGGCTACCACCAGGACCTGCATGTTTCATTATCATGACTCATTCCAAGCCACTGACTGTTCAGACCTCAAAAGTCATTTTTACACTCTATGAGCTTGGCAACTGATAGACCCTGACATAGAATTAGAATTAGAATCAGACAGGGTTGACTTTTCACTTTTGTTGTTAACAACAACACTGTTGTTAACGCTGGAGTGTTGGGTGCTGAACTAAAAAAACTGAGAAATCTCTGATGAGATCTACAGATTGCTTTTATGACATTTTTCAGTTTATGGCTTTACATTATAACACACAAGAGTACAGTAATTTTCTGTAAGCAGAAAGTCTGCTTAATATCCCTTTATAGGATTTTATCACTTGAGGAGTGGGTACAGTGAGAATTTTTATTACAATTTTGTGCTTCAATGTATAAACACACTGGAACACAAATTTAACTTGAAATCATGTCACGTTGTACTTGGAAGAGACAATGGAGATCTTCTTGTATGAGCCCCTATTCAACAAATGGTGAGGGACTTCCCTGGTGGCACAGTTGTTAAGAATCTGCCTGCCAATGCAGGGGACATGGGTTCGAGCCCTGGTCCGGGAAGATCCCACGTGCCGTGGAGGAACTGAGCCCGTGAGCCACAACTACTGAAGCCCCTGCACCGCAAGGAAGAGTAGCACCCACTCGCAGCAACTAGAGAAAGCTTGTGCACAGCAACAAAGACCCAACACAGCCAAAAGTAAATAAATTTATATTTTTTAAAAAATGGTGAAAACCTAAGGTCCATATAGTTCAAGGACTACATAATAAAGAACACGAATTAAAGTTTTATACAATATCACGACTGAAAAACTAAACTACACTGACTAAATTGTTAGAATTCATCCCAATTAGAGGTATTTGGTAATATGAAGCTGAGTGAAAATAAGCTTATGTACTCTGGATGCCTTACAGTGGCTTTAGAAGGAAATTTGCTAGTAGTAGGATGTAAGAATTGAGAAGGAAACAAAATGAAGACATTTAGGTATTTTGTGATTTCTTTTTTTTTTTTTTTTTTTTACCTTATTACCAAGTAGGAAGTGGCTCTTTAAAACAAAGTTGCCTTTTAAAGGAAAAGGGAAATGGCAGGGCCAACCTACCAAATTACTTACAGCGTTGAAATAGAGAAATTAAAAGACTTCTTACTCAACTAACTTCCCTTAACCTTTTGAATAGGAATTTATTAATTTTTTTAAAAATGCTAAGATTACTGCTTACCAATAAAATTGTTCCACAACAGTAAGTATTTCCATTTCTTCTCTACCACATGATGACTTAGTTTAACTTCACAGTACTCTTTCCTGTTTGATGTTTGTTTTTCCTTCCACCCCGTCCTCTGTGAAAGCTGCTCCAGAACAGGGACCTTGCCTTCTTTTGTTCACCCAGTACTTTAAATGGTGCTCAGCATATAACAAACACCCAAATTTTTAAGTGAATAAGAATTGGGTATACATTATATAAACCATGTATATCACTGTAATTTGAAGGTATGTAATGAAGTCTTTAAACAAGATTTTGGAAATCTTGAATTTACTACAAGGCAGCTGAAGCTGAATATCCTCATTTCGTTTGAACAGACAACCTATAAAAATAAACAGGTTCCTTTTTGCTAGTCGATACTACAATTTTGGAAAAACAATTCCTAAACACTGTGATGAAGAAAATGGGACTTCAGAAAATTAAAACTAGTAATCAACGTTAACTTAGTCATGCTCTGAGGAGAGAAAAGTAAGATGGACAATACATGTCATGACTTTTCTGGCAAATTTACCCTCCCCTATAGTTTACTATTATTAAAAATCCTTTTGCATCTTCTAAACTGATCTTCTAAATCAAGTCACTTCCCAGAGACATTAGTAAGAGCATGGATTCTGTATAGTAGTGTTTTCTCAGAGTGTTTTTTTCTATGGAATAAAAATCTGCAGGATGTCAAAGGTGTCACTACAGAAAAACAAGTTGCAAGGACGTACAGGCTGAGGGAATGCTGACATAAACAGAATTTCTCAAGAGGTTTCAAACACCATGTATACTGGAAATCTCGAAGTTGGGGACAAGGTATACTGTTTACTAAAGTCAGCTGGCTACAAAGCTCTCTCTTTCACAAAACATCTTAAATTAGAGTTCCATGGAATACCTTTTGATGTGAAGGATCAAGGCTGAGAAAATTGTGGGGAATCCTGCATCCTATCCTGCCTGGACTATAAGCTTCATTTAGTTCATACTCATGGGCGTATCTATAGCTTTCCTCAAATGGCTGCCAGGAACATCTAATAAGCTCAATTATAGACCACCTACTTTTATAAAAGCCAGACCTTTTTTTTCCCCTAGAAGCTAGGGCTAAGGCAATGAGCCCTACAAATCCTTGCCCTTACGTAGTTTATATTCTAGTGATATACAGTTAATTCTAAATTGTCCTAGATGCTTGACAGGTTTAAGAAACTCATAGCTAGGTGACTATCCCTTCATATCCTTTTGTTGGTCTCAAATTTCTATCCTCCTACATGTGAAGACCACCTGAACCACCTTGCATGGACTCCAGTTTAAGCAATCTGACTGTAACAGGCCATCAAATATTACCAAGACTATATTCCCAAAGTAGTCTTTCCATAAGGTTGTGGAAAATTATTTTGAAAATATATTAAAAGATACTACAAAGGAGGTTCTTTTCATTTCATTATAAATGGGGTGAAGGAGGGGAAGCAAGCCTCCTTTTGAATTTAAATCTTTCTAAGGTTTTATATTTTTAATCAATCACCTGTTCATCAAAATAAGGTGAGCTTCTCAATATCTAAGCCCCTTCTGTACACTTAACCTCTGACAAGGTTATGGCCACCTAACTTCAACTCAACTACCATGGACCTGGGAGAGTCTACTCAGTAGTACCCCGGTTTTGAAACCAGGTGAGTATAAACAGCCTGCTGTATTTCAACTTACTGTACTATTGTATTTCAACCCACTGTATTTCAGCTTAAGATTCTCCCAAGTCAATTCCAACCCACTGCCAAAGAAGTATCTCTTACTAGCTAAAGAGAAAATGTCCAATAACCATCTATTCAGTTCCATACCATTTAGCCACATGTGAGCTTTTGTAAGGAGAGGACAAAATATAACGGAGGAAAAAGGAAAATGTTAAGAATGGCTTTCTACCCTGGCCCCCTAATGATTTGAGTATTCTTTCATGAAATCAGCATTTCATGTGATCTACAATCAACCAATCTTATTTTCCTATATCCCTCCTCACCACCACCCCCCAAAAAAAACAGCCTATAATTCCAGCCAAATGTGATTTTAAACGTCATAAGGTAATGGTAAATTCTACCTAGTTCATGAAATGACCTCTGATCCCTCCAGCTCTAAGTTACCTGTCATATATCTCCTTTACCACACTTCCTGCTGCATTGTAACTGTTTTCTAAATGCCCTTGAAGGCAGAGATATTATCTTCCACTCTCAACAAAAGGAACAAAGTAGCAACCAAATTACATAAATCACCTGTGCTATTTTTGGAGACTGAGCAACATGCTAATATTAGGTTGTATATGGAACTGCCATTTGTGTAGATAAAAACTATCAAATCAACAATTTCATATGGTTCAAGCTATACTACAAAAAGATGGGCTGAAGTATATTTGAATTTGGACATTACATGGTACGTATCTGGGAGGAAAGTCTGACTTTTTATATTTCAATCTCATAGATACACGTGAGAACTGGTATCTCCTATTATAATACTTTAAAGTCTGTCCCATCACAGGAGAAAATTTAAATCAGTTTGACCTAAGTTTCTCAGGAGTTGACCTATCTTTCCAATTACTGATGTTAACATAGCCAATGTAAAAGGCAAACACTGGAGTAATAAAGGCTGATGAGTACTTAAACTTTTCGAAACAAAATATTTCAACCCACAAACACTAATACTTTGGGGAGTGGGAGGGGGCCATACCAGCCGCTTAAGAATTCTAGAGTGCATGCTTTTTTGCATTCTAGTCATTTGAGTATAGCAAAAATTCTATAATTAAAACATCCAGGCAAACATAGCAATTACAACTAACAACATTACAGTGACCTTGAAGGCTACAGGTTAAGGAACCAAGGATTTTTAAATACTTACTTCAAAGGGAACCCTCATACACTGTTTGCGGGAATGTAAATTGGTGCAGTCACTAAGGAAAACAGTATGGTGGTTCCTCAAAAAATTAAAAATAGGATCCAGCAATTCCACTTCTCAGTGTGTAAAGAAAACCACTAATTTGAAAACATACGTGTACCCCAATGTTCACAGCAGCATTATTTATAATTGCCAAGATATGGCAGCAACCTAAGTGTCCATCAACAGATGAATGGATAAAGATGTGACCAATATACACACATATATGTGTGTGTGTGTGTATTACACACACACACACACACACACAATGGACTACTACTCAGCCATAAAAAAAGGATGAAATTTTGCCATTTGCAGCAACATGGATGTGGAAGGCATTATGCTAAATGAAATAAGTCAGAGAAAGACAAATACTGTATGATATCTCTTATATGTGGAATCTAAAAAATACAACTAGTAATTACACACACACACACACACACACACAAAATGGACTACTACTCAGCCATAAAAAAAGGATGAAATTTTGCCATTTGCAGCAACATGGATGTGGAAGGCATTATGCTAAATGAAATAAGTCAGAGAAAGACAAATACTGTATGATATCTCTTATATGTGGAATCTAAAAAATACAACTAGTGAATATAAGAAAAAAGAAGCAGACTCACAGATATAGATAAACTAGTGGTTACCAGTGGGGAGAGGGAAGGGGGGGAGGGGAAGTATAGGGGTAGCAGATTAAGAGGTACAAACTACTAGGTATAAAATAAGCTACAAGGATATATTGTACAGCACAGGGAATATAGCCAATATTTTATAATAACTATAAATGGAGTATAACCTTTAAAAACAATCACTATTGTACGCCTGTAACTTATACAATATTGTACCTCAATACTTCAATAAAAAATATTTCATATCCCTTCAAAATACCAAATTCTAAATATTTACGTTTGTTTATTCCTATGAAAAATACTCAGCTGCACAACCACCTTAGTGGCATATATTAAAATGAATATGCTAAAACAGATATAAAAACATGAAGTATTCATTTATATTAATACAGCATACTAGTAGACAAAATCTGGACAAAACTGGATTCCCAAGTATGCCTTTTTGTCTATCTATCCAAAGTTCCATCATGTTCAACAAAAAGGCATTTCTCTTTCCTTCTGCCATCTCAAAATGAGGATGTTCTAAGTTCCACTAACTTTTTCAGCACTGAAAGAAGGAAGTATTTAAAAAGTAGCCCCAGAGTCATATAACAAACCTCCAGGTTTGAGTTTTCTTTTTTCCTCTCATTTCTCTCCCCTCAAAAGCACTGTTATAGCCCTTAAAGCCGCATTTGTATCAGACGCATGCCTCATACAGAAACCACTCATACCCTAAAGTGATCTTCTAAAAGTTTCTGCAGGATTATTGCAAAGACAAGGCTGTGGCAATTGTGGAATGAACTGGCCGATATTGAACATCTAGTCAAGAAAGGGCCATAGGTAATTTGGGTAGGTACAGGTAATTTATTAGATGTAACCCAATCTTGAAAAAGGTTCAAGATAATTCCTTTTAGAGGAAGAACTCCTTTTTCTTTATAAGCAACCTCCTCCAATATTTTCTCCTATATTTGTTTTTCTTCTCTCCTGTTCCTAACACTACCCTGTCCCATCAGAGCAGTGCTTCTGAAATCCTGAGGCTGTGAAACAGTTCTGCATTGCTTTTGCAATTTTGAACATCAACAATACATCAGTGTTAGAGGAATGACCATCAAGGCAATAAGAGAGAGTTACATTTAAGCAGGCCTACAATGACCAAAATCCAAAGATCCTACCGCTAAGTATATGACACCTGAGGTTCCATGAAATACATGAAAATCACTAAAACAGGAAACAAGGGAGCATATAAAATAAAGGGGAGTGGGGAAAGCCCATACTAAGATCATCAGTTGGTATATAAAGTCATTTTCAAATCTTAAGGCAAACTATATCTTAATGTCTTCTTAACTGGCCTAGACATTGTATCAATTGCTAAATTACTATGGATTTTTAAGAAAATATCTTGTCCTAGTTTTTATACAGGTTAAGATATTTCAAATAAATAGTACAGGGAGTGTAAATACTAAACTTATTTTAATGAAAACGTTATTTTATGATAGCAGTATGAGATGTAAAAATAGCAGCTGCCAAACAGTGGGTTTTCTTCTTTTTCGCATAAGCCATTTATTTAGTGCTATTATAAGCTTTAAAATTCCATTTTTGTTTTACATTAAATTATGAAGAGAAAGGATACATTTAGTTAATGAAAAACATTTTGAACAGTAATTCTGGCATTAAAATTAATAGTACTCTGCTTCAGAAATGTTAAAAATTTCTTAAATGTCAGAAATTCTAAATTGTCTAATGAACACACAGTGAAAATACAAAAGATTAGTGGAAGTTACTTGAATGGTAATGACAAAGCCAAATGAAATGCTCAGGGACACATCATGTTTGCTAACTTCAAAGAACAAGGTAAAGGCCCTCCTAAAGGCAGCAGCAAGTATTTTGGGACGAGCAGTGTCACTAAACCCAAGTGACAGAAGGAAGCTGCTACCGGCCTTCCAACTTACCATCTTCCTTCTCCTTTCTGCAATCTGTTCCTCTGACTCCATTTCTACTTCATTGCTAATGGGAGTTTTTTCTTCTATATCATCAATAAAATCTGGTTCCTGAAAGATGGAAATGACTGCTTTATAGAAACTACTACTCCATCTACAAACCAGAGGCACAGAACCATGTATTTTAAATGTCTTTCAACCAGAACTAATTAAACATAAAAATTACGAGAGTACTTAAATCCATTTCAGAAACTTAAAACTGGTTCTAAATTCAGGAAACTTTTCAAAATCATGCAATCAAATAATTTTGTTTTTCAAAGTTCTAGTCAATAATGTTCTTTATCAGTAGAGTCCGCAAAGCCTTAAGTTTATATTCTTACCAACACATAAACATATAAATTATTTCACATAACCCAGCGCCTACAAATACCAAGTGCTTAATAAAGGTTTGTTCAATTTAACACTTAAGGGAAACTACCCTTAGAAGATAAGACACTGGAGACGAATAAAAGCTTACTTAATCTTCACATTTAAAAGGTCCCGCCTAACTAACTTCCATTTGTTTAAAGGGCATATAACAAAATACTTCCTGGTGAAGCGGAAGTACAGGCCAAACTCTTTCCTCAAATTTATCTTATGTGTTTTTAAAATAACTTCCTCTCAAAAATCATATGTCCACCCCTATAGAATTGATTTCATTATGTCCCAAATATTAAAGGAAAGGAATCATTATGGCTTAAGACTTTAAATAAGAACATTTATTACAAACATAAGGACAGTGCCATCTGGAAGAATTTTTTTAATTACCCAGTCTTAAGGAAAATCTTGTATTCAATTCTACAAGGATTTGCTGGGTGAGCTGTTTCTTAAAAGTTTAACAAATATTGTACAAATTCTAGCAGAACCTGTAGTTTACATTTATAAGTACTTCATTAAATAAGAGAATGACTTAAAAAGTTTAAGCCATTTTATATAAAAAATAGGATAAAATATGACAAATTAATTTTCTTCTCTTAACTTCTTCCATCAAGAGTCAGTAGAGCATAGTTCAGTACCTGATTATTTGACACCGATAGTCTCAGAGGAGAAAGCTTTCTCTGTTTAGTTTCCGGGCTCTTCATTTTGTTCGCTGTCCCTTCACAATCCAAAGTAATATTCTGATTTTGTGTATCTTTTTCTTTTGAAATATCCTTTTCTTTTTTTCCTTTCTTCCTTCTGGTCTCATAACCACTATTGATGTTTTCCGTGGATTCAGAACTACGTTTCAGAACAGGGCACTCTGGATTTTCTTTGAGGCATGCACAATCCACCTTGTACTTACTGGAAAGAAAACCAGTTAAATATTTGTTCAAGATATAGACTGTAATATTTTCTAATCCATTTTAAGCTACACCTCCACAAAACTGTATGCTATTACTAATTATAAGCAATCGTTTTTGCTAATTTTCATTCCTTGTAACTATGACAAAATAAATTTTCTCATAAAAACAATATAATAATTAGAAGTTGATTTCTGACCAGAGATTGGTCATAATCATAAGGATAACCAGTGATGGGTTTCAGAAGGAAAAAACTCCAATAAATTAAAACTGAGTCTTTTTAAGTCAAATGATACCATGGCATATTTTAAGGCAAAAACCCCAGGTTACCTCAGAGTGCTATAAAGTGTATATGCAGAATATGATAAAATACTCTAAATCTGACCTAAATAAAAAATGCTAGGTACAATAAATACCAAACCTTAACTAGTTTGTCTTATACTTTAAGGAATGATTTCAATAACCAGGGTTCTTTAAAAAGCTACCTTGAAAAAACTGAATGTCATGTTTGCCTTTGCCCTTAGGTATTCCCTCTTTCAAATAAACGGAAGCTTGAAAAATAATTGCACTACCTCTCATCTTCACAGTAGTGATAATTATTACTCCTATTTTACAGATGAGATTAAAGCTCAGAAGGTCAGTATCTTGTCCAAAGTCACACATTAAGTGCTAGGGATGACATTCAAATACAGGTCTGAGTCCAAAGCCCACACTTTTCAGCTCTTCAGTATTTCTTAACTCTCTACCCTCTTGTCTACCACCAAGAGTCAGTTCATCTCTAGGATATAGGCTGAATGCCCAAACCAGAGTTAAATAATAACAGAAGACTCCCACTTTGCATGTTTTGAGTAGTTTGTTCATAATAAAAAATAATTTACTTTTCCAAGTTTCTAATACGCCTAACTCATTCACTTTCAACACTGGTAGAAAGCTACAAGTCAAACTGTCTAATTCTGTGAATCGGGTAGAACTCAAACATCATGGTCTACCCCTCACCTCTCCAAATCAGGCAGTAACAGAAACTAGCTGGAAACTTTTTCTAGATATTTTCTTTGATTTTAGGACAACAGAACTGCAAATAATAATGATGACAACTGCTAATATTTATTCAGCACTTATTTTGTATCAAGAATGGTTTTAAACCCTTTACATGTGTTAACTCAATCTTCGAAATATTCCTGTTAGGTATTATTTTTCTCATATTATAATGAGGTAATGAGGCAGAGAGAGATGACAAAATTGGTCCAAGGTTACATAACTAATATAAGTGACCGAGCTAGGATTTGAAAGCAGAGAGTCAGATTATAAAAAGCTTATATTTTTAACCACTGTGGGAAACAGTCCCCCAAAGCAATGAGCAAAGAGCTATTATGCTCAATTTTCCACCTTGGTGGTGGGGCGGAGAAAGAGCTAAAAAGGAAACACTTTAGTTATCAGGATAAATCTGACTCCAACAATCAAGCAGAGATGCATATACTGAAGGAAGAGGGATTTCATTGACAGAAAACATAATGGACATTAAAAACGTCTGCATGTAAAATGGATACCACACAAACTTTTAAAAATAAAATACAGGAGGATATGAACTGAAATCCTTATAACCCAAAAGATTATAGAATATATAAAGAAGTGCCTCCACCCACATCGGTTTAAAAAAAAAGACTACCCAGCAGAAAAATGAACAGATGATGAGACAAGTCATAAGAGAGGAATCCAAATGACAAATGAATATATAAAAGGATCTTTGGGCTCTTAAAATAATCATGGAAGATGGTAATTACAAATATAAAAAGATACTATCTCACACAGATTAACATCGATTTTTAAAGTACAGTAAAGAAGCGTTGCAAGGAAGCGAAGCTATGGGAGTATAAACTGGTCATTCACCCACGTCTGGTAAAAACTGAGGCTGTACACATTCTACAACCCAGCAATTCCACCTCTACGTCCCTATCATGGAGAGAACATGTACACATGCAGCATTTTTTGTAAATCTAAAGGTCCACCAATAGTGGAATGGATAAATGCCATCAGCAGTGAAAATAAATGAATTAGAGCTACACATAACAAAAGAACTGAATCTCACAAAAGTAATGAATGAGAAAAGATGAATGCAAAATAATACAGATTATAATTTCCATAAATTCTTAAAATATACAAAACTACTCCATACTATTTAGGGACATCTACAGACATAGTAAAAATGTTAAACTCATAAAAATGTTAAACTCACCAAATTAAAGATGGCAGTTATCTCTGGTAAAAGACAGAGGATAGACGCAATCGGGCTGCTAAACATATGGGCCTTTAATGGATAATGTTTTGCTTCTTAATTTGGAAATGAGGCACATGGACTTTTTTTTTTTTTTTTTGGCCACGCGGTTCGTAGGATCTCAGTTCACTGACCACGGATTGAACTCAGGCCACTTAAGTGAAAGCACGGAGTCCTAACCATCAGGGAACTCCCTACATGGACTTTTGTATTACTATTTTTTACAGTAAAATTTTTAAAATTTAAATTGCAGTTTCTCTACTCAGAATTAACTTTTCTTAGTGTTAATCAACTCTTCTTTAGTGTTTCAGAACAACAGGTCTCAGAGTTTCCTCGTACGATCGCCAACAAACCCTTTCAATTTATACTGCAAAGAAACTTTGGCACAATTTCCTTTCTTCTGAGGGGCAATAAGTGAAATTATCCATTTCTACTGATTAACCAAATTAATTGAATGAGTAAAACTCTACACTCTACCTAAAATACAAGAAAGAAAAGAAGGAAAATATTCTCACATAAACAAGGTCAGTATTGCTCAATTAGGATTACTAATTATTATACTATGAGCATTACATTACAATAATAAGAAAAGTTTGGAAGAGCAAAGCAACCATGCTGTAATGGAAGCTGATATCAGAATGCTTGTTTCCAAGTATTTTTAATTGCCTAATGGTAAATAAAAATAGAAAGCTAAAGAAGTAATGACAATACCTACATTTTTATAAGGACATTAAGGAATTATTTCAAAACAACAGGTATCATATTTACAGACTTGAACTTACCAATTCCCATAGTCAAAATCAAAGGCAATAGTAATTTCAGTTCCCTTTGGAATACTTTGTACAGAATAAATGTAAAGATGTATGGTTCCATCCTCAATTTCATGCCTCACCTGTTAGTTAAAAGAATAATTTTGTATTTCCATAAATATATGTCTCTATAAATTATTTTCTACCTTTAGAAGCATCTCATCTTGCAATTTTGAAAACTATTCTTTTCAAAGTAATTCACAAATACAACATGGAAAATATGCCATTAATTACAAGACTTGTACCTAAATCAGTGGTTATCAACTGGGAAGGAGGTACACATCTATGCAAGTTTGATGCAGGCTCTAGGAGCATCGAAAAGAAAATAACTCTATTTCATCAATTCTATGGTGCATATTTTTTCCCCTTTTAAAATCTGTGAAATTGGGAGTTTTACAAGTGATGGCATCTTTGATTTAATGAAACGCATTAATGGTACAGTTTATAAATATATAGTTAAAGTACAGTTTAACACTATACTTTTCTGTGATATACACTGTTCTAGGTACTCTACATGTATTAACTCCTTTAGTCCACATAACATCTTTTTACAGATAAAACTGAAGCACAGACAAGGTTACAAAGCTAGTAAGTCAAAAAGAAGACATGAATCTGTAAGTCTTGCTTCAAAACCTACACTTAACTGTAACATTATATAACTAGAAAACATTTATTTTGGTATATGAAAAACAAAACCAGAAATATTATTTTATACACTACTTCTAAAACATAATTTACTATAGCACATATAAAATCTACTTTAGTTTTCAGCTTCGTCATCTACCTTGATCAAATCAGAGCATATATTTGACTCATAAATAGAGCTTCCAGAATAAACAGAGAAGTCCAGTATTTTCTCTTACAAGTAACATCACAATTTCTTCAATGCTCAAAGTAACCTGAGACCTCACAGCCAGTTATCACCTAAATTTTCATAATGGAAAGATGTTGGGCAGTATAAAATGCATCAACAACTAAAAACTGTTGGTCTGTTTTAGGCCACCAGACTTTTTTGTGCTTAATACTCAGATTCCACACACTCCCTACCCCTGCCTCCCCAAAGGATTTCTATAAGCTTACCTCTGCATTCGGTGTACAGGAACGCCTAATGAACCGAGCTTCATTCCCAAAAGTCCTTGCATCAACACACATTTCTAGACCATGAAATTTAGAATAGAATAAAACAAAAGGGTATGGTCTACAAAAAAAGAAATGCATTAGAAACTATTAACATTTTGAATTTAAGAAATTTCTAAAAGACTCATAGTAAGTAGGGAGGCCAAGATTTGAATATACGCAGTCTGATACCAGAACCCATTCTTAACCACTAGGCTAATTCATGCTAATAAGATTTTTACCTGCTCATATAACCTTACCTAAACCAAAGACAATTAATTCAGGTGGGAATTCAAATTTACAAAGAATGATAAAAAGGGAGTGACTACTGCCTTTACATAAGGATTCATAATGAGATGCCATTAAAGTTCCTATCAGTGCATTTACGTGTTTGATTTACAGCACTGTTTCAGATCAAATCTGCTATATGAAAGGGAAAGATTCTTGTATATCTTTCATAACTTAAGTAACTCAGTTATAAACAATACGAAATATTTTAAATAATTATAGCATATAGGCTGAGAATGTTATTTCCCTAGAGATGCAAACATATTTCTAGACCTCAGGGAAGCGATGGCTATCACAAGATCACATCAATTCCCACCCCCAAAATCACAAATGATAGAAGAGGGCTCCAAAGTCCTTCCAGTACCAAGAAAGTCGGAGTTCAAAGTGATGACAATAATGTAAGACCAAATCTAACATCCTCTGATAAAAGAAGGACGTGGTCACCAGTGGTCTTTGCAGGTTCTAGCAATTATAAGGAATTAGGAAAGGTCCTAGATGGAAAGGGTTCCTTATAATCTCAGGTAATCAGACTTTTTCATTAATGTCCACCTATATTGCTACAGTTTATCTTTGAAGTAGATTGTTTTAGGAGTGTCAGCACGATAGGGATGGGTAAGAGACTAAGGAATAGGGACTTCCCTGGTGGCGCAGTGGTTAAGAAGCCACCTGCCAATGCAGGGGACACGGGTTTGATCCCTAGTCCAGGAAGATCCCACATGCCACGGAGCAACTAAGCCCATGTGCCACAACTGAGCCTGTGCTCTAGAGCCCGTGAGCCACAACTACTGAGCCCATGAGCCACAACTACTGAAGCCCGCGTGCCTAGAGCCCGTGCTCTGCAACAAGAGAAGCCACCGCAATGAGGCGCCCGCACACAGCAACAAAGAGTAGTCCCCGCTCGCCACAACTAGAGAAAACCCACACATAGCAATGAAGACCCAACGCAAGCAAAAATAAATTAATTAATTTTAAAAGAGACTAAGGAATATATCTGCATCTACAGTTTTAAATATTAAAATAATCCCTTAGAAAACAAAATACACATAAACAATAGCTTTGTGCTTAAAATAGCCAAAAATTCAATACTTAACTACAGAAAACTAACATGGAGAAATAAATGAATATACCTCTTAAAGAAATATCCATTTGCTTCAAACTGTTCTCTTAACATAAACTTCCCTCTGTATTCAATGATAAGTGCATCAGGAGGCAAATCTTTTGCAGATTTCAGAATTTTCTTATTTTTTTGTATATGGCTCTACAATCAGAGAAAAGTTGAGATTAACTAAAACCAGACTGCTTTCAGTCTAAGTACTTAAGATATACAGTAGAAAAAGGTTTTTGTTTTATCATCTCTTGGCAAATGATATATTTACCTCTACAGGAGGTTTGAAGATCAAATTATTGGTATTCAAATCTGATTTATTTATCTCTTTTTTGTCATTTCCGTTGCCCAGTCTCAGAGCTATTCTTTGTGCCTCCCTCTGAACACCCTCACTATATTGGTTATTATTTGCCTCTTCGTATCGATCCATCCATGCTTTAATTTTTGTCTCCCATCCAAAATTTGAACCATCAGACGAAGGATCAATCTCTGGAGCTGAGCCCTAAAATCATAGCAAACTAAGCATTAATATCTGGATTTTAAGTATTTACACACACACACACGCACACACACACACACACACACACACACAATATGACAATCTATATAAAAGAATACAATATAAACCAGAAATAATGATAGGCTTTCTAAGTTGGTCCTAGTAGGAAAAAGAAAAAAAAAAAGACCATAAGTGAGCAGCTTAATACATTTTTATACTGATGCCAGACACACGAGTTGGAAAACTGAAGGAAGCAGAGTTAAGTTGAATAGCAGAAGTTGAAGCTTCACTACTGTAGCCAAATGGAGGCTTTCAATAAAACTGAAAATACCCAAAACTTTGGAGTCACTGTCAGCTAACGGTTAAAAAAAGATAGCGTGTAATAATTTTTTTGAGACTGCCAATATCTACTCTGTACTCACAGTTCTATTTAACCAGAATAAATTTGCAATTATTATGTAAACTATACATACTACATATTAAGTATAAACTTATTTTCTGATATAATACTTCAACTTTTAACATGTTTTATAATAAAAATATACTTTGATATCTTAATTTTGTATAATTCCAAGATCTATAATCAACTGTCCACATGATAAATTCAACATGAGAATAAAATGTCTCACAAAATAAAGACCTTTAAGCTTAAGTGCTTGCTCCTCCTCATACCCCCTATTAAAAATCTGTAAGATAAGATTGCTAAGTGCCAAAATGCAGCAAGATGTTTTTTGATCCATCTTTTAGAGTAATGAAAATAAAAACAAAAATAAACAAATGGGACCTAATTAAACTTAAAAACTTTTGCACACCAAAGGAAACCAAGAACAAAACGAAAAGACAACCTACAGAATGGGAGAAAGTCTTTGCAAACAAGGTGACCAACAAGGGATTAACCTCCAGAGTATACAAACAGCTCATGCGGCTCAATATCAAAAAAACTAACAACCCAATCAAAAAATGGGCAGACGACCTAAATAGATGGACAAGAGGCACATGAAAAGATGCTCAACATCGCTAATTATTAGAGAAATGCAAATCAAAACTACAATAAGGTATCACCTCTCACCAATCAGAATGGCCATCATCAAAAATTCTACAAACAATAAATGCTGGAGAGGGTGTGGAGAAAAGGGAACCCTCTTGCACTGTTGGTGGGAATGTAAATTGGTACAGCCACTATGGAGAACAGTATGGAGGTTCCTTAAAAAACTGAAAATAGAGCTACCACACGATCCAGCAATCCTACTCCTGGGCATACGTCTGCAGAAAACCATAGTTCGAAAAGATACATGCACCCCATTGTTCACTGCAGCACTATATACAATAGCCAGGACATGGACAACCTAAATGTCCATCGATGGATGAATGGATAAAGAAGAGGTGGTACATACATACAATGGAATATTACTCAGCCATAGAAAGAACAAAATAATGCCATTTGCAGCAACATGGATGGATCTAGAGATTGTCAGACTGAGTGAAGTAAGTCAAAGAGAAAGACAAATGTCATACGATACCGCTTGTATGTGGAATCTAAAACAATGGTACAAATGAACTAATTTACAAAACAGAAATAGAGTCACAGATGCAGAAAACAAACTTATGGTTTGGTTACCAAGGGGGAAAGGGGGGAGGGATAAATTGGGACATTAGGAATGACGTATACACACTACTATATATAAAATAGATAACTAATAAGGACCTACTGTATAGCACAGGCAACTCTACTCAGTACTCTGTAATGACTTATATGGGAAAAGAATCTAAAAAAGAGTGGATATACGTATATGTATAACTGATTCACTTTGCTGTACAGCAGAAACTAACACAACATTGTAAATCAACAATACTCTAATAAAAATTTTTTTAAAAAAGAAAAAGAATGCTAAATGCCAAGCAGTGAAAAGTTACAACCTCTCAATAGGTTTTAGGAAACAAAAAGGGAATCCTTTTCTCATTGGAATGCAACTTAGAGAAAGGCATAATTACCACACATTTAAAAAGTTTATTAAAGCCTGGACTCCCTCAATTAATTATTTGCAGTCTTAGGACGAAAATCAATTAATGCAGATAACAAAAACATATATCTTATCCATAGCATAATTCAAATTTATAATGGATTTATTAACACAAGAAGTTTCAATTTAGTTGTTTGCAAATGCTGTTCATCAATTCTTCTACAGAACGGAACACCTTTATGAGAAGATAGATTATTTCTATACTGTGTACAACCTACCATAACTGTGAAATTTAAAAATCACATATAGATTTCATGAAAATTCTTATATATGCTGCTAGACATGTACATGTGTATGGTAACACTTACTAAAATTTACCATCAGTCTACCTTCCATATAGGTAACTAATCTTTATTACAAAAAGTATTCTTTTCTATAATGAAACAAACGATAGTAAGTTGCTCAACTATTTGATAGGGGTAGATTTCTTTTACCAACTGATCTTTTACGGAATTATATATTCTACATTATAATGACCACTTGATAAAGAACAGATTTTTACAGAAATATGAAACATCACATATTTTGGGGCCTTTATTTTTATTTTTTTATTTTTCAGAATTTTCCATAGTGAATATGGCTTATATAATACAAAAATGTTTTTCAAATACTATATACAGACACAGAAGTTTACAATCACTTTTTTACTACCCCTATTTATTTGTTTATATATTGAGGTATAACTGATTTACAATATTACATTAGTTTCAGGTGGACAATGTAGTGATTCAAAATTTTTTATTGATCATACTTCATTTAAAGTGATTATAAAATATCTGCTATATTCCCTTTGCTTATTATTATTATCCTTGTAGCTTATTTATTCTATACATAGTAATTTGTACCTCTTAAGCCCCTAACCCCATCTTGCCCTTGTCACACCTCTTCCCCCACTGGTAACTACTAGTTTGTTCTCTGTATCTGTGAGTCTGTTTCTATTCTACTTATTCATTTGTTTTATTGTTTAGATTCCACATATAAGTGATAATATACAGTATTTGTCTTTCTCCTATATGACACTACATATTAAGGTTTTCATCAGCTTTATTAAAGAAATCGTCTCAGTTTTTAATTTGTTTTCTTTTTTGCTCTCCCTCCCCGCCAAATAAATCCTCTACTAACTTGGTTTCTCTTCAATACAGCTCTTCTATATCTCTTGAGCCTTTTTAATATGACAGAATTACTTATTAGAAATGTAATGATCTTAAAGACATATTCAAGTTAACGAAAAAATTTTCAAAGATGAACAAAGCATTTTTCAAATTTTAATTTGTCACTTCTTTACGTAATAAATGAAAATATCTCAGTTAAGTAAAAGATGCTCCTTCCTCATTAAGCCTGCTATTCAGATTAGATAAAATGGGAAAAAAGGAAAACCACTGGAGTATCAATAGTTCCAACAGCTTAATAAAAAACCCTTTTTCAGACCTCTTCATTCTGGTGTCAGAGAAAATCCCATAAATACAAGTTTAATATAGTAAATATAAAACCCCCAACTTTAACATATACAGAACATTTTATAAGACTTTGGACTTGCAGTATGCTGAGTGACACCATGTATTAACATTCTTAAGAAAAAGTTCCAAAACTATGCAAGAATAATCATTGGACAGCTGCTTAATGATCTGTTTTCCAGGAATGTGGAATAATTAATAATTATTACACTTTATACTATGGGGACAACACATGTATTCTAACATGCTTCCCACATCCTATTTTAATATCTGGCAACTTGAGATATTCATTCTCCTTTATTACCTAACCTAGAAAGTTAGAGTAACACTGTATAGTTGACCTCTGTGATCCAACAGAAACCTATCTTTTAAGGGGAGGCAGAGCTGGGGGGGGCTTGCTTCTCTCAGCAATCTTGGCATCTACAACATTGAGGATGTATTCTAATTAATTCAAGGCATAAGTGACTAGTTTGTACTTACACGGTGAATCTATGGTGATTTTATAATATTTTATAACTACTGACAACTAAATCACTAGAATTCCAACTTTGCAAAAGAGCAAAATTTCAAATTCCAAATATTATTTTGCATTTCTATGTCTGAATACTAGTGGTACTGGAGACACGGAATATAATGATAAATGAAATTTTTTAATTTTAGTATTAGAAATTTTACTATTAGAAATTACTTATATATCTCCTTTTGTTTAATGTTTTAACAGTGTTAACAAACTCCAAGAGTGGTATATTAACCCTATTATAATTCTCTATTGTCCCACTTCTGGTAAAGATAATAAGCAATAAAATGACACAGAATTAAGACAGCATAATTTACTTTATTATGAACAAGCAACCACTTAACCACTAGATATTTGACAACTGATAATAAGGGCTTAAATTTAATGTGTTTACCTTAACTCTTGATGATTTCCTAGATCCTTCACGAAAGGCCTGAAATAACATGGAATTCTGAGTTAGTTTTTTAAAAACTGGATATAATTAATATTTAAAAATGAGTTCACTCAAGCTTTTTATTGAAGCTTTTTATTGAAGCTTTTTATTGAAGTCGCATAAATAACACAAAATATGGTAATAACCAATACAGTCAGAACTAGGGGAATGTTGAAGTAAAGTCTTCTACTAGAACACTGTACTACTATTAAAAATAAATACAGACTATGTAATAACATGAAAATATGTATAAGATACAATGCTAAGAAAATTTCTAAATTTTCTGTGTGCTCAATATTACAATCATGGAAAAATATTTGATAAAAGTTGGAAGGTATTAAAAATATTGCAGTAGTTTTAAGTCATGAGCCAAGTTTTGGGGTGGGTTAAAATAATTTCTAAGTTAACTAGCGAGTAATACTTGAGCACTTACTAGTAGGGACTCAAATTATAAGCACTATGGTGAAAAGAACTGTACTTACTCAGTAAATATTGAATGGGAGCTCTCTAATCTGCCAAGTCCTAAAGTGTTAGCTAAGACTTACTTCACCACTCCACTCCCCAAAGTGTACACTCTTATTTCGAGAGACTTACGAACACTAAACCTAGAGTAAGCAATATAGTTCCTAATTTATTTAGGTTCCAAATTTGTGTGCAGACTATACGTTGGAAGACAGCAAGTTTTATTAAAAAGAGGAGGGGGCTTCCCTGGTGGCACAGTGGTTGAGAGTCTGCCTGCCGATGCAGGGGACACGGGTTCGTGCCCCGGTCCGGGAGGATGCCACATGCGGCAGAGCGGCTGGGCCCGTGAGCCATGGCCACTGAGCCTGCGCATCCGGAGCCTGTCCTCCGCAACGGGAGAGGCCACAACAGTGAGAGGCCCGCGTACCGCAAAAAAAAAAAAAACAAAAAAACAAAAAACAAAACAAAACAAAAAGAGGAGGAGGAGGAGGAGGAGGAGAAGGAGAAGCAGCAGCAGCAGCAAAGAACCTTCACGTAAAACACAGAAAAAGAGCTAGGACTATGGAGAATAAATATGTTCAGACAGGTGGACAACTGAAAGAAATACAATTCTGGTACTAAAGAAATATGAAAGATGGCACGCAATAGGAAGAAATATGTCGCACTCAAAGAAAAACTAATATACCGCACTTGTTACCTACTGAAAATAGTTATGACGTAAGACTGGCTAAAAAAAATGTAAAAGTAGGTCATGAAAGCCTTATTTAAAAACTCACATTTTAAGATTCTGACTTAAATACCGTATGTTCTTCACTATGATGGAGGAATCCATGAAATACCTCTGAGCAGAGAAGGGATATAAAAACGATATTCACAGAACATGTCAGAACCAAATGCAGAATGGACTAAAGTAAAAAGAGGATAAAGTTGGAGAAATTAAAGAAGATATTACTGTACTAGAGGTAATAAGGGCGTAGACTGGGTTTATAGAAGCAAAAAGGAAGAAAAATAACAATATACTGAAGAGACATTCCCAAGGAAAAATCAATAGTGCTTTTGACAATAACTCTGAATGTCAAAGACTAAAGATGACTTAAAGATTTTTAAACCTGGATAATGGCTGTGCTGCTGAAACAAAAGAAGAATCTGAAGTATGATGAAAGAAGATGCAAGTTTGATTTACAGAGGAAACACTGAAAGAAAAATAGAACATTCATAAGTAAGTAATATGTGCTGACCATAGTTTTATGAAAAAATTAATATCAAGTTTGAAAAATTCTTTTCAAGTAAAATTAGAAAATTTTTAAAATTAAAAAAAATTAAAATCCTAATATATGGGTCACAATACACAATCCATGTCTTTAACAGTGTTAACGCTTCATGCCAAAGCCCTAAACTGCTAAAACACCAACCAACAATACCTTAATAGGGTTTTATGAGTATTTTTAAAATGTCATCTGTCCAGAATGTCTATTGTTAACTCCATTCACATTTTTAACAGTTAGCCATAACAACAGGCTGAATAAAAAGCAAAATTAGATATATCCTTCTGCTATATATTTTTAACTATATATTGCCCCCAAATAATAATAAAAACTTAACAGTAAAGCAAACTAAATCTTTTACGCCCAGTTCCTGGATTTTTTTTTCTAACACTTATCAAGTATTACTAACTTAACAAGAGAGAAAAAATTCTCTTTTTAAATATACAACAATATTCTGAAACAAATAAAATGTGCTCCAAGACAGAATTGATTCATTTTAAATAGCCAAAAGTCATTTCAGCCAGAGAAAATGCAAAATCTGTTTTATTAAAAAAGTAGATTTGTTAATCTAGATGACCTAAAAATAGAACTACACAAGGATAACGTTTCCAAGTAACTTTTATACAGTAAACAGAGAAGGCATAATTTGAAAGCAGTAGATGAAAAAATTAGGTCAATACCTAAACATGAGTTCCTAAATTGTAAAAAGCACTTAATAGACAATCACTTTCTCTGCATAAGTTACAATCTGAGATGAGGAAAATAACAATGAAACAAAGCAAAATGTGCTTAAGTGCTGTAATAATAGGTTCAAGTGCCATGATGAAATGCAAAGAAAGATCATCATAGCAAATTTCATCGAAAAAAGTACTGCTTTAGATGGGCCTCAAAGTAGAGTAGGAGTTTAAAAGATAAAGATGGAGAAGAGAATATTCTGAACAATGAAGGGAACAGCTTAAGTAAAGATAACATATCAGAAATCAGACGGAGAATTTGGTAATAGTTGTCCAGACTGAATAAAATACAGGAGAAGAATAGCAAAATTAGAGAGAGACACATATGTGAAGACTGCTAGAATCAAGACTTATTTTAAACAGGGAGGTGAAATTAGAAAATGAAAAAGATATTTAAAAGTACATGCTGCCGGACTTCCCTGGTGGCGCAGTGGTTAAGAATCCGACTGCTGGGCTTCCCTGGTGGCGCAGTGGTTTAGAGTCCGCCTGCCGATGCAGGGGACACAGGTTCGTGCCCCGGTCTGGGAAGATCCCACATGCCGCAGAGCGGCTGGGCCCGTGAGCCATGGCCGCTGAGCCTGCGCGTCCGGAGCCTGTGCTCCGCAACGGGAGAGGCCACAACAGTGAGAGGCCCTCGTACCGCAAAAAAAACAAAAACAAAAACAAAACAAAAAAAAGAATCCGACTGCCAATGCACAGGGACACCGGTTTGAGCCCTGGCCTGGGAAGATCCCACACGCCGCGGAGCAACTAAACCCGTGTGCCACGACTACTGAGCCTGCGCACCTAGAGCCTGTGCTCCACAACAAGAGAAGCCACCACAGTGAGAAGCTTGTGCACCGCAATGAAGAGTAGCCCCGCTCACCTCAACTAGAGAAAGCCTGTGCACAGCAACCAAGACCCAACGCAGCCCCCAAAATTAATTAAATGTAAAAAAAAAAAAAAAAATACATGCTGCCTATTAAATAACCAAATAATATCATGAAGAATTACTCAAAAAAAAAATGATTTTATACCCACGTATAATTTCACTCTTTAATAAATATATAGTCATTATGGAAAGTATCTTTTACCTTACATGACAAAAAACTTCATTAGCAATTATAACAAATTTATTAAAAAGTGGCTTATAAATAGTTTTCTGCCATCATATCCTGGTGATATATATATATATTTTTTGCAGTACGTGGGCCTCTCACTGTTGTGGCCTCTCCCGTTGCGGAGCACAAGCTCCGGACGCGCAGGCTCAGCGGCCACGGCTCATGGGCCCAGCTGCTCCGTGGCATGTGGGATCTTCCCGGACCGGGGCATGAACCCGCGTCCCCTGCATCGGCAGGCAGACTCCTAACCACTGCGCCACCAGGGAAGCCCCTCCTGGTGATATTTTAATACAAAAATTTAAGTGAGAAAAATCTAGATCGTAAGAAATTCAACAAATGTGGAGCCTTATTAAAATGATTAAATATGATTCAGAGACAAACAGCTATAAACAACCATTCACAATCATTATATGCTCCTCTACCTCTTTATAAGCTATTAAAAATTTAGAACTGTTATTTCTGTTTTCTAAACCAACAACCTTCACTAAATCTTATTTTAGCTTTTGCATTTCTATGACTAGTCTCATCAGAGTGATGATTTAAAGCAGTTTGCAAACATTTTGCTCTACTCCATTTCAATCTTTAAAACACATTAAAAATTTTAAATGAGTTTGAGTAAGCTTAGATGCTGTTACCTTCTCTAGCTACTATCCATTACTTCTACCACTTCCTATCTATTCATCTTCAAAATAGGAAAAACTTACTTTTTTACATTTTGAAATGTTTTGTTCTTTCTCCCCACTTTTTTTCCTTCTTTTATCATTAACCTTGGAAACTCTCGAAGCAGTTAAAGTAATCGATGTCGGGGTATGCTGAAATGCAGTATATAATTCCACAGGAACCTCATCACCACTCTCAGTTGCACTGGTATCACCATCTTCAAAGGCAAAATAAAAATTATTGCACAAGTAATACTTCTACTTCAAACAATAAAACAGCATTCCACATGACAAACTACTTTCCCCCACCTTTCTGAAGAATAAACATTTTTTTTCACTTCCTCACTCAGTAAGACACATTTAAATGCAAACTGCAACTATATTTCTCGTATGTTAAACTAGAAAGGATACAAAATCTGACAACACACTCAGGTGGTGTGACTGTGGGAAACAGACACTTACAAACATAGCCAGTGGAAATTCAGAATTCTCTATGAAGGGGAATTTAGCTATATCTAGCAGAATTCTATATACACTTACCCTCTTCACCCAGCAGCCCCATTTCTAGGGATCTATCCACAGATAAAATGGGAAAAGTACAAAAAAACCCTTCTCCAAGAGGGTTTCATGACGTTACTATCTATAATAACAAAAACACTGGAAACACCCCAAATGTCCATCACACAGTTCAATGAACTATGGTTATTCAAAAATAGTTGTATTGGTGGCAACATGTTTTATAAGCCAAAGTGAAAGTTTAGCATATGTTAAAACTTCAAATCCTGTTCCTAAAAATGAAATAAACACTATTGCACATGATCAACTAACGGATCACCATCTTTCAAAACAGCAAACATATTTTACATCTTTAAACCAACAGGTTACCTATGTGCAAGAAAATATGATTTTTATTTATTTTCCATATTTCCTAAAATAAATACATTACTGTTCTATAAAATCTGTAAAAAAGAGTATTTAAAACCTACACTTGAGATTGTAAATTATATATACAATCAACATTCATTAGCAAGCAGTTTACGTCTGACTAAAAAATATGCAGGCCACTTATTCTCTCAATCATACTAAAGTTGATTTAGTATAGATCCTTTTCACCCACCTGACATATTTTCCCTTTTCCGGCGTTGTAGTAGCACTGCCCTCTCTTTATCCAAACTCCTATATTAAAATATTAACATGATTATTTATAAACTTTCATAAATTTAGATGTAAAGCAGATCTGTTTTAAATGTGATAAACTTGATAATTTCTTTAATGTACTTATTGAAAAATGCACAGTATAAAATATATGTACATCAACTTGCCTTACAGTTTAGATTTGATCTAGCATAATTAGCAGTAGATGCCAGTTAAGTGACTCTGTTGTGTTAAGAAAATAATTTTTTACTTTGGAAACTAGTACTTTTTTTTTCCAAACTGAAAAAAGCAAAAAGTCTGGGGGGAAATGTTAGCGTCATTATTGCATTATTACTATTTGCCTAAATTATTTCCAATTTTGAAATAATAAACACTAAACATTTAAAAATTAAGCAAAATATTTCATTAACCTCCCCCAGCCTCCGCTCATGAAGTACATCAGCCATAGTAACTGTTTACTTGCCCCGCCTTCCACCCCCAAAGCGTTTTCACTGTCTAAACTTATTAGTCTAAATGTCAAATAACTAGATATAGTTCTTACATGGGAGCTGAGATGGGAGAATAAGAGCTTTAGACTGAAATACCTACTACTCAGTAATAAGACTTGCCTTAATATCTAGTAGGACATAAAACTATCCTAGCATCACTGATAACTCTAGTTATCACAGAACAATAAGCAGATATCACTCAAGTGACTGTCCTCCCTAATGGTCAGTTTTTAAGCAAGCTTTACTGAAAATCAGCAGATATTTACCCCATGATTAAAAAAAAAGATTTTAACATGTTAAAAAAAACCTAACTATCTGGAAAAAGGCTAGTAACTATTATAAAGTGAAACAAAATCAAAGAAAAACCTCACTCATACAAGGATATGTCCACTCTCACCACTCTTATTCAACATAGTTTTGGAAGTCCTAGCCACAGCAATCAGAGAAGAAAATGAAAAGAAATCCAAACTGGAAAAGAAGAAGTAAAACTGTCACTGTTTGCAGATGACATGATACTATACATAGAAAATCCTAAAGATGCCACCAGAAAACTACTAGAGCTCATCTGGTAAAGTTGCAGGATACAAAATTAATGCACAGAAATCTCTTGCATTCCTATACACTAACAACGCAAGATCAGAAAGAGAAATTAAGGAAACACTCCCATTTACTGCAATGAAAAGAATAAAATACCTAGGAATAAACCTACCTAAGGAGGCAAAAGACCTGTACTCAGAAAACTATAAAGAACTCATTGAAGAAATCAAAGATGACACAGATGGGAGAAATATACCATGTTCTTGGATTGGAACAATCAATATTGTGAAAATGACTATACTACCCAAAGCAATCTACAGATTCAGTGCAATCCCTCTCAAATTACCAATGGCATTCTTCACAAAATTAGAACAAAAAATTTTACAATTTGTATGGAAACACAAAAGACCCTGAATACCCAAAGCAATCTTGAGAAAGAAAAATGGAGCTGGAGGAATTAGACTCAACTTCAAACTATACAACAAAGCTACAGTAATCAAGACAGCATGGTACTAGCACAAAAACAGACATATAGATCAATGGAACAGGAGAGAGAGCCCAGAGATAAACCCATGCACCTACGGTCACCTAATCTATGACAAAGGAAGCAAGAATATACAATGGAGATAAGACAGCCTCTTCAATAAGTGGTGCTGGGAAAACTGGACAGCTACATGTAAAAGAATGAAATTAGAACACTCCCTAACACCATACACAAAAATAAACTCAAAATGGATTAAAGACCTAAATGTAAGACCGGACACTGTAAAACTTTCAGAGGAAAACATAGGAAAAACACTCTTTGACATAAACCACAGCAAGATCTTTTTTGACCCACCTCCTACAGTAATGAAGATAAAAACAGAAGTAAACAAATGGGACCTAATGAAACTTAAAAGCTTTTGCACAGCAAAGGAAACCATAAACAAACCAAAAAGACAACCCTCAGAATGGGAGAAAATATTTGCAAACAAAGCAACCAACAGGGGATTAATCTCCAAAATATACAAACAGCTCATGGAGCTTAATATTAAAAAAAATTTAAAAAAAACTAACAACCCAATCAACAAATGGGTGGACGACCTAAATAGACATCTCTGCAAAGAAGACATACAGATGGCCAAGACGCACATGAAAAGATGCTCAACATCACTAATTATTAGAGAAATGCAAATCAAAACTACAATGAGGTATCACCTCTCACCACTCAGAATGGCCATCATCAAAAAATCTACAAACAGGGCTTCCCTGGTGGTGCAGTGGTTGAGAGTCTGCCTGCCGATGCAGGGGACACGGGTTCGTGCCCCGGTCCGGGAAGATCCCACATGCCACGGAGTGGCTAGGCCTGTGAGCCATGGCTGCTGAGCCTGCACGTCCAGAGCCTGTGCTCCGCAATGGGAGAGGCCACAACAGTGAGAGGCCCGCGTACTGCAAAAAAAAAAAAAAATCTACAAACAATAAATGCTGGAGAGGGTGTGGAAAAAAGCGAACCCTCTTGCACTGTTGGTGGGAATGTAAACTGATACAGCCACTATGGAGAACAGTATGGAGGTTCCTTGAAAAACTAAAAATACAACTATCATATGACCCAGCAATCCCACTATTGGTCACATACCCTGAGAAAATCGTAATTCAAAAGAACACATGTACCCCAGTGTTCACTGCAGCACTATTTACAATAGCTAGGATATGGAAACAACCTAAATGTCTAACAATAGATGAATAGATAAGGAAGATATGGTACATATATACAATGGAATATTACTTAGCCATAGAAAGGAACGAAATTGGGTCATTTGTAGAGATGTGGATGGACCTAGAGTCTGTCAAACAGAGAAAAGTAAGTCAGAAAAACAAATATCGTACATTAATGCATATACATGGAATCTAGAAAAATGGTAGAGATGAACCTACTTCCAGGGCAGGAATAGAGATGCAAACGTAGAGAATGGACATGTGGACA
>NW_020174426.1:414281-441254 GCF_003031525.2 Neophocaena asiaeorientalis asiaeorientalis
GGGGTGCGGTGGGAGGGAGGTCCAAGAGGGAGGGGATATATGTATACATATAGCTGATTCACTTTACTGTAGAGCGGAAACTAACACACCGTAAGGCAATTATACTCCAATAAAAAAGAAAAAAGGAAAAACTTCACTCATAATAAACAAATGAGAAGTGTCAATAAAACACTGAGATTACCATTTCTCACCTAGTTAAACCAGCAAAACTCCAAGTCTATCAAAAACCCTACTGTGAGGCTGGGGAAAATAGGCATGCTTATCCATGACTGGGGGGAATTCAAAACTGGACAGTTGCTACTGGAGGGGAATTTGGCAATATCTGACAAAATTTGATATATACATTTACCCTTTTACTGAACAATCCCACTTCCACTTGCAATTACACAAGACTGGAAACAACTCAAATGTCCACTCAAAGGGCTGACTAAACTACAGTACATGAAAAAGATGGAGCACCTTGAAGCTACAGAAAGAAATGAGTCAATCTCTATATTACTATTATGAAGTGATCTTCAGGATATATTTTTAAGACAAAAAAATTAATGTGGCAAAAACTCTACTATACTACTGCTTATCTAAGTAAGGAGGGGAATACAAATATATATATATGTGCATATCTGTTTCTAATATAACAAACAATGGAAGGAATAATCAATTTTTTAAAAACTGCTACTTCCAAAGTGAAAGGAACAGGGGTCGTAAATGTTAGACTTATTTGAATGTACCTTGTCTTAAATATTTGACTTTAGAATGATGTGACTACTTCTTACATAATTAAACAAGCATATAATTATAAAAATAAAGTACAAAAAGCAATCCTTAAAAATAAAATTGCTGTATTACTCATCCATTTCTGGTAGGAATGAAAAATGATACAACTACTCTGCAAAATAATTTGACAATTTCTTATAAAACTGAACATGCAACTAACTACCATATGACCAAGCAATTGCACTCTTAGGCATTTATCCCAGAGAAAACAAAACTTAGGTTTACACCAAAACCTGTACACAAATGTTCAGAGCAACTTTATTTGTAATAGCCAAAAAGTGGAAATGACCCAAATGTCCTTCAGTAGGTGAGTGGTTAAACAAACTCTGGTACATATATACCACATAACACTACTTAAAAATAGAAAAAAGTGAGATACTGATATATGCCACAAATTAGCTGGCTTTCCAGGGAATTATGCTCAGTAAAAAAAAAAAGCCAATCCCAAGGGCTTCCCTGGTGGCACAGTGGCTGAGAGTCCGCCTGCCGATGCAAGGGACACGGGTTCATGCTCCGGTCTCGGAAGATCCCACATGCCGCGGAGCGGCTGGGCCCGTGAGCCATGGCCGCTGAGCCTGCGCGTCCGGAGCCTGTGCTCCGCAACGGGAGAGGCCACAACAGTGAGAGGCCCGTGTACCGCAAAAAAAAAAAAAAAAAAAGCCAATTCCAAAAGGTCACATACTGTGTGATTCCATTTATGTAACATTCTTAAAATGACAGAATTACTGAAATGGAGTACAGATTTAGTGGTTGCCAAAGGTCAGGGATGGGAGGGGTAAGAGGTGGGAGGTAGGTACGGCTAGGAAAGGCAACATAGGAATCTTTGTGATTGAAATGTTTTGTAGCTTGACTATACCAATGTCAATATTCTGGCTGTGATATTGTATTAACAGTTTTGCAAGATGTTACCACTGGGAGAAACTGAATAAAGGATACGCAGGATCTCTGTATTATTTCACAAATGCATGCAAACCCACATTACTTCAAAAGTTTAATTTTTAAAAAATCAAAAATAAAACTAGGGCTTCCCTGGTGGTGCAGGCATTAAGAATCCCCCTGCTAATGCAGGGGGACATGGGTTCAAGTCCTGGTCCAAAAGATCCGACATGCTGTGGAGCAACTAAGCTTGTATGCCACAACTACTGAGCCTGCGTTCTAGAGTCTCTGAGCCACAACTACTGAGCCCGCGTGCTGCAACTACTGAAGCCCGTGCGCCCTAGAGCCCATGCTCCTCAACAAGAGAAGCCACCACAATGAGAAGGCCACGCAACGCAACGAAGAGTAGCCCCTGCTCGCCACAACTTGAGAAAGCCCGCACGCAGCAACGAAGACCCAACGCAGCCAAAAATAAGTAAATAAAATAAATTTATTAAAAAAATAAAATAAAAAAATAAAACTAATAACCTAATCCAGAAGTGTGTACCCTGTTGGTGTTATAACCACACAATAAAATTCTTTCAAGAGACTTTAAACACAAAAAATTAACTATACATCCCTGTAGAAAATATCTTACAGGAAAAAAAAGGTCTGAAGCGTTTTACATAATCATATTGTTACAGGTGCTATTGTTGGTACTGTTACTCTGAGACTGTTACATTCTTCTATGGGATTAAGCAGTTGAGCAAATTACATGATACTCTAATTACACTACTGTATGTGTTGTTGAGAACTAGGATAAAGAGACACACAGATGGAATACAGAAACAGTTAAATGAAAACCTTGTACAGTTGACCTCTGAACAACGTGAGGGCTGGGGTGCCGAAATGCAGTGTGTGTAGTTCTGTAGTATTTACTATTGAAAAAATTCCATGCATAAGTGGACATGCACAGTTCAAACCTATGTTGTTCAAAGGTCAACTGTATTCCTAAATTTAAACTGCAATTATCTGTATAAACTCATGTATTTTATCTTAAAAATAAACAAACAGACAAAACTTCTAGTAGACTAGGTTTGTCTACTAAAAAGACCTAGCAACGTTGAGTAGTTCCGGAGGAAGGAGCATTACTAGGTCTCAGATTCTGGTCTTGAAAACCAATTCTGAGCGTGGGGCACAGAAGTATGAGATAAGCCCGAGACATCTTGTCGTATTAGATTGCACAAAGCCAGCAAGTACTACTAGGGTATTGTCAAAAGGACCGCAAAGCCAACTCAAAGTGGTTCCCATTGACCAAAAATGGGACAAAATTTCAACATAAATAAGGATAATAGGGGGACTTCCCTGGAGGCACAGTGGTTAAGAATCTGCCTGCCAATGCAGGGGACACGGGTTCGATCCCTGGTCTGGGAAGATCCCACATGCCATAGAGCAACTAAGCCCATGCGCCACAACTACTGAGCCTGAAATCTAGAGCCCGCGAGCCACAACTACTGAGCCTGCACGCTACAACTACTGAGCCCGTGTGCTGCAACTACTGAGTCCACGCACAGCAACTACTGAGTCCACGCACAGCAACTACTGAAGTCCATGTGCTCTAGGGCCCGCATGTTGCAACTACTGAGCCCGTGTGCCTAGAGCCTGTGCACTGCAACAAGAGAAGCCACTGCAATGAGAAGCCCGCACACTACAACGAAGAGTAGGCCCCACTCGCCGCAACTAGAGAAAGCCCACACACAGCAACGAAGACAATAGGGACTCCCCTGGTGGTACAGTGGATAAGACTCCACGCTCCCAATGCAGGGGGCCCAAGTTCGATCCCTGGTCAAGAAACTAGGTCCCACATGCATGCTGCAACTAAGAGTTTGCATGCCACAACTAAGGAGCTGACAAGCCACAACTAAGGAGCTGGCGAGCTGCAACTAACAAGCCCATGAGCCACAACTAAGCAGCCCACATGCCACAACTAAGGAGCCCACGTGCCGCAACTAAGGAGCCCGCCTGCCATAACTAAGACCCTATGCAACCAAATAAATAAATATTTAAAAAGAAAGGAATAACTGCAACAGACTGATATCCAATATGTTTAAATCCCTGACTTCATAATGACACTTAGAATTCTTTTCACTATTCTAAAAACTGATAAAGGCTACAAATCAACAAGCATTTATCCTGCCTTTCCTCAGTGAAATATACCTTAAGAGAACGGAACAGTTAATATGGGGAAGTTTTCTACAGAAATAGTCCAGCTAATAAGTGATAAGCAATAGAATTAACATGTCACTAATTTGCAACCCCTAATAAATTAATGGATCTTAAAAATAACCATCAATGGGTCCCATTCATATATTATAAGATGTGTCACCTGATAGAACACAGTGTATGAAAGTCTAACCCTCCCCTAAAAAAAAAAAAAAATCTAATCTAATCACATCTAGATTAGACCTAAATCTAATCACACACCTATTTACAGAAATATCTATAGAGAGAAATCTGTTAAACCATGATAATGCAATTGGCAAACTCACCAGGATAAATAAACAATTCAGTCCCTTAAAGAAACACACTGCAAAGGAGACTGGGGTTGGTTGGGTAAGGGGTGTAGCTTTAGATTACTAGAGACTTAAGAGATGTATAGCAACCAATCAATACTTTAAGAATGGCTGGATGTAACAGATTTTGTTGCATGTATCAATATAATAATCGTTTTGTGGTTATAGATTTTTGTTAAAAAATTCTTTTATAGATACATACTGAAATACACAAATACATACATACTGAAATACATAAGGATACATATGAATGAAATAATATATTTGGGATTTGCATTAAAACAATATGTGAAGGAGAAAAAGACACAGCAATGTAAATGAAAAAAGATTATTGACAATTGTTGAAGCTGGGTGGTGGAAACATGCAGGTTCATTACACTATTACTTTTATATAGGTTTGAAATGTCCATTAAAAAAGATTTTTTTTAAAAAGCACAAAAAAGAAATGGGAAGAAAACACATTACTGCCAACAAGCAGAATGACAGTAAAAGCCCTGCAAAATTCTGTAACTGACGAAATGTCCTTCTAGTAACTTTATAACATAATGTGCAGTCCACTGAAAAAAAGATGTCATCACTTAAAAAAGGCACTATTATTTCAAGCATCATTAAAAACCCTAGAAAATAAACCATGACACGCTATCAATGGAAAGATTCTTCTTGATTTTAGAGATGTCAGAGTGGAAAAAGAAAAATACCAAACAAACCATAAAAAGGAAACTTCTTCCATCTTAGATTCGATGAAATACAGTATCCATTAATTGTTTAATCTAGAATTCATACATAAATTTCTAATAACTAAAGATTACCTCAGTAAAATGACTGGCAATTTTACTGTATGTACAACTTACCTAGGCTGACAACGTTCACAAAGATATGTATCAGGAATATGCTGCCTGTCAATCCCCATGCAGTCAATATGTTGCCAAACACTTTAAAATGGAAAAAAAAAAGAAAAGCAGAACATATAAAATATTATTAAAATCATCCTTAAATTAAGATTTGATATTCCATTTAACTATCAGTTAATAAGTGTCTACTTTGAGTTTAGCAGTGTAAAAGGTAATACGAAGAATTCATAGAAATATGTCCTCGGGAAGATAAAACTTCGAGATGCAAAAATAAGAGGACAAATATAGGATATTATATATATGATATAAATTTCTAAAGCAAATATAATTTTACAATATAAAAGGTATACGTTACAAATATAATTAGAAGTCACAAACTGGAGATGTCCACAATGCTTGGAATTAATGGAAAAAGAATCCTGAAGAATAACGGAGACTTGAAGAGAACCTCACTTGGGAAATTAGGAAGAAAAGACCTCATTATAGCAACATTTTCTCAAGTAGACAGATACTGGGAGCAACAGCCAGAAGGCAGTTAATATATCTGAAGAAGAATGTTCATTTTGAGAAACAGAGGGGGATAAAACTGAATTAGTAAAATGCAGTCAGATTACATACAACCTGGAATGTCAGGATTTGCAGAGCATTCCTCTAATTGGCAACAGGTAACAACTAGAGGTTGCTTTGATGGTATACAGTGTTAATTCAAAGAAGTTAAGAAACTGGAGGCATAAAAATCAACTAAGAGGCTTTTCCAACATTCCAGATCTAAGTTAAAGAACAATGGAAAGAACTAGAATGATGGCAGAGAAGATGAAGTTAAAGAATCCAAGAGTCATTTCATGAAGATAGAGACTAAACCTATTATGAACTCTATTTTTAACGTGATACATGGACCAACTTGAGGCAAATTTCTCAATGCTATTATTTTGCATTTTATTGCCAAGACTTTAATTGGTCTAAAGTTGATATATATGCCTGTTTCTAAAGATAGTCTTAATTATTCCTTATATAATAATGAGCTACTTTTAATATATAGCTACTGAGTTAACTGCTATGATCTTGCTCTTTACTTCTTAACTGAGTATGTTGGGACGAGAACTGGTAAATGTGAAAGGTAATGGACTATGTATCAAAGATGTAGGGGAAAAAGTTCAAAAGAAAAGCAGAACACCTGACATGGAGAGTCAGAATAACAAATTAGGTTAAATCTGGGGGCTAAGTAATAATGTCATGCAGACCACAGAAGAAATAAAACTAGAAAATGAATAAATAATCAGAGCTCTAGATGTCAAACTTGAAAGAGATGAGTATGGGCAGTAGGTACATGAAAATATATAGAGGCAATGAAAACAAGAACAGAGGAAAAAAGATTAAGCCTTGTAGTATACTACAGGTTAAGCAGTAGAAAAGTAGAATAGCAAAAAATAAATTCAACAAATAGAGCAGTTGCTAAAAAGCAAATACCTTGAATAATCCAAAATACGTGAACTGGCCCCTCAAGAATTTGTAGATAGGTATAAGTCCTAAGGACTATTTCACTCTTTTCTAATAGATATAATTCTATATTATATATAGATCATTGTAATTAATCAAAACAAAAACACTTTAGATTATGCATTAAAATAAAAATATTGTCCAATGGTATGTAATTTATCACATAAGACAAAATCAGCAATGAGAAAGCTATTTTATATGATTGGTTAAAATATGAATTCAGATTTGCTAATAAGTAGCTAATTAAAAAATAATGAGGAAAACAAGTTATCAGAGAAGTTATTTTCTTAGTTTTTAAATTCACCTCCTGAATAAGCTCACTGAGGTGATTGCTTATGGTAATTAGTATGTACCATAAGTTTATTTTTAAATTTTAAAAATCATCACAATGTATTTTTATTATGAAAATTAACTCAAAGCATTAATATTACAACTTCCCATAAAAATAACATCAATGGGCTTCCCTGGTGGCGCAGTGGTTGAGAGTCCGCCTGCCGATGCAGGGGACGCGGGTTCGTGCCCTGGTCCGGGAAGATCCCACATGCCGCGAAGCGGCTGGGCCCGTGAGCCACGGCCGCTGAGGCTACGTGTCCGGAGCCTGTGCTCCGCAACGGGAGAGGCCACAACAGTGAGAGGCCCGCGTACCGCAAAAACAAACAAACAAACAAACAAAAAACCCCATCAAATTTCACATTCCACTTAAGAATAATCTTCCCCCTTTGTGGCAAAGGTAAATCAACTTTTTCATATATAACCTAACTGCCTGTTTATATCAATAACATCCCACTCCTAATCACCTAACTTAATAGATGGGAACAAGATTACAAATAATGCAAAGTAATTTCTATGTGGCTCAACAATGCATTTTTACATTCACATTCAAATATGGGTACTATTTCAAATAAAATGATGAAGCTATGCCTTAAGACCAGATCCAGGACATTCTGTAAACTATCAAACTTTCTTATCCTCTACAGTACATTGCTTAAATACTCTCTGCTTCCCAGCCTATGCAGGGGATGGACTCAGTAACTTTCAGGTTGAAATCCTACTGTTCCCTCTCCATCCTCCCCAACTCCCTCCCACCAGGGGAAAAAAAAAAAAAAAGAAAGAAAACAAAACCCCACTTTCTCTCCCAATCACACCTTCTCTAGGGGAGGAGGCCTTTCTTGTTGGTTGAACCAGGGTTGGGGGAGGGGAGACTGTGGTTCTGGTTCAAGGAGACTCCAGAGTGCTGCAAGGTTCAAGTCAAAAGGAGGTGAGAGAGTCAGGTCAAACAAACATCAATCAAAATGTATAATTCCCCCAAACTGGAAAATCATAGTTGACTATACAGCACAAATAATTCCAAAGGAAATACACAGGACTCAATTCTCCTCTCATTTCTGTCTTGTCTACTTTATGTAGTTGTATTACTACCAAATGAATAAAAAGAGAGATGTGATTCTGTATGAATAAAGTTCAGAACTGATTGCCTATTACTCAATTAACAACGAGGATTTCTAAGAAAAACTCTAGGATAGCTTTTTTCCCATAGGGGCATTTCCTAGGAGCAAAAGAGAGTGCACTGACAGTTGCAAAAGTATCACTTAAAAAATGCATTTATCAATTCCTTCAAAAGTCACTTTATTTTTTCCAACATTAGCAATCACAAAGGTTAGCAGCATTCTAGAAAAATAAGCAAATGGCATGAAACATTTTACCTGCATTTGTCACAACAGATCATGTATCCATCATCATGTGTAAAACCACATATGCACCTGGTTACATCAGTACCATAACTTCCATCCTCAGATGTGCTGATTGTAGTAGCACTGGAAGTTTCATCAAAATTAGGAGTGGTAAATATGCCTACTTCATTTTTGCTAATAAGAACTGATGGAGGAGGGGAAGCCGGAGGTGTTGGAGGAGGACGAGCACCATAATTATGGTCCTGGGTAATTAATCACAAATACATCACAATGTAATTTCAATAAAAATATAAACTAAGCAACTTAAATAAAATTCAATCCTTAATTTAAATATTTGAGAGAGATGAAATTGGCCTACTTCTTCCTTAATACCTTTAAAATAATGACTTGGTGAAACCAGATATAGAAACTTGGTCACCTTCACAATGCAAGATGTGAGAATAGTGGTTAAAAAAAAAAAAACTCAGGAAACTGGAGGCTAAAGAATAACAAAAACAATTACAAAAGACGTATTATCACTATAAAGTATAAAATAGGGATTTTTAAAGTTTTGGCAACATTGAATAAGTTAGCTTAGACAAGCTTTCATTTTCTCAGCTACGAAATGGGGATGAAAATTATACCTATCTTATTAGGTTGTTTTTGAAGATGAAATTAGATAATGTACGCAAAAATGCTTAGCACAGAGCCTGACATATAAGTGCTAAATAAATGGTAACTATATAATTACTATATAATTTAGAATCAACAGTAGATAGTACAATTCTATCTACAATCTTTTTATAAAGAAGGTAAAGAATTATAATACTAAACTATTAATAGCATAAAAAAGCAAAATAATAATAATATAAAAACTTCTAGAGAATTCCTCTTATAGAATTTTAATCCCTTGAATAAATATAATTAGATCAATGAAAAAACTAAACTACAAATTACATACCTAATTGTTTAGATAGTATAAAACAAGTCTGCTTTTAAAATATTCAGTTTTAGGCACAACACCACACACATCAACTTTCAACCTCTAGATATATAAAATATATAGAGATTTATATACAGATATAAAACATACCCTTCCAGAGAAATGTGTGACACTTACCGCATAGGGCAGACCAATGTAACTGTGTGAATGATGCGAGCTGCTGGTATATAACTGGTGGGGATAACTGTTGGATTTCTCAACTACCACAGGGCTAGCTTCTACAGATTCTGGTCTGGAGGGAAAAAAGTTGCATCAAAGAGAATTGCATTGATTTTTTTCCTTTCAATCTATTTAAAATTATAAGCACTTATTTTATTGGCTATCAAATAAAATGTCTTTAAAATGTCTAAAACAAAGACACCCTGTGGACATGATATATCTTATTTAGAATCTGTGTCATTAAAACAAACTTTTAATTAAGTACAATAAATGTCCCCCCTTCAAGTTCAGATATAGTTTTCCTATCATTAAAAAAAATTAGTAGAGATTAAACATTACTTAATATACTCAGTGGCACTGGGGACACTATGCACAGGATGGAGAAAAGTGGTAGAAATAATTTAAACAAGACTAAGGACATACTGAATCCATATGGACCCCAATTTGAATGTGAAGTATACATTTCAATGTCAAAGCTTCATGTATGTGTTAGTGTGTCAAGATATAACAAAGCCTTGGAAATATCAGAAAACCTAAGGAACAGGAAACCTCACAATGAAACAAAGTTTGCTTATGAAAAAAATGTAACTAGCAGCCTATGGTAGTGTAAGATCAGCAGTCTGGCCTGATAATGGCCAAATGATGATGACCTGACCAACCACTGATACAACTGAGAGTAACAACTCACCCGCTCTGGTGGACTCATAAATTCCCTGGCTTAGCATTTTACATTCATCACTTTCCCAAATTCTTCACTTATATCAATCCTCCTGAGCCCTAGCCTGATAATTCCTATTGATCAATGTGGTAGTGAACCTACTTCTGAGGGCAATTCACACTGAAATTAATTTCTCCCTTGCACACACACAACATGACTCATTTCTGTGCCTTTATTCTTACCAACGCCATCCTTTGAGATGATTTTTTCATAACCCTTATGCTACTTCTTATTCAAAACCTTCCCTTAGAATTTAGTACTACTTGCACTCTTCATGGTTTAAGGCTTCTTAATGCAGTTACAATCTAATTGGTCAAATTTCTACTGTCAATTACTTCCTGATATACTGCCCCCCTCCACTCATCCCCTGCACAAAGTCTCAGTTTTGCTCTAAGTGACTGCTGCTTGGGATCCAGTGTGCTAAAATCAGTAGAGAGAAGAGGCACAAACTGAGGTCAAGTGGTTCTGAAGATTACAAAAGAAGACTCTCCAAAATGTTCTGAATATTTAGAAAACCAGTACTCACCTATTATCTATGCTGTTATGTTAAAATTTTACTTGCTTAATCTTTTTTAAAAAATGTGTTTCTTAATTCCAAACTTAACACATGCTCATTGTACAAACTTTAAAACAGAAGTATATAAGAAAGTGAAAAGATCATGTCTTCATCCATACCTGATACACCCATGTTAAGATGCCATGTATCCCCCTCTAAATTTGTCTATCCATAAATACATCTAACAGTTTTTTTAAAAAAAAAATGAGAAGGTACAATATGTACTCACAATTTGCTTTTCCAATCTTTCACTGTCAACACATACCTACCTTATTTTTGGTAATAACAGATTATTTCATTATATGAATGTACCATAGTTTATTTAACAAATTCCCTTTTGGTAGATGTTTAAATTGTTTCTGTTTTTCAGTGTTAAAGGTATCACTGAAATTGTACACCCTTCTATACACTGTTTTCTGCTTACTTGGCAGTATTTCTACAACATGGATTCCTGGAGGCAGAAATGCTGAACAAAAGGGTAAATGCACATAAAATCAATACATACTGCCAAACTACCTTTGACTACAATATTGATTCCTTTAGAATTCTTTTAAAAATACATAGAGGGGGGCTTCCCTGGTGGCTCAGTGGTTGAGATTCCACCTGCCGATGCAGGGGACCTGGGTTCGTGCCCCGGTCCGGGAAGATCCCGCATGCCGCAGAGCGGGTGGGCCCGTGAGCCATGGCCACTAAGCCTGCGCGTCCGGAGCCTGTGCTCCGCAACGGGAGAGGCCACAGCAGTGAGAGGCCCGCGTACCGCAAAATAAATAAATAAATAAATAAAATTTAAAAATACATAGAGGGAAGAAATGGGGTTTTAGCAATTCCTGACCTATTATTAAAGCAAGATTGTAGGAATTGTGGCCATTATAGAAAGATTCACTCTTAGGGATTTAGAGTGTGGCAAGAAATTTGTATTTTGGAGTAGATAATGGTTGGGAATTAAAAAAATAAGACTTTCAGTGAATACAGATAAATTCAAGCATGTAAACAAGCCACAAATCCTTTGCATAACCTCATGATTCAAATTAAAGCTATACAGCACTATTCACAATAGCCAAGACACAGAAACAACCTAAATGTCCATCAACAGATGAACAAATAAGATGTGGTACATATATACAATGGAATACTACTCAGCCGTAAAAAAAAAAGAATGAAATAATGCCATTTGCAGCAACTTGGATACAACTAGAGATTATCATACTAAGTGAAGTAAGTCAGAAAGAGAAAGACAAATACCATATGATATCACTTATATGTGGAATCTAAAATATTGCACAAATGAACCTATCTACAAAACAGAAACAGACTCATAGACATAGAGAACAGACTTGTGGTTGCCAAGGGGGAGGGGGGAGGGAGAGGGATGGACTGAAAGTTTGGGGTTAGTAGATGAAAACTATTACATTTAGAATGGATAAACAACATGGTCTTAATGCATAGGACACAGACTATATCCAATCTCCTAGGATAAACCATAATGGAAAAGAAAATAAAAAAGAATGTATATAACTGAGTCACTTTGCTGTACAGCAGAAATTAGCACAACACTGTAAATCAACTATACTTTAATATTAAAAAATAAAAAATTAAAGTTGTAAATACTAACAAGTTGGCAATGCAAGAAGGCAGAAATACTTCATCAAGATCCTCATTTCTAATGCTGCTACTTAATAAAAGTAATTTTAAAAAGAAGGTAACAATTGTTAAAAAAAATGCGTTGACATATTTTAAGGATTTTTCCAAACTGTAAGATAGTATTAAAAAGAAAAACAAAAAAAGCCAAAAAAAACCAAAAAAAAGGACACCAGACATCCTTAGAAATGTTCCCTAAGAAGTCCCATGGTGCTAAACATCCTCAAAACACACAGTGAATCTGAAAACAACTTTGTGACAAATACCAAAAGTCAAACATCCTTTAGATCCGGTAACCCCATTTTTGGAAATTTATCCTAAGAAAGTAATTCCCACTAAATAACGACCTGAAGAATTGAGATGTTCTTTTTAACACTATTCATAAAACTAGATATGAGTAGAAATCATTTAAATGTCCAATGAATAGAAAATGATTAAATCTGAGCAACCTACCATATTTACACATGGACAACAGCACAGCAAAAACTCATGGTAACAAAAATCACTGTATTATGGTTACAGGAGTTTTCCTCAAAATCTCCTATAATGTTACCATAAAGCTTTAGTAAATTTTTAACTGCAGGGCTAAAGAGATAATATGTAATAGTAAGTTTCTGTGTAAATAGTTGCTTCAGGGCTCTGTTTAGCCAATTTATATTGTCACATAAATGCCGAGTTAATACACAGGTATAACATTTACCATACAGAAACTACATTAGTATACTATGTCTATAAATAATTATGTATCGAAACATAAACCATGGTGCTGTGTTCATCCTGCAAATAAGATTTCACTTACATAACTGTGATGTCACTTTTCAAAGAGAGTGTGATTATTTGTATTCATATATTGTTTTGTACGTGTTCTTAAATCACTGAAACGTTGATCATTGTCAAAAAGATGATCTTTATCCATGTGAAACTTCCTAAAGGATAATCATTCTCTAGTTTGGTAATTCAAAATGTCCAAAATGTTAAAAAAAAAACAAAAAAACAGGTAATTAAAGTAATCCTAATGTATAAGCAATAAGATATGGTCAAATGATCAATATGGCCTGAATTATAGTTTTCAAAACTTTGAATTCTGTTTCCCATAGGTAGAGAAACTCAAATGCAGAAAAAGAGATTCTAATAAGCAACTGGCTCTAAAACTGAAATAAGAAGTATGCTCTCTTATTAACTAAGTCAATACTGATTGCTTCTTTTAGAAATTCTCTAAAAGCTAATAAATGCAGAAGGAATGATCAGATTAGAAAAGTTACCAATCTGCTACCTTCGAGAGATAATGGATTTCGGCAACAGATAACCATGGATGCTAAAACCTTGAAAATTTAAAGATGATGGACAGATAAGGCTGACAACACCTGAACTTCTTGATCATTCTTAACATCACTGGAAGTTAGACAACTAAGCTTTTCTGTGCTTCTTCTAATATTATGCAACAGAAAATATAAAGTCCCACATAAAAAGTCTCATGCTGAAAAAAGAAATATGAAAGAGGGAAGAAAAAACAAATCTGAAGCTAATCATATCTCTTTATCTAAATATCAGTTTATCAGAAATATGGGGAAAGTGGAATATTACATGATGCCAAAAGGAAGAAAAGAGCCAAATACAGAATACTGAAACTTCTGTAGGCCAAATGATCCAGTTTCTTATACAGTATGAGGAAAAACACAATTTAAAGTGTTGTTCCAGATAAAAAAATGATTCAAGAGACATTTCAATCAAATACAATGGGTGGATCTTGTCTGGAGCCAATTTGAACACACCAATTACAAAAAGACAGTTTTGAGACAAGTGAAAGAAATCTGAAGATGAACTGGGTATTTTATATTAAGAAAGTATTAATTTTGCTATATGAGATAATAGTATTGTGGTTTAAAAAAAAATCCTTCTCTGTTAGTGGTGCATACTGAAGTATACATAGTTAAACTGATGTGAGGATATGCTTCAAAATTCTTTAGGGCTTCGCTGGTGGCGCAGTGGTTGAGAGTCTGCCTGCCGATGCAGGGGACACGGGTTCGTGCCCCGGTCTGGGAAGATCCCACATGCCGCGGAGCGGCTGGGCCCGTGAGCCATGGCCACTGAGCCTGCGCATCCGGAGCCTGTGCTCCGCAAGAGGAGAGGCCACTACAGTGAGAGGCCCGTGTACCGCCAAAAAAAAAAAAATCTTTAAAACTATGGGATACGTGAAACAAGACTGGCAAAACTCTGAATACTGCTGAAGCTGAGTAATGGCCACCTGAGATTATTATACTATTCTCCCTACTACTGTACATATTTTTGTATTTCCCTACTAAAAAGTTTTTTTTTTTTAAGTTCCCCAAGCCTTTTATCTTACATATACTGTCCTATATAAAATAGGTAACTATAAGAATGGTATACTTCCTCCCAACTCAGGAAGACGTCCTCGCCATCTATTTCTAAGCCTCTATCTGGGGAATCTCTCTTAACCCTTACTTCTTAATTTCAACACAGTCCTCAAGGCTCACTTCAGGTACTCCTTAAGGAGCACTTCTGTGACTGCTTCAACTCGTAATTTTATAAATCCTAGATTCCTACAGCACTTATTTGCTGTACTGTTAATTTATTACTTTTCATGTAATATTTTCGTATGCTGTCAACCATCTTCCCATATGCATTTATTATTTTCTCTCCCAAACTCCATCAAAATTAACAAGTTTTATCCAGTAGGAAGAACATGAAATTGGGACTTACATGTCTAATGCTGGCCATTAAAGGGGTACAGGTACAGTATGCACCTTTCTGAACCTGAGCTTTTTATTTGTAAAGTGGGGATAAATATACCTGCTTCACCCTCTCCAGAAATATGGATGAAACTCAAATGACACAGAGGATGTGAAAATGTATTTTTCTCAACTGTAATGTATTATAAATGTGTAACATACTCACGTATTCAGAAATGCCTCTCTAACTTATGAATATTCAGACTGAAGTTGCTTTTAACCTTAACTCCACAATAATTCAATTCCAGTAAAGTTCTAAGTGTAAGTTTAACTAGACCTATTTTAAATAAATCACTAAAGTTGCAAGGTACCAAAACCTTATTGATATTTAAATCACTTAGTAAATATTTATTGAGCTCTAAATATGTGCTAAACTCCTTATAAAGTTTATTTTTATTTATTTATTTTATAAATTTATTTATTTTATTTTTATTTTTGGCTGTGTTGGGTCTTGGCTGCTGCTCCCGGGCTTTCTCTACTTGCCGCGAGTGGGGGCTACTCTTTGTCGCGGTGCGCGGGCTTCTCACTGCGGTGGCTTCTCTTGTTGCAGAGCACGGGCTCTAGGCATGCGAGCTTCAGTAGTTGCAGCATGCAGGCTCTGTAGTTGTGGCTCATGGGCTCTAGAGTGCAGGCTCAGTAGTTGTGGCGCACAGGCTTACCTGCTCCGCAGAATGTGGGATCTTCCCGGACCAGGGATCGAACACAGGTCCCTTCATTGGCAGGCAGATTCTTAACCACTGCGCCACCAGGGAAGCCCCATAAAGTTTATTTTTAAAGTACAGTCCCATAACTCCCTAAATTAGGTTGAAATAAGTGCCTTTGCTATCCTTTTGTAAAGCAGATTTTTAATACATATTTTCTTAGAGTTGAGTCCATATATACCACTGAGTTTTTTACATAGCAAAAGACTAAACTTTATACCAAGAAATGTAATCAGTAATCATGAACATGTAATATTGATATAATAAAGTTTTAAAATTCTAGGTCGGTGATTCAGAACATTAACCAGGAAAATGTTTTATTGCTACACTGTGTGTGTGTGTGTGTGTGTGTGTGTATATATATATATATATATACACACATATGTATTACTAATCCAACGTGAACACACAAAGCAATATACATACATCACTTTTCCATATTTACTTTCCTTATCTCTTTTAATGACATTATACACTCCAGGAGGCAAGGACCAATTACTATAGTAAAGGTTATTTACCACAAACAAAATAGGAAATAGAAAATGGTATAACTACAGAATGAGATTAATGTTCTAGTTTTAATTCCAATCACTGCTTAAAACATTCCTAATTTCAACACAAAAGCTAATAAGCAAGGAATCACTATCACTGGCAGCAGAGATTTTTTAAATGTTTAGACTGTTTTAAAATGAATATTTCTAAAGTTTTTGGTTTAAAAGGTTTTAAGAAGAGCTATATAGAGGTATGTTAAGGCTTAAGCATGTCAATGAAAAATGAAGCTAATTTTGGTGGAACACTTAATACAGTATACATATGTAAGGTTTATGTAGATTAACACAGTCTGATACAATGTATTAGATACATTTTTCACACAATCTAATATCCAACATGTTGGGACTTCCCTGGCAATCCAGTGGTTAAGACTCCGTGCTTCCAATGCAGGGAATGCAGGTTCGATTCCTGGTCAAGGAACTAAGATACCATATGCCATGGGGCGCAGCCAAAAAAAAAAAGAAAAGAAAAGAATATCCAACATGTTAAACCAAGGAGCAGTATGTGAGCTCCTTAAAGAGAAGTGACTATTTTATTCAAAAATTTTGTATGGGAATATTTTATTTGATTCCTCTCTTTAAACTCTTAAAGGCACCCCCTAGTTTTTATGTTTTAATGTTAAGTGACTAAGAACCTATCCATACAGGTAGGTTCACTCCTACCTCCACTGAACTATCATATTTCCCAATACACAGGTCTCAAACTTATGAACAATCTTCATAACATGCCCCTTAAGCCCTGGTGACGATTTATTTCTTCAATAATATGTGGCAGACAGAAAGGCAGGGTACGACAGCCATGAGTATAATATATCCTGTACAAAGAGATGATAATCTCATGATGATCATCACTTTGCTGGACTCTCCTGACATACTTTACTATACAAAGTCAAGAAATGATCTTATCTTAGTATTGATATTTCTGTCCCTGCTTATAGTGAAGCATTTGCCATTTTCTGCTGACTCACAGTCCTCTCAAATCTATATCTTATCATCCTTAACATAAGCTTTCAGTACATGAAAGAATGAATCTGGAGATATCATTATACAGTCCCTATTCCAAAGAAGTCATATAGACATTAAAACAGAGCAACCCTAATAATGCTGGAGGAGGACACCACAGTTTAGACCACTCCATCCAGAAAGTTTATTCCTATACTTTGTTTCCATCTATGATAAATAGATGATAAATCTATTGATCTATAAATCTATGAAAAATCCCACTTACAGTATTTTTCTGGGTTTTTCTTGTGTGTATTTACCTTACAATCAAAGGAGCACACAAACCGTAAATCAACAAATAGCTCTATGATGATGTTCAATATGTAAAGTAACTTGTTAGATTCTAGACAGGATAGAAAGATATATAAAACCTACTCACACCCCTCTCCTCAGAGTTTCTGATCGTGGAAGGAATGGCAGGGTTAGCAAAAAGAGACAGGTATACAAAAACCCCCATACAAGGCAAAAATAGGGTAATGCCCTAAGAAAGATATGAGTAAATGCTTAAAAAAAAACTCTTTCCTCTTATGCATGAGACCTTGATCTTTGGTCAACTTTCTGCCTCTGATCCCCTGCAAACCTGATAGCTAATTTGCTATACCGCTAGGTACATTAATAAAAATGATCCTTGGTTGGTAAATTAATTGTATCTGGACTGGGAAAATTATAAATAACTTGATGAGGATGCCACAGATGTGAACTTCCCCAAGATGCAGTGACTCCTGGAAGGGAAACTGGAAGTTCTGCCTATGGTTGTTACAAGAACTATTGGCTTCTGAGGTGCATGGGGCTTCTAAATTAGGGAACACCCTCACATCTGCCCAATGTGGATCTTAAGTCCTTGTCCCTGACCAGTCACCTGACAACCCAAGACAATAACTCCTGGATGGCTGACTGTACTCCTTCATAGACACACAGAGAGGAACACGTGATGCTAACCTCTGATAAGCTATGGCTCCTATCCTATTTACCATGTAGACTAATGCCAAGTATGGCCTACGACAGTCTTGTAAGTCTGAATGTTTAGTTGAACTTAAAAAGACCTCCTTGTAGGAGCTGCAAAAGGTCAACGCTCTAGGCTCTAGATTCTGCAGGGTTCAAGAGAAAGACATATCTACCTGAGTAACAGGAAAGATAAGGAGTGACATCATGAGGCTTCATTAGATGTGAGAATGCTTCTGAAAGATATGCAGGAATTTCAACATTTGAATGTTAAACGAGGTAAATCTTCTACTGAAAAAATTTAATTTAAAAAAAAGCAGTAATGATGGCGCTTCTCTGGTGGCGCAGTGGTCGAGAGTCCGCCTGCCGATGCAGGGGACTCGGGTTCGTGCCCTGGTCTGGGAGGATCCCGCGTGCCGTAGAGCGGCTGGGCCCGTGAGCCATGGACGCTGAGCCTGCGCATCCGGAGCCTGTGATCCGCAGCGCGAGGGGCCACAGCAGTGAGAGGCCGGCGTACCACAAAAAAAAAAAAAAAAAAGCAGTAATGATGGAGAAAGACAATATCTCATGCATATGCAAAAGGTAGGAAAAATGGCCTGTAGAATCTTTAAGGAGTATGGAGAGGTCAGTCAGACTTCAAGACAGTGTTTATTTATTTAGCTGTTTCTCAAAATCAAATATACAAATCCCCATAATAGAAGGAGGGGGATTTTTCTTTGTAGATTTGGATTTAGAAAAAGATTACATTAAATTAGATCTTTAAGTGATCTGTGTACCAACACCATCGAACTCAAATTCAAGCCCTTGCATTTGAAATCTCATGGCAATATTTGGTATTAAGTGGTAGTCAACCGGAATAATTCTAAACATACTCTTTTTACCTATCTCAAAATTAATATAGTAAAATTTTAAAATTTCAGCGAGCTCACAGAGCTCCCTAGGGATTATAACCACAGACCTCAGTTTGAATAGCACTGATTAAACAAATACTGAGGGCCTAATGTTTGCCAGGGACTATGAGAGTTATAAAGATAAGACACTGTCTCTGTCTTCAAGGAACTTATGATAATACAGTTTTCACTCATTCAATAAACATCTGAGCACACACTAAGTAGAAGAGACTGAGATGCTGGAAATCAAAAAATAAAGAAGTAACAGCGGCCCTTCTCAAGAAACTGATGTATGGGGAAGACAAACAAGTACATCAATGATTACAATAGTGCTATAAGAGGCACACACAGGGGCCATTCATAATAATTCATAATAGTTTAAGTAAGTTCTAAAGAATAAGTTAACAAGCCCAAGAAATAGAGGTGGAAGAGATGGAGAAGATATTCCAGACAGAAGGCACACAGGGAATCAGAGATATCAACAGCAAGAAGTGTTTAAGCATGTTTCTCTAAGCATGCTCAACAGACCACCAGCACCACAATCATCAGTAGTGCATGTTACAATTTCTTACAACTCTACTTAACCAAATGAATCAAACATTTTTAAGATCAGGCTCACAAATCTATATTGTAATAAGCACCTCAATCTACATTCACTGTAATTTAGGAAGCACAGATTAAAAAGAACTGCTAAAATTCAGAGCAGAAAGAGTTAAAGGTATAGAGAAGGGGCCAGAGATGAGGGCAGATAAGTCAGGCAAGGAACAGTTCAAGAAGTACCTTGGGTATCCAGCTAAGGAATATGATCTTTATCCTGAAAAACTATACAGAGCCACTAATGGTTTGTTTCTCCCACAGGAAAGATCAGAGCAGCAGCATGGCAAAATAAAGCTGAGGGCTTCAAATGTGAGGTGGAGCAATCTGTGAATAATTCTCCCAGATTCAGTAGGTTTAGAAGTTCTGAACCTGATGAGAACATGTAAAAAGTGCTACCTCTCCAAAACTCCTCCTTACTGGTAAGTTACCTTTGCTCAGGTCTTTGCTTCACTGAAAAACACATGTACCCCGTCTAGTTTCCAAGTGATCCTCATGAGTGTAGTGTGCCCAGGGTCCAAACTGGTAACCTTTTTATTGAAGAAAGGGATATGAAACTATGCAACTTGCTATTATAACTAAGAATTCTGCAATTTATTTCTTGAATTCCTTCAATACTAAGTACAGGACCAACCCACCTTGATGATTTACCTACATTAATTTTTTATTAGGTACAGAACACAGGGCACATTAACCACTGTTAGATTCATTTGAAACTTAGCTACTTTCAATGACAATGTGGAAATAAATGACTTTAAAATATTTTATTACTGAAAGAAGACTTAATTCTTGATAATCCCTGGATCTATCAATTACACCACCACCAAGAAGTTTCCATTAATACTCTAGCAGGCTTCCTTCTTATAATGTGTTTTTAAAACCTTACTAAACTTGGTGTCATTTGCCAAATACGCATCAAATTATCTTTTCATCCACTTAATTTCTAGTTGTTACATGTCATGCCAAACTTCTTTGAGTCGACTTTTCCATTTAAGACAGTTCTGAATTCTGAAAGAAACTTTCTACTTGGCTGTTTAGCCACACAAAGCTCGAGTCAGCTTCAAGGGCCTGTTTTTGATCTACAGCACATTACTAAAAAGCTTCCAAAAAGAGACCTTTACATACACTCTAAAGTTGAGAAAATATAATTACATTTTAAACTCCTACTCTTAACCGTATGATCTGGGAATTTAAGCCTTCCTCGGTTAAAGACAATATGATTTAAAATTTCCTAGTTAAAATACCATAACTGGTTAAAAATCTTATACTGGAGAACTTTATATCCTTCCTACTTCTATTGATACATTCTGTCCTAATATATTCTATCATGGTGAGTACTCAGTCACTCAAATAATGTAGTAAATTTCAGTTTCCCTCTTGTCACTATTTTAATTCTGCTAGTTTCCTAATGCCTTTTTAGTATTTGCCACCTTCCTGAAATAGGCACTAACCAGAACTGTTACTTTAAAGAACTACAGCATCCAACTCATTGAAATCAGACTAGCTGTTTAAAGACTTTTTTTTTTTTTTTTTTTTACATATAAGGGACATTTTGTTCAGTTCTATAGTCCCGTGTATGTATCTACCACAAAGAGGCTGTAAAAAATTTGTACCTTTAGTTCTACCTCTCCTAAACAAATGAAATAGAATTAGCTAAGATATGAGCACAATCATTTGTGTATAATAAGCTTTGGGGTTAACCAAGAGACCTTCAAGCCATATGATTCATGACTTACTACTGTCTGCTTCCAAACTTTTTCATCCTCCCAGACACTTTGTACTCATTAAACCTCTTACCTCCTCCAGGCCCAAGCACCTGGTAACCTCTATTTTACCGCCTGTCTCTATTTGCCCATTCTAGACACTTTATATAAATGGAATTATAAAATATTTATCCTTTTGTGTCTGGTTTACTTAATGTTTTCAGGGTTCATCCATTTGTAGCATGTTTCAGAATTCTATTCCTTTTTATGGCTGAATAATATTCCACTGTATAGATGTACCACATTTTGTTTATCCGTTCATCTGTTGATAGACATTTGTGATGTTTCCACCTTTTGGCTATTATGAGTAATGCTGTTGTGAATATTGGTATTCAAGTACCTGTTTTGAGCCCTTGATTTCAGTTCTTTTGGGTATATACTTAGGAGTAGAATTCCTGGGTCATAAGGTAATTCTATGTTTAACGTTTTGAGAAACCACCGAACTGTTTTCCATCTGGTTTTCTTTTCATGCCTTAATCTCCTTTTTAAATGTTTCTTCTCCTGTTTCTTAAATATTTTTGTTTTCTAGGTGTCTACACTTTGTAAACTGTACTGGAGGTTTCCAGCCACTAGTACTGTAGCTTTCACCATTTCCTAAGTGTTCATGACTTCCAAATCAGCCTTAACCTAATTCTATCTCATTAGCTCCACCCAAATAGCTCTCCACATTACTAGACCTCTTAATTTAGATGTGTCATGACTATAAAGTACATGTTTGTTGTAGAAAATCCTTTCTCACGTCCCAGATTTTGGAATTTAAAATTAAATTTAGAGCTGGGGCCAGCAAACCTCTTCTGTAAAGGACCAGAGATTAAATATATTTAAGGCTTGGAACAACACGGTTTCTGTTGCAACTACTCAGCTCTCTTGTACCTGGAAAGCCAGAAAACATATTTAAATAATTGGGCATGACTTTTAAAAATAAACTTATTTATTTTTTATTTTTGGCTGCAATGGGTCTTTGTTGCATGCAGGCTTTCTCTAGTTGCAGTGAGTGGGGGCTACTCTTCGTTGCATTGTGCGGGCCTCTCATAGCAGTGGCTTCTCTTGTTGCACAGCACAGGCTCTAGGCATGCGGACTTCAGTAGTTGTGGTGCGTGGGCTCAGTAGATGTGGCCTGTGGGCTCTAGAGCACAGGCTAAGTAGTTGTGGCACGTGGGCTTAGTTGCTCCACAGCATGTGGGATCTTCCAAGACCAGGGCTCAAACTCGTGTCCCCTGCATTGGCAGGCAGATTCTTAACCACTGCACCACCAGGGAAGTCCGTGACTGAGTTTTTTTTTTAAATTAATTAATTAATTTATGCAGATTCTTAAGCACTGCGCCACCAGGGAAGTCCATGACTGAGTTTTGTTTGTGTGTATGACTGCACTGGGTCTTTGTTGCTGTGCACAGGCTTCTCATTGTGGTGGCTTCTCTTGTGGCGGAGCAGAGCCTCCAGGCACACAGGCTTCAGTAGTTGTGGCTCGCTGGCTTCAGTTGTTGTGGTTCGTGGGCTCTAGAGTGCAGGCTCAGTAGTTGTGGCACACGGGCTTAGCTGCTCTGCGGCATGTGGGATCTTCCTGGACGACGGATCGAACCCGTGTCCCCTGCACTGGCCGGTGGATTCTTAAGCACTGCGCCATCAGAGAAGCCCCATGACTGAGTTTTAATAAAACTTTATACTCAAAAGTCAGGCAGCAGGCTGGATTTGGCTCAGGGATCCTTGTTTGCCAACTGCTTGTTTAGAGAGAGCAAATTCTGGGAAAGAACTGACTGTAATAAAGAGTACCCTTTTTCTCTAGTTTCAATGGCTTAAGCAAGTACTACTAGTTCAGTGGTATAACTTTCTTTGAAAATGTAACAAGAACTCAACAGGAATTTCTTATTAATTTATCAGTAAATATTTATTGAGGGTTTATTATATACCAGCTACTGTTTTAGGTACTGGGAACACAACTCCATTATCTAAAATCTTGTATTTATATTCAAATTCTGTTTTTCTCTTGTAAAATGGGAAAATGTCACTCTTTTTATTACAGTCCTATTCTTCCACTTGCCCTCTGGTTCTCATCCCTTCTCACCTTTTCAAGATCTTTACACTTTACTCATGATTGATCAAAATTAGCTCTGATTCCTCCTGAAATTGGACTTTTATGACTTCCTTCTTCCTCATCAAAAATTTAATTTCTTCCCTGTATAAACCTACAAAATATAGTTGGATTTTAATGAGAAGCTTATACCACTATTTTAGGTGAAACCTCTAATTTTCCTTTTAATGTTTAAAACATTCAATAACGGACACTTGGGTATCAGTAACTGCACATGGATAGACTAGCTCCCTAATTGTTATAGTAATGAATATGAAAGATCTCCATGAGTTCTCAAGTATGCTCCTTCAGATCTGTGATCAAAACATGTCTATCGTCCTTGTTATAACCTATTATTTTTTAAAGATACATTAAAATTACACAAACTACAATAGTATACAAGAAATGTTTTTAAATGGAGAGGTTTGGTGTGACAATTGCCCTCAGTTTATCACATGTGGCATTTTACTTCATTTAACTCATCTGTTAACAAAACGTAGCTCTTTGGATCTATGTGGCAAAATGGATCTGGAGCCAAGCAGCCTTGGGTTTATTAACTCTCTTATTTTTTATTAACTATGGCTTTTTTTATTAACTATGGCCTTAGTTAATTAAGCCTGTTATCTCCTTGAGCTGCATTTCTTTTGCAAAATGGGAATAATACCTGCCCAACTTTTTGCTGGGGTTATGAAGAGGTATTACACACTACGTTACAGACAACTCTATGAACGCAGTGAGCTCTGTAATCAGTATCACAAGTGGGAAAAAAATTAGAGAAAAAATGTGTTTATTATTAAGTATAAAGCAAATGAGAAATTCAATGTCATTCTAAGAACCGTTCTAAACAATGCTAAGACAGTAATTTAAAATAGGCTTTTGAATATTAAAACAAAATCACATTTAAATGAAAGCACTTCCAAATTAGGATAAGCAAATCAACACTTTAAGAGCAGCAGAAAGTATTAGCTTTTTGATAGTAGATTAAGTGTAAAGAAATCATAAGCAGAAATGTTAAGTACTAGTGGAACATGAACAAGTAAAAAGCTATTGAAAACATTTCATTATACACAAAACATTTTAGTATCTTCAATTACAGAAATTCAGACTAAAGGCAACCAAACACTTCAACAAATTAATCAATTCTGTCAGCAGGTGGCTCTAGTGACACTGAAATAACTTAGTATCAAATACTATAAACAAAATATAGATAGTAAAAATGTACTGAATCTCAGAAATTTGGAGTCAAAAAGAGTCACATTAATACTTCAATCCAAACCCTGTTTTTCAAATGAAGACACAAAAGCCTACCATAATTAAGTGGCTTAAGTCTACCATAAGTAAGTCTACCGTAATTAAGTATGTTAGTGGCAAAACAAAACTGAAAACCCAGATATCTCTCTTTAGTACTCTCAAGTCAACAAAGAGGCATTTACTGTATTGCCAGGCATAGTACTAAAAGTCCTCCTTCAAAATAATTCACCTATAACTTAGATATGTCACATTTACTAATTTGTCTACCTCATCCAAAAATACACATAATTATATAAAAGCTCATTATAAAGACTTCTAACGGAACATTTGGTAGTAATAATAATGTTAAAAGGAATACAATGTTAGCAATCATGTTCCCAGTCTCTGAGAGGAAAAAGTAATTTGGCTCTTCTTTTTTAAAAAGGCTAGGCAAGAGTACATTTAACACTCCCCATTTATACCTCTTCCCACTTCCCAGCTCCAGAAGGGTTTCTCATCTTTGCTTCTTTAACCAATTTAGTAATTCAGATGGAATGTCAGATGTAAAATAGGTAAGCAGCAACAGAATAGGTCAATTTCTACCAATTAGGATTAAAAAACACACAATTCTAATAAATGGCCGAACTCTGGCTCACTTTCTTATCTATCTAGTGGTAATGGAGTCTAGGTTTTCTTTCATATTTCTTATCTTTGAGCAGAGACCTGATGAGAATACCTTTGTTACATGCAGTCATATATTATACTGAATTTACTACTCCTAAAACTAAAGCTACTACTTACATGAACCATATATCAAAATAAATCAGTTGTTATATAAATCACTTTTTGTAACAGTATTAAAAAAGGAGCTATAATAGAAATAAGCCTAAAATCAACACATCAATAAGTTCTGCCTCTGCCACTTAACTGCTCTGTGACTTCAGTTTCCTCACCTATAATTTAAAAATAATACCTACACCTCATACTTACATCTTTATCTTTCTTATTCAGAAAGAAGCAGATCATTATGATCTCAGTTAGAATTTTTATAACTAGCCTAGGCTTCATTGTTCTTTTCTCTTCTGAGAGCCTGTACTTTGTTATTTGGTCTAGAACTTCTCTATCCAATACAGCAGCCTCTAGACATGTGCTACTGAACACCTGAAATGCGGCTAGTTTGAACTGAGAGGCACTGGATGTGTAAAACCAACTCTTGGCAGGAACAGAAAAAAGCAAACTACAAGATCCCTAACTCCGCAGGAAAGGTAAAACAAACCCAAGATTTTTTAAAACTTAGTAATGAGAGGAAAAGAAATATGTAACAAGGAAGCTGGACTTGAAGAGTCTTACTTTAGAGACACAATAACCCAAGAGCAAACGTTACTGAGTATGAAAATACCAGACTAGAGCTTAGCAAACCCATTCTTCATAGATCCTGAACCAGACCTTCAATTTCCTATCTATAAAATGCTACAGATAGCATGAACTCTATCTAGATGAACTCAGACTAGATGAACATTAAGTGATCAAATAAATTCCCCTTTACAGCCTTAGAAGTGAGTATAAATTTGGTCTAGTACACTAATTCACTCAATAAGCAATCATCAAGTACCTCCTAAACTTTATATTAGTTTATTAATGATATATTATAATTTAGCAGTACAATATTTAAAAAAATATAACATATAATAACATTATATAGCCACATGAGTGTAATAAAATGTAATTCTCTTTTTAAAAAACATTTTGAAATAATTATGTAGCTTCACAGGATCCTGCATCAACACAACTATAGTATCTTCTGATTATGTATTTGAAATAAAAAGGAGGCAACTTGTTAATTATATCAACATTTCTTATGAAAACAGTTCCAAAAGCTTTATGTATCTGTGGGAATGGGTGATGGGGTGATATGATTTAAGGATCTTTTTAAGCTTCCAGGTTTTATATATTTATATATACACAGAGAGAAAAATTTTTAAGTTTGAAAATTAAAACACAAAAATTCTGATAGTTGTCGCATAATAGAAACTGGTACCAGTTATCCTTTCTGTGTCCACTGAATAGAGGATACTATGCCCAAAGAACATATACTTGTATGTGGAATAGAAAAAAACTAATTTCCTAAAACGGAAACGTTCTTTAAAAAATAGTCATTCTGGGGCTTCCCTGGTGGCGCAGTAGTTGA
>NW_020174426.1:441265-503961 GCF_003031525.2 Neophocaena asiaeorientalis asiaeorientalis
AAAAAAAAAAAAAAAAAAGTCATTCTGTAATTACCCACAAATTGATCATTTTCTCACAATAAAAATGGCCACATTTGTATTAGGAAAGATTTGGCCCCACAATATAAATCATACTTTTTCCATACATGCTCTATAAATGCATTTAATAAAGAACACAGGCAGAAAGCAATCCCCTACACTGCCCTCTTTCAATATATTATTCATTCTCTTTTAACTGTATAATTAATATGCAGCTTTCATTCTGTTTGTGAATTGCCTTACAGTACACATACTAAACATGCAAACAAGGCAAAGGTGTATCTCACATTGTATACTAGACTAATTCCTATCTGGTATATAAATAATATTTCATAAACTATATCTTATATTCAGTGCTTAAGAGGCCAATTTAAAAAAAGACTGTCAAGGTGAATATTTTTAGGAAGCAAAGAATCTTTGATTATTACCAATAAATGCCTATAACTATCATCAGATATAGATTTGCATCTATCAGATGCTATACATTAAGAAAAACTAGTACTTTAGCCTGGGAACCTCTTGCCTGTCAAGCCCTGCTTCCAGGTTCTTTCCTTCCTGAGTAGTGTCACTACCTGGGCAGAATGAATGTCAATCAACTGTCATAAGAGTGCCATGTTTGGGAATCTATTACTTTACAACAAAAATAACTTAACGCATAGTGTAAAAAAATGGCTTTTAAAAACTGTATTTTAATAATCATATAGTTAAATGGACTGTGTAGCATATTATAGGAATACTAGAGAGCATCCCTGAGTCTTTCTCAATGGCAGAAGCGGGAGTGGTGAAAACACTTCTAGACCATTTGAAATGCCAGCAAAAGGAGAATATTAACTGCAATTTTTGTCCTTTCTACATACCAGTTTTAGGAGCTCAAAAATAAATAAATTTGTTTTTTTTTTTAACTTGAATTCAGCTTTCTGGTCAATGAGCGTCCCATTTAGCACAATACAACTACATATTGAATCTGAGAGCAAACGTATGCATCTTTCCATCCTTTAGATTCCATCACTGTCACATGAACCCCTTGCAATTTCCAAAAACAATCAATTTTCACAGCAATAACTTAGTGTTAATGTAGTGGTCTTTCAAGATCAAAATAAAATGAAATCTATCCACACAACTGCCAAGACCAAAGAGTTAGAGGCGAGGAAGAACCTTTCACTGAATCCCTCAGAAATGGCTCCCATAAAAGCAAAAAGTGGCAAAGTACACATCTAGAAGGAAATACTCCCTTTTTCTTATTTAAAAATGGCCTGAATTTTTTCAACTCAACTTTTTAAAAAATGAAGCAATTATTGTGTTTAAATGGATATTACAATTTTTTAAAGATTCAAATTTAAAACCAAATTAATTTTCCAATATAAACATGAAAGGTCTTACAATTTAAAAAAACAATAACCTGCTACCTTGACTCTTGATGTCAACAATTAGCAAATGGAAAAGACAAAAAAAATCCGAAAAAGATAGAGCATTTTGGCTCAAAAGTTATTTACAAAGTAATTTTAGTTAAAGGAATTTTTGCCTTTAAACTTCTGACATTTTATTTTAGCCAAGAGTCTAAAATGAGAAAAAATATAAATGCAAATCAAGCACTGCTTGGTTGTGCTAAAATAATTACATGAAATATTTTGCCCTTCCCTATCCAAAATACCTTTAATTTAAATACTTACTCTGAGCCTGCAGCCATTTCCAAGTATGACGTTTCTGCTGTATCAACCCCCAATGGGATCACTATGCTCATGACGTTCGCCTCTGGTAAATTCGATTACTATGGAGTCCTATGCATTGGTATCCAAAACACTGGGGCATGCCAGCCACAGTGCTCATTGCAAACATCTAAGTGCATCCACAAACCCTATTTAAAAGAAAAGGGAACCAAAAGTTAAGAATCATCTTCATATCCCCAGCAACAGTCAACCTATAACAAAGGTAAGTAAAATACATGAAGAAAGCATTCTTTATTGAAATATCAATACCAATTGGAATTTGCTCAAGGGGTCTCTATTTTATTTTTCTGGAATTAAGTTATGAGATTATGATCAAAAGAAAAGTTTCTGAATCATAATCTTCCTTAGGGAATGAATTTAGGATGCCAAAAGAATGATTACTAAGGCATACTGCTTAGTGAAGAACCAACAAATATTATTCATTTTTAAAGATAAAACAATTTCTTACAGCACTCTCCAAAATTAAGTCTTCTTGGTTCAGTAAATGCTTTAACAATAAACTAACAACTATTGAGACTTATTGTGGACTAAGCTTTTACATGGATGGTCTATTTAATCCTCACAACTCTGAGATAGGGATCTCCACTGTACCACCGAGAAATTCAAAAGCAACTAAGGTTAAATAACATAACCAAAGTTGCTCAGTTTAAGAAAGAAAACCAGAATTTGAACCAATTCTACTCTATTGTTTATATATTTTTTAAAAAATCTATTTTATTTGTAATAAAGTCAATTGTTTTATAGTGGTTGTCATTTTCCATACTACATAAATACATGTATATGGAGGGAGTTTATTTCTCCAGTTTTCTCCCATGAGTTAATGATCCCTAGCACAGACAATCAGAAGAGAAATATACTTGAATATTTTTAAATATTCTTGTCATATACTTGAATACTTATTTTTAAACAAACTTACCATAGTAACAAAAACATATTCAGCTTCCATATCAATTCTTCTAATCTAAATTCACTGTTTAACACCTGCTATATGTACTATATGTGAAATATCTACTCGAAATATTTTCAGCAATGATACAGTACAACTCGGAACAAAGCAGACAGAGATAACCATATAAACAAGAGAAACAGTCAATGTTGTCCCTCTCAGGTTATACCTGAAATACTGAAGAGAAGTGTTTCTTCAAATAGCAATTCTTATATTTACTTTTAATTTTTACAAGTAAGCTTGAGAATATCTACTCAGGTTAATTCCTATTTCACAGATGATGCAGACTGCGAGCTCATATCTCATGGGAAAAAAATACCAAAATATGGAAATAACGAGGTAACAGTGGTTTGAATTCTCCAAGAAAACGAGCCTTTACTTTTAAACCATGAATAACTGGGGGAGAGCTACTAGATTTCAAGTAGTAGCTTGAATACAAAATAGTACAAAAGTAGTACAAAAGTACAAAGTAGTACAAAAATATACAATAACAGGCAATTGCACTTAAAAGTGAAAAACATGAGCATTGGAGCCTATCTCTCTCTAACAGCAGATGTGTGAGCTAGGCAAGTAATTTAACCACTCTAAGCCTCAGTTTCCTTGTTTATAAAATGGATATATATCCGCCTACGATTTCTGTGAAGAAAATGAAATAATGACTGTAAAGCATTTCATACACTGCATTATGCATATTTAGCAATCAATAAGTGGTAGTCACATAAGAAGAGTTGCTCTTATTTCAAAACCAAAAAACTGTGTGGATAAAAAAACTCTTTAGCTCTCATTTAAAGAGAATCTTCTAATAGTTTTTGAAAATAAAGTATGTAATTATGGTTCTCTATTTGCTACGATTTTACAGTTTTCACCAAATTAAAATCATCCTCTTAAAAAAAAAAACATTCTCTAAAAACAATTAAAGCAGGGTGAGAAAAAGGAAAAACTGCCCTACCTCCTTTTCTGCACCTGCGACTGTTTTAGAATTACTAAAAAAAGTATATTTTTACTATACTTTTTTTTACTAAAAAAAGCTATATTTATTAACCTGCACAAAGCTATAAAATTATGAAATTAGATTCTAAGTGACAACATGCAAGCAACATATAAATCAAATGTTATTCTGTATTTCTTTAAAATACTGAAAACTTGGACCTAAGAACAGATAATTAAAATTAAAAAAAAAAATTCTCCTCCTGTTGGTACCATCTAGTTGGTAGAAGTTTTCTTTAGCTCAGCTTATCTTAACATTAGACTCATAGGAAATCTTATATTTTAGGTATATGTTGTTAAATATTTAGTTGTATGTTTTTTCTTAAAACCAGAGGCAGAAACTAGAAAGCAGAAGTCAAATGATTATGTATTCTTTTAGGTAACTGAGTAATGTTTCCAACCTAAAACAATTTATTTGAATACGTATTTAATAGTGTCCCCCATCTTTATATAAATATACAGTCCTCAATAAACACTATATTTCAGCTGTTTTTAAATAGCAGTGAAGAGCTTGCCATAAGCTTATTTCAGACAATGGCTTATATTTTTGTGATTACTGCCTGTCTCTCAAATCCTGCACAGTGCGTAGAACATAAAAGGCACTCTACAAAGAACTGGTGAATGAATTAGAGCACCCGGAATGAAACTGCAGTTCTGGCCTCATTAACCAAATGAGTTGTCAACCTATACAATTACGCGCTATAAAAACAACCACGTGACACCTTTTCCAGAAATGCATCTCTCATCTAGAATCACAGAAGCTCATCCCCAGGATAACAACTCATCATCACATCTGTAACCGAACCACAGACTCTGAGTTTGATTCAGCAAACAAGATGATCTCACAAATTTACTCACAAGAGGTGAGAAGGCAAGAGGTCATATCTATTGAGACCATAAAGTGGCAAATATTTCACTATATTCATTAATATCAAAAACTCCATAGCCAGAAAACTCACACTGTTTAAAAATCCAGCTGATACTTAAAGTATAAATTCATTAGGGTCTTTAAAAATAAGAAAAAAAGAAAGGGAAAGACAATGTAGTAAACAGAAAAGATGTGAGCTTATAACATAGGCATAACTAGAGAAAAACAATTCAACACCATACAAACAACTACCACAAAGCTTTCATATCTTACATGTGAACAAAAAACTGGTTATACAACTGGCAAGCAAAATATATACAAAATACATTGAGAATAAATGGCAGCCATTAAAGAAATAATATAAAAGGAAATACCATGAGATGTCTGGTAAATCTGAGGTCCAAGAAAGAATAAATGTCTTCACAAAACCTGCTATCCAGAACAGACCTAGAAACCAAGTGAACACAGGAGTATTGAGCTGTTTATAAATGGCATAAAATTATAGGTATTGATACTTCTGTCTAACATGGAACCTAAAATCAAAGGGACTCAAATAAAGATAGCAGCTGATTCTTAAAAAAATAAATTTATTCTTCACTCTTTTATACAAATGAACGTAAACACAAGTAAAGGAAACAATGCTAAATACCAAATCAAACTGGAAAGAAACTGGGAAAACACGATATTAAAAACAAATTTAGGGGAATTCCCTGGTGGTTCAGTGATTAGGACTCCGCACTTTCACTGCTGAGGTGTGGGTTCAATCCCTAGTCAGGGAACTAAGATCCCACAAGCCTCGTGGCACCGCCAAAAAAACACACAAAAAAAACAAAAAATACAAAACAAACAAAAAAGAAAACAAACAAACAAAACAACCCCACAGATTTAGCAGAGGCAATGATACCAAAACAAAACCAAACAAAACCCTAAAGTAGGAAAAACGAGATAAAAGGCAAGAAGGAAAAGCAATTAAATTAGAAAACAGTTTATCAGAAGAACTGGAAAACTGAGGCTGCTTTTAAGACCACATTAAGAAGTTCAAAAAACAAAAAAATACCACTGAAAAGATAAATATGATACCCAAAAGGCAAAAAAGATGAAAATATGAGGAAAATTTTTTTTCTAAAATTGCAAATAAAGGGCCCAACCCAATTTAACATAATCTCTTTGAGGAAAGGGTCATTTATTATTACCTTTCAATCCTTAATAAACACCTTACAAAGAGCTCAATAAATATTTAATATTAAATCCATGTTTACATTTTGGACATATAACAAGAGATAAGCAGGTGAATCTGGGGCTGAATTACTAATAGAAATGAAACAAAGAAACTTGAAAGAAGTTGTGAGGTACCACATAACTGAGATTTTCTTATAAATCAGAAATTAAACTGCCCTCATTAATCATTTATAATTTTAATTTTACTTATAGCTGTTGACTAAGGTATAACAAAAAAGGATACTAGTTAATCAAAATCTATTACCAAGTTACTACCTACGAAACTTTGGTCAACTCATTTCACTATTCTGGGCTTCAACTATAAATGGAGGCAGGTTAGGCTGATGATCTTACAGTTTAAATTTTACAATCACAAGTACATTAACAGATTAGTCCTGATAATCAAAATGACAGATAAATATCAGATTCTAAGAAGAATAATAGAATGAATTATGTATTTCTCTAACTGGGTTAATGTTAGTATTAGCCAGTGCTTTATAAGCACTTACCTGATACTCAAACGTCCCCAAATAGAGGTTATAACAATAATGATGATAAATACTGCTTACAATGCTTAATCCTCACAATGAGCCTATGGCATAGGTACATTTATTACCCCATCTTACAGATAAGGCAGAGAAGTTAAACTTTTCCAAAGTTCCATAGTTAATAAATAGAAGAATCAGGTTTTGAACCCTAACAGTCTGATTCCAGAACCTACACAGTAGTTTCCCTGAAATTAAAATTTGCCAGATGGTTGGTAAAATAAATAAAATAAAATCCAGAATTTACAGTTAAGGGGGAAAAACTGACAACTGCCTCTCTCAAAAAGAGGAGAAATTAAATAACTACATAACTGTTTCACTGCAGAACGTATGGACTGCATTCATTCTGGCACACTAAATGAAACAACAGTAACAAAACCTACTTTGCTCCTCCCTGAAACCTAATCTACTTAATAAACCTACATGCATTCCACAGCAATGCATTAAAACACTACAAAGTAAGTAAAGATGCATGGGCTCAAAGTCTAAAATTTGCATTTAAAATATTTCAGGGACAGTGCAAAGCACATACTCAAAGAATAAAAATATTTAAATTCCCTATCATTTTTCAGGAACAAACAGATGCCTTGCTAGTGAATTGAAAGCAACCCAAAAGTTAAGGGAACCAGGCTTCAAATTTGAGATTACTAATATATACGTAAGTATACTCAATTCCTTACATAGAACTATTTGTTAAGCAAAGACCACCTATCTAACCAGTTGAATTTTTTTTTTTTTTTTGTGGTACGCGGGCCTCTCACTGTTGTGGCCTCTCCCGCTGGGGAGCAGAGGCTCCAGACGCGCAGGCTCAGCGGCCATGGCTCACAGGCCCAGCAGCTCTGGATCTTCCCGGACCGGGGCAAGAACCCGTGTCCCCTGCATCGGCAGGCTTACTCTCAACCACTGCGCCACCAGGGAAGCCCTAACCAGTTGAATTTTAACTTGAGTATCCCTTTGATAACCATTTCATTCCTAGAGATAAAGAATTTCACGAATTCAACTTACACTATAATCTTTTATAGCAAATAAACTCTCTATTGAAAAAAATCTTTCTTCTGGTAGTCAGGATTAATGTTGATGGACCTACATGAAAAATGGAAACCTATATATGAAATTCAATGTTCAAAACACACAGTTTCTGGTTCTATACGAGAGTTCCACAGTTTCACCATATTTTAGTACAATTCCAACCACTAGTACTAAATTCAATATCAAAATAGCAATGCTTCAGTTTTAACACTCTGCCACCTATTAATAATGGTTACTTATTCTCTTGAAGCCTTAGTTCCTCATCTGTAAATAGGAATAATCATAAAACATATTTCTGAATTGTTTCAAGGAATCTGTGTGCCACTCAGTTAAGTATTAGCTATGATAACCAGATAACAATTCTGGGAATTAAATATTTAGGAAAAGTCCTTAAAAAGATGAGTATTGGACCATATGGTATCACTTATGACATCACTGGAATCTAAAACATGATACAAATGAACTTATTTACAAAACAGAAACAGACTCACAGACATAAAAAACAAATTTATGGTTACCAAAGGGAAAGGGGGCTGGGGAGGAATAAATTAGGAGTTTGGGATTAGCAGACACCAACTACTATATATAAAATAGATAAACAACAAGATCCTACTGTACAGCACAGGGAACTATATTGAATATTCTGTAATAAACTGTAACAGAAAAGGAAAAAAAAGTATTGGAGAACAATTCTCAGCTATTATACTTGTAAAAGTCAAGTAAACTATTAAGAATTTCTGATCTATTCTAGAATCCATTCTTGTCAGTAAAGGAGAAAGGATGCTTCTGTGTTGGACTGCAAATCAGAGAATGTGACAGAAGTAGCTTCACTTAAAAAGGCAACAGCCAGGGACTTCCCTGGCAGTCCATCCACTAAGACTCCACGCTTCCACTGCAAGGGGCCCGGCTTTGATCCCAGGTTGGGGAACTAAGATTCCGCATGCTGTGTGGTACGGCCAAAAAAAGAAGGGAAAAAAAAAAAAAAGGCCAACAGCCAAACCTCTTTATTATAAACTCTAAACATACTGTTTCGATTATTTTATTAAAATAAAAACAGAGTAATGGTTAAAATAACTAGGGCATCAGGCCCTTGAAATCCTTTTTACAGAATTTTTGTCAAAACAAGATTGGCTCTAGTAAGAGTAAATTCTTTAAAGAATAAGCCAATGCCAACCCAACAAGCACTAAACCACCCCTATACAGTTAAGAATGAGTCATTTTCCCAGATCAGCCAGTATTTGGCATTACTTCACACTGGCCTACCTTGCAACCCAGTTTACCTTATCTTCAGCTCACTAGAGATTTGATATTGTAATCAAAATAAAGTATCAAGAAGTACAACCTTAAAAAAAATGAATACAAAGAGTGAGGCTTAGTGTAAAATTTGGTTGATAATGATGTGCCAATGTTGATTCATAGAATTTAACAAATGTACCATAATGATGAGAAATACTGATGGTGAATATGATATTCTGAACTGTTTGGCATCATATAATGGGGTACCACTCTAACAGGGTTTGGGGAAGCTATGCTGAACACCAATTCTTCAACCTGTCAAAGTACTGGTACACTCCTCCATTACCACCCCAAAACAACCTTGAATTAAAATAATTAATTTCAATACTATCCAGTTTTTTAATGCACCACGTCATTATTTTAAAACAGTATTCATCATTCCCTAAAGTGTTGGAGGTCACTAACCTCTGGTGTAAAATCTAATAAAATGCAGCCTTTGAAGCAATTCAGTGATTGGTAACTGGTTAGTCTCTGGGTGCAAATGTACAATTTCTGTTTCTTACACACACAAACTATTTTTAGAATGAGTTCAGTCTTTGTTCATACCCGACTACGTAAGTAACAAAAGTGATTTCATTCTAAACAGTTACCTATTCCCACTTTCTACTTGCCATGTGGCCCACGACTATATGTCGTAGAATGTACGGCTTGATATACAAACACAGAAGAAAAAGAATCTTCAAATTTAAGAATTTCACCTTCCCAATTCCTTAAAATCTTACTTTTATGTACAAAAGTAATGAGTACTGTAAAGCATAACACCACATAACTTCAGTGGGTTCTAAACCTTCCTTTAGTTAAAAAAAAAAAAACAAATTGTTGTCTACATGAGCAATTTTTAAACTGTGCTCCCAACAGTCCTAACAGAGTTGGGAACTGAGATAATAAAAGAAAACAGAGTCAGGGAAGTTAACAAAAGAAAATGAGAGACAATATGTTCTGTAGATTTAAAAGGAAAAGTCTGAAGCTGCATGTTCTATGGGGTAGCTACAAGTGAGAAAATAACATTAAGTGGAACACTACTTAGCATTATAAAGGAATGAATTACAGATACATGCAACACCTTGGATGAATCTCAAGGAAACTGTACTGAGTGAAACAAAGCCAATCTCAAAAATGTCACACATACTGTATAATTTCATTTATCTAACATTCTTGAATGACAAATTATAGAAACAGAGAATAGTGTGGTAGTAAGAGTGCAACACCAGGGATCCTTGTGGTGATGGAACTGTTCTGTATCGTAACTGTGGTGGCGGAGATACGAACCTACATATGATAAAAATGAAAAGAACTATATACACACAACACACACACAAGTAAAACTGGGGAAATCTGAACATAATGGGTGAACTGAATCAATGTCAATATTGTGGTCATATTGTGCTACAGTTTTGCAAGATGTTACCACTGAGGGAAACCAGGGAAAGGATACAGAATTTCTATTATTTCTTACAATTGCCTCAAAATTAAAACTTTTAAAAGTGACATTAAAATTGTGGCCTTCAAACTCTGACTATTGATAGAAATTTTCCTACAAATAAAATCTTACACAAAAATCTAATCATCTATTTTTATTCTAGGATTAAAAAAACGTTTTAATCTCCTATGCTTTTCCCAGTAATTGCTAGTGTCAACTTTAAATGTTGTGTTAAGGAGGCTACAGCCAGATACAAACGGGAGATGGCCCCAGTGATTAATGATATTTGCTAATGGGCACAGTAGGCCCATTATTTGCTTTTTTACTTCATTATTTGCTATGTCTGCAGTTAAAGAAGGTGGCAAGGGAATGTCCCTGCCTGAACATCCTCCCACCTACCAGTTAAGTCCCATTAAAAACCTAAGAATTCCTTGAGAATAGTTTGAAAATCATTGGCTAAAAGAAAATACTTACTGACTCAACATGTGACATAAAAACCTTATCGCACTGGTGAATTCTCTTGTCCAAAAGCAAAAAACAAAAACAAACAAAAACACAGTCTTCCAAAAAGTAGTGTTAAAACATTGTAATTAAAAATCAAACAAAATCAACAATAAAAATCCTGCATTTATCTTTTAGTCACTCAACCTATACAATCAAGCTGGTTCATTCTTGCCTTTTTAGCCTTCAAATAAGTATGTCACCAGGAAAGGGCATACTTTTTGACTGAAACAAACTTGGCAATAATTTTATTCTCTCATTCTTTTTTTTTTTTTTTTTTTTTTTTTTTTTTTGCAGTATGCGGGCCTCTCACTGTTGTGGCCTCTCCCATTGCGGAGCACAGGCTCCGGACGCACAGGCTCAGCGGCCGTGGCTCACGGGCCCAGCCGCTCCGCGGCATGTGGGATCTTCCCGGACCGGGGCACGAACCCGTGTCCCCTGCATGGGCAGGCGGACTCTCAACCACTGCGCCACCAGGGAAGCCCTATTCTCTCATTCTTGATTCTAATCTCAAGCAAAATAATGTCCTCACTCTTCAGGATGAACTAAGTATTCCTTCTATCACTATTTTAATCATTTCTTTTAGTCTGAACCTTGAATCCTCTCATTTCCCTATAGAAAAACAATGTGCATCAAATCTAATTAATTAATAGGATTTAAACAAATCTTTCTGATCCTACTGTCTACATTTTCTTATCTCAGACCTAGGCTACCAGAATAAGTTTCTAAGTAGTCTCTCGCCCTATTCTGACTTGACCTTTAAACCAGTGGTTCTCAAACATAGATCCACAAAATGCCACTTTTAATATACCTGGGGTTAGGGGCTGAAAATAACAGATTCATAGGCCTCACCCTAGAGATTCTGATTAAGTACGTCTGGGATGTGGCCTGGATGTCTTAAAAAAAAAAAAAAGAAGAAAGACATTTGCTCCAGTGCTCTATTTTAGAACACTTGCTGAAACACTGAATATACTTCAAAGCCCACTAGTTTCCTAATTTTGCCCTCTTCAAAAAAGCATAATAGCAGGCTTCCCTGGTGGCACAGTGGTTGAGAGTCCGCCTGACAATGCAGGGGACACGGGTTCATGGCCCGGTCCGGGAAGATCCCACATGCCTCGAAGAGGCTGGGTCCATGAGCCATGGCCGCTGAGCCTGCGCGTCCGGAGCCTGTGCTCCGCAATGGGAGAGGCCACAACAGTGAGAGGCCTGCGTACTGCAAAAAAAAAAAAAAAAAAAAAAAAAAAGCATAATAGCTCACAGTAATAACAGGTTCCTAATCTTGGCATTATCAGGTTACCCTGTTCCATACTAATATCCCAATATATAAATCCACTGATTATGTCAGTCTTTTTGTGATTGTTGGCATATCCTTGTTCATTCTCCTTCAAGTTTTCAAAAGTCATTTTCCTCTATTTATATCCATCCCACTCTATAAATAAAAATCTTATTAAACCTTCGAGGATTGTTCAAGTACCAGCACTTCCTTGAAGCCTCAACTTCCCAACTTTGACATCTCTGCCACAAAACTAGCTTTGAGATCTCCAGCAGATCAACCTCCTGAGCACTGTTTCCTTATCTGCAAACAGAAATTTGACTACATTAACTCAAAAAACTGTTAAAGCTGTAAGGCCTCTTATATACTAATCTCTTCCCTTCTTAACTTCCCAAAGAATATATTAGTTACATTTTTTTAACCACTGGTTTATATTTTGACACACTTTTTGGAAACAAATGTTAGATATACAGCTTCCACAAATAGATCATCTACTTCACTCTATAGCAAGAACTGAAATATTTATATATTAGCTCTCAAAGCTTGGAACATAGTGGCTAAGATACCACCTAAGTTATTCTTGCTTAAACCACACTTTCTTTAACACATTTAATCCTCTCCTCTCCTTTTAGATGAACGTGAACATACCTTGAAAAAAAACAAAAAATCTGCCATTAAAGAATGTTAGTGACTGATTTCCTTTTGGAACCTTTTTTTAATTGCTTCCTTCTCCCTTATTACTCTAAAATCTGGTTGTCCTTTAAGGCTCAATCCTCCCCATTATTAGTCTCCACCAATCTTGGATATAACCATTAATTCCTGATTTCCTATTCCTAGCCATCTACAAGATATATATCTATTCAAATACCTGCCATCACTACAAAAATCAAACTGAATCTTTTTCACACATCTTCTTCCATTCCATTTTTTATTAGTACCCTTTTCTCCCAGTTCTCTTTTTAATCGTTCTTTTCTCTAATCTATTACATTTGGTCACCCAGTCTTCTGTGCCTCCCCAGTGTTTCAGATTCACTCTTCCTCAATTTCTGTGGCCTCCACCACGATCTTCATCATCTGAATAATTTCCAACAATCAACAACTCTTCCAGCTTATCACTATCAAGTTCTGAGTACTTTGTCTCCAAACAATGGAAGAAATCTTGAGTGTTAAGCATTTCTCCCCCCAGACTATGGCAACTATTCTTTCAAAATATAATGAATTCAAATTCATTCATTTAACATACTTATTGCGCATATACTATTCCCTAGATACTGTTCTAAGTGCTGGGGAATGAGCAGTGAACAAAATTAAGCTGCCCTTCCTTCTAGAATAATGAAAACAAAAACAAAAATAAACAAACGGGACCTAATGAAACTTAAAAGCTTTTGCACAGCAAAGGAAACCATAAACAAGGCAAAAAGACAACCCTCAGGATGGGAGAAAATTAAGTTGCCCTTAAGACACCTCAAATGAGCTATGACAATCTAATATAATCAAGGGTATCTTAGAATAGTTTTCTTAAGTAACTGCCTTGGATTAGTAATTTGTGTATTCTCATTACCTTGCCAAGAACTAGTCCTTTTTAAGGATCAGTGGAAAGCTATCATGATTTTCAAATGACTTGAATTAAAATTCTTGATCAGTCACTCTTTAGCTATGTGACCCTCAGTCTCTAGGCTTCTCATGAAAAATGGGTAAAAGATCTACCTGCAGAGTTGCTGTGCAGAGAAAATAAGATATGTAAATACACTGTAGATACTCATTTATGGATGTCAGTGTTGCGCCTCTTAGAATTAAAGCTATGAAGTTTATATTTTCCAATCCAAAGATAATTTAATCAATTCCAGTCAAAATATTGTTGGCTACCAAGGACATACAAATGGTGAAAGAACACATGAAAGAACAAATGGTTAAAGAATATATCTGTTTAAAATATTTACTTTTGGGCTTCCCTGGTAGCGCAGTGGTTAAGAATCCACCTGCCAATGAAGGGGACACGGGTTCAAGCCCTGGTCCGGGAAGATCCCACGTGCCGCGGAGCAACTAAGCCAATGTGCCACAACTACTGAGCCTGCGTTCTAGAGCCCGCGAGCCACAACTACTGAAGCCCGTACACCTAGAGTCCGTGCTCCACAACAAGCGAAGCCACTGCAATGGGAAGCCCACGCACCACAACAAAGAGTAGCCCCCACTCGGCGCAACTGGAGAAAGTCCATGCGCAGCAACAAAGACACAACACAGCCAAAAAATAAATAAATAAATACATTTAAAAATTTACTATCAAATCTTAAGTCTAAAATAAGAGTACTTTAATTTCTAAGTATCTAACAACCTACAAAGTCAGCAAGAGACCAAAATGAATAAAAAAAGGAAAAATACTTTCCATGTTTAAACCGTTTACTTTTATGGAATTTTTCCCAGTCCTTTGATCCCAGGGCTTACAGTATTCAAAGATCAGCTTCCCCCTCTTCATATGTTAATATAAAAACAAAAACCAAAACCTAGAAATGGAGGACTGGTGTATTACTACTAGAGTTGAAACTTAGAGAAAAAGTCTATGCATCTTACTCAAAAATGAATTATGGCATTAACAGATCTAAGTCTCTATTAGAAAAGCTTTTAGAGGCATATAATCACTGAGAAATTTTACAATAAAGAAAAAAATAAAATGTCAAGAATGAAGTTGGTAGATACAACGAGTTCTATAGTGACCAGTATATTTGCTATAAGACAGGCTGCACCCACTTTCACTTTCAAACTTCATTGTAAAGACCTTTATGTGAAGAGATTAAATGAAAAATAATCCACATGTACTGAGCTGACCAGCCACTCTTATAAAAGTCATTTGAACGTGAAGAAAGAAGTTGCTATGTGAAATCAGGGACCGAATTAGAAATACTTTTGCCCAAATCCATAATGAACAACTTACTTCAATCTATAAGAAGCATAAAACTGGAACTTCTTCTAAGTGATAGTTTAGGCTATACCAGCAGAATGTCTTCTGAAATCTCCACCATGACTCCAGATTAAATTTAAATGATAAATATCACAGCTTCTCAGATACTCTCAAAGTAAATACACAGCAAAAGAACTTTCGTGTTTTGGCACAACCACACCACATCCATAAAATCCGCCAGTTTTAACACGAAATTAAAAAATCATGCAGTTACTACATTAATGTATAACTAAAAAGTTACTAACATAGAGCAACTAGGTTACAACATACCAAACAATTACAGGCTGAAATTTGAAAATGAAACAAACTGATCCCAGGTATATTAGCCAACACAATCATCAGCTACTTCCCTTAGGAAATATGTGCAAGATCAGCAAGCCAAAATTAGTAGCTACCATGATGCTTCCACATAGAGGGCATTCAACTATCTGCCACTAAATGAATCTAATATATAATACTATCAGAGTTAGAAAGGTCCTAAAGAAGAGTACAATTTAAATCTCACAAGGTAACAAAGGCTATTGGATCTTAACATATCAATGTATCTGTTAAATTCTAGAGACAAATGAAATCTGTCATTTCATCTAGGTAGGGTCATATAAACCCCATTGGACAAACCTGAGTCTAATTTTGAAAGAACATTTTTAGATCTACAAGATACTAAATGAAAAAAGAAAGTTACAGAATACAGTTAAGATCCATCCTGTTTTGGATTAAACATTGAAATCTGGATTTATATACAAAAAATAGGGACTAGAAGTTTGAGTTCATCAAAGTCAGTCATTTAACATGGAGAATCACGAAAAAATTATATATAAATATATATTATTATAAAGACCGTATTTTTAATTTATAATATCATTCATCAATATTTCGGTGTCAAGCTAAAGTATTTTTTGAATATGGCTCCCCTAATTCATATTCTGGGTTCTCATTCTTGTAGAAACCATATCTATAATGTATTACCTATGGTTTTTGGTTTTAGATTATTCCAAGGTAAGAAATCACCTAGACACTTGTGCAGCAGTGTGAATGTAGACTTCCTTCTAGATTTTTTCTTATTTTTCCCCATAATCTTTTTTTTTTTTGTGGTACGCGGGCCTCTCACTGTTGTGGCCTCTCCCATTGCGGAGCACAGGCTCCGGACACGCAGGCTCAGAGGCCATGGCTCACGGGCCCAGCCGCTTCGCGACATGTGGGATCTTCCCGGACTGGGCACAAACCAGTGTCCCCTGCATCGGCAGGCGGACTCTCGACCACTGCGCCACCAGGGAAGCCCCCCCATAATCTTTTAGTTGTCTTACCAATACCTAACTTGACAATTTTCTTCAGCAATTAATTTGCCTTTATCAAGTTTTCCAAAGCATTTAACTTAGTTTTCATTTAAACAACTCTCTCTTCACATTCATTATCTCTGTTTTATGTAATACCTAACTAATATAAACACAAGACAAGCACAATGGGATTAGCCAATTTGGGAACAAACATGACTATTGTGAACATTCAACTCAACTAGTGGCAGCAGCACAGAGTAGTTTATTTACATCATTCAACATGTAATGGGCATCCGTAGTTTTTACAGAAGGAATATTAATCCTGAAGGTTGGTTAAATGAAGGTTAAAGAAACTTCTACAGCATCTACATAAAACACCAAAAGAAAAATACAGAAATTAGAAACAGTCATCACCTCAGCATAAGAGAGAAGCTAAGGATGGGAGTCAGAGACTCACTTTTTTCCTGAAACAACTATAGCAGCAACAACTTATAGAGCTTACCAAGATTTTATACGTATTAACTCACAGAATTTCAAAACAACTCTATATCAACTATATTCCAATTAATAAAAAAGACTCTATAAGATAGGCTCTATTATTATGTTCATTTTGCAGATCAAGAACCTAAGGCACAAAAAGGTAAGTAACTTGCCCAAGGTCACATAGGAGTACAACTTAGTTTGAATGCAGTCAAATTAAAGCAGCGTGGTGGTTCTAGAGTTTCTACTCTTCACCCCTCTGTAATACTGCCTCTAAAGAAGTACTGAGTTCTTTTAATAAGCATATATTAATTACCTTCATAATCTTAACAATTTTAAGGAGTAAATAAGCATGTCCTAATATATCACTCCCCAAGGGTAATTTTTCAGTGGCTCTTCCATAAAAGCCACTCTTTTATCCTGGCATTCAAGACTCACCACAACTTGATCCCAATTGGTACTGCTATAATTCCAATCCAAGACTCTTCTAGAAACCAAGAGATCATCTTGAATTGGGATACAGAAAAGCACAAAATATAGAGTCTGTCACATGACATTGCACAAAGACCAGCATTTCCTCATTTAGAGAATCCAGAAGCCTGGCTTCTCAAGAGAAGAGTCAGCATGGTTTCAGCATGGAAAAGTATAAAGCACCAAGCATCAGGATCTAAATTTTAATTCTTGATCAACCATAATCTAATATGATCTTGGGAAAATTATTTAACCTCCCTGGGGCTGAGTCTACCTGTAATATAAAAGAGCTAAAATAGTGTAAAAATCAGCTGAGACTAGTACTCAAATGCAAATTCAAGGCCCCTCCAGATGTGATTATGTAGGTCTGGAATGGGGCCCAAGAATGTACATTTTAATAAGCACTCCACGTAAATGATACATGTGGTCCCTGGGCCACAATAAGAATATTTAAACAAAAGATCTCACAAACCAATTAAAACTCTAGTTTCTTAACTTTAGTCAATAGGGTGCTACTTTACATGTCCAGATTGGGGGTTTGGGCCTAAAAGAAAATCCTCTAATTCATCATGGGACTTGTTTTTGCACCTTTCCCTCTATACTTTTTTAAAACAACGGGCTAAGATTTAGTAACGCTACAAATTGAACTTTCCTTCTCTTAAGATACAGTTGGATACAGTTGATTCAAATGAGTTTTAAGTCAACAAAGCACCTGTAGAATGCTACAAATCCACTGTATCATCTTGTTAATCCTCACTATTCTCAAATATGATCATCTTAATTTTCTCAAAAGGGAATTTAAGTTTTACAGAATAAAATCTCCACTCTCTAAGTATTCACAACACTTTTCTTCTACCAGTCCCTCTGAAAATTTCCCAAGAAATTAAATTAATAATTTTCATTCAATATGTTACCCAGGACCTGAATCAGTATAACATTCAAATTATCATCCAAATTCACTACCAATATTTTGCTATCAATGAAAGGAAATATGCCAAATTGATAAAAGTGTCATCACAATGTAATTAAAGTCTGAATATGTGTTTTGCTTCTTATCCCTTTCTTGTTCTTCTGAACTTCTTTACAATGGTATGTATTTCTTTCATTACAAGGTTCCAAAAATCATACACCGCTTTGACCTAAGGGTTATAGATGTTTGATGCTCTGCTGTATTACCAGCTTACCAACCCCTTTTTAAAAAGCATTGACTTGTGTATATGGGAAAAAAGAACTTGTCTCAATGATTTCAGGAAAAAATATTTTAACTTTAAAAAAATTACTTGAAGAATTTTTTTAATGGAAGAAGGGAAATAGCACCACAATTAAAATATGTATTTTTAGCCTTGTGTTAGAAATCAAACTGCTAGCATTAGTAACAAATCATAAACCTAAACAACTGTTAAAGGCTCATTTAGCAATAATTCTAAAAACTGAATGAGGAATTGGAACTACATCATTTAAAAATTTTTTAAAAAATCTAAGTACTTAATTTCTGTGTTCTGAATTTCAAATTAGGCTAGATTCAAGAAACTATTTTAAATCCCATTTGTGTGGAAAACCGTGCAGGAATACTATTGATACTATCTAAATTATCTACACTTTTCTTCCTTAAAATTCATTTATTTGTTGTGATTACAAAAGCAACCTATATGCGTTACAGAAAAACCAAAATGGAAAAAGAAACTCCCACAATACCAATTACCCAAAAACAAACCGCTGCTAAAAACCTTGGTAAATGTGCAGTTACCATAGTAAAAACTTACTCAGGTAAGAATCATCAATAGACACTAAATCTAAGAGAGGAAAGTCTCATGAGGAACAGGATATTTACACAATTTCAAAATATCTCCCCACAAATTACTTAATAATGGCAAAATGAGAAACAGTAACTATACAATGGAGAAACTCCTCAATACCTTTACCAAGCAATCAAAACGAACATACTGGTAGTGGGCAAACATCAAGTGCCTCCAGATGAGAGAAAAACACATATTACTTATCTAGTGTTCCAGCCCAAAATGTAAAATCTGAATTTAATTATGAAGAAAACTTAGACAAACCCAAATTGAGAGGAACTGAATAAATTTCTAGCCTACCAATGCTATGACAACAGACAGAGGAACTCTCTTTCAGACTACAGGAAACTAAAGAGACCTAAGAACTAAATGCAATCTACGATCCTGGATTAGCTACTGTACCAGAAAAAAATACTAATAAAGGGCATAATTGGGACAACTGATGAAAATGGAATATGGACAATAATCTAGATAAAAGTATTACACGCATGCTATATTTCCTGAATTTAACCACTCTGGTTACCTAAGAAAAGATGCTTGTTCTTAGGAAATGCATACTTAAGTATTAAGGGCTCTAAGAGGGCATGATGTATGCAATATACTCTCAAATGGTTCAGAATTTTTTTTTATACGTACAGAGAGAACAGTATGTAGTGACAAAATATTAAAAATCAGGGGATCTGGGTGAAGAATATAAGGCAAGTTTATACCATTCATGAAACTTTTCTGGAAGTTTGAAATTATTACAAAATAAAAAATTAACACCTAAAAAAAACCCCTGTTTTTTTGGAAACACTGGTCAACATTCATATATATTTATATATATATATATACCATATTTGCATTTTTAAGCTAAAAAATAGAATCATCATTCGATACTAATTATTTAGTTTTAGAGGCCCTCCAAGGTATATCTGAGTATCTGCGGGGAAAAAGGCAATTATTTTCAGATGAATTAGAGGTGCTTTTCTTTTGCTCTCCATACAAGGAAACTACTCCCCCCCACACACACACACACACACTCATATCTTAAATACTCACCCCACTACCATCTCCTTAACCAGTCACAGCTAATTAGAGGGATCAAGATGGAGAATACTGGTTCTCTGACACCTTGCCAATTCCTGTGAGGCCCAACTGTACTTTTTCAAATAAGTTCTGTGAGATTTCCCTACAGCCTTATAACAAATCTTTTACTTTAGCTACTTGGAGCTGATTTCTGTTCCTTGCATCCAAACAAATCCGAAAACAGTAGGCTTTTGAGAAATAGAAACAAATGGTGCAAGGGAAACAGGAGCTACTCAAATTAGTGTTTTGTCTGTGCCTCAAAAATAGTGTTTAGGTAGGGGTTTAATGCTAAAATGTAATAAGGCTGTGTCAAATTCAACCAATTATGCAGCTTCATTTAAAGAGAAAAGCAAATAATTCCAAAAGGAACAATCTTACTTTCTCAAGAATTACAATGTATCAGACCAACCGCAGACCCTACTGCCCGCCCATCAATTTATGGCTACCAAAGTATCTTCCCATCTTGAGACTCCCCTGGTGGGGCGGGGTTAAGAATCCACCTGCCAAAGCAGGGTACACAGGTTCGATCCCTGGTCCAGGAAGATCCCACATGCTGCATAGTAACTAAGCCCATTCGCCCCAACTACTGAGCCTGTGCTCTAGAACCCACGAGCCACAACTACTGAGCCCACGTACGCCTAGAGCCCGTGCTCCACAACAAGAGAAGCCACCACAATGAGAAGTGCACACACAGCAATGGAGAATAGAGAAAGCCCACACATAACAAAGAAGACCCAACGCACCAAAAACAAGTAAATTAATTAATTAAAAAAAAATTTTAATCATCTTTTGCCACATGATTAAAGATGAAATGGGTTTTCAAATTCCTGAAACTTGTCTTTCTTTAAATGACATACAAAATAAGAGGAATGCAAGAGGTCTCTCTGTAAAATCAAAAATAGAAACTATGACCTCATTATTAGTCTGTGATATAAGAAAAAGTATTAGAAGGGCTTATCTTTCTCACAGATAGTCTCCTGATATGTGAACTTTTGAAAAAACAAACCTGTGTTTTCCGGACAGTATCTTAAGTGATAATGGTTAATTTCTACCACATTCCTCACTTTTTGCCAAAAACCATTGACACTAGGCTTTACCTAATTCTTACACCAAACGGTGAGAAAAATGGAAAACATATAGCTCTAAAGTTTAAACTTATTTAAATTAATTTATCATGGAAAATTTTGTTAAAGTCTTTAAATAAAAATGTTTTAAGTACTTTTTGAAAATAAAACTCAAAAAAGATTTTAAAAAGTTTTTAATTTTCTGGTCTCAGATAAAATGTTAGATAACATAATTATGTGAACTTGAAATTATCTTATAAATACCACAAACCAAAACTAACTCAATCCCACTGTTATATTACTTAGCTTCTGCCACAGGCTCAGACCTTAAATGGTGCACCCGTGTTGGTTATAACACAGGTGTGATTACTCAATATTATCTTTCTCAATAATAAACCTCAGGACCAAGAATGTTTATACGTTTGGATTAACTAAACTGCGCGATCATCTAAGAGTTAGTAGAAAATTATCTCTTCTCCAGTTGTATAAAGAAAGCTGTACTTATCATTTTGTATCTCATGTTGACCTGTATATAGGTCCTTCCTTAAACCCAGATTTCACATTTGAGATAGTTTTAAAATGCAAAAATAGGTATTTTAATTTAAAATGATTGACAAGTAATTATTTACTCATTAAATTATAAATTATTTACTCATTATTTTAAAGCATAATGTCTGTTTTGATGGCATCTTAATGCAACACACCAAAGAAGACATCTGTGACTGACCTGTTGCATGGAAAATGTCCAACGTCCCTAAAAGCTTAAATAGGTTTGATAAATAACCAAATGAGATTTTCAACAAAGGTATAAAACATGGCTTTCCTACACAATTTAAAATAAAATTTGATTTATGAGCTATCCACAAGAACTGAACTGATATCAAGCAAAAATACATACCAAGTAAAATATAAAACTATCTTCTTGATTCTGATTTAAGTAAAAAGCGTCCTGGTTACCAATGGTTAATAAAAACCTCTCATATTCTTAAAGATACAAGTTAAGATCTAATTAACCTAGTCTGAGTCACTACCATTTGATTTTTACTGTGGCACTCATCATAAGTGCTCACAATAACAGAAAACAATTTCTTTTGGTCAACTCCTACCTCTTTACAAAATACTCATCCTTAAATTGCAATGGCAAGACTGTTACCATTAAATACTGTCTACTTCAAAACTTTAGTGCACTAAAAACAATTTTCAACCACAAATATTGCTCTTCCATATTAAATAAATTTTTAGGTAATACAAAAATATCTTTTTCGTTCAATATTAAGGAAAAAGGGTGGGATAGGGAGGGTGGGAGGGAGGGAGACGCAAGAGGGAAGAGATATGGGAACATATGTAAATGTATAACTGATTCACTTTGTTATAAAGCAGAAACTAACACACCATTGTAAAGCAATTATACCCCAATAAAGATGTTAAAAAATATATATTAAGGAAAAAAATGAGGCTACTCCCAACATTATTATAAAAGAGGCAGTAAAAAAAGAGATAGTAAGCCACTCCAATTTTAAACCCAGCCTACAAACTGAATAACATTTACACTGCAATATCTCAAATAGTATCTGTCTTGTTATTTTGCCAGTCAACACAAAAAATAATTTTATCACAAAGTAAGAATAATTCTATATTCAACATTAAAAAGTAAATCTCACAGAATACATGTATTTAACATTTATTCTCACACATGACAAGGAACAGTCCCTGATCACCCTGAATATCTGAGATGTAAATGTGTTCACTTAACAAAAGCTTTAAATTGAACAAAAAATTGGGCACCTACTATCTGCTGAGAATGAATCCTTTGGAGATAGAAGCTATTTTATATATTATTAAAATATTTTTTAAAAAATAAACATAATGTCTCTTAAGAAGATTCCATACTAATATTCCTTAAGCAGTTTTTTGATAGCTCTTCAAAGTCCTGTTGATTTTATACAATACTTTAAATACACAACAGTAGTATACATTTTAAGTCCCAGTAGTAACTTCCAGAAAAGAAGAGCTATTAGGATTTATAAAATACATTTAAAAAAATAAAACCATAACCTTCTTTAAGAGTTTGATGCATAAAAATGGGCCATATTATTCTTAGAAATAAGAAACCAATTTAATAAGTTCTAATTTCACTAAGACCACTACAGTATATATTGAGAGGAAGAGTTTCTCCTAACTTATTAATTGGCTTTTTGCCAATTTCCTCATTTTTAGATTCAAGAAATCCTAGAGCTTACTGCGGTATATATGGTAAAAATTCTCCGGCTGGAAGTAGTGAGGAAAACAGATGAGGCAAAATTGTAGAAGAGTTATCAGAGACCTAAAGACTTGAAGAGAAATGAGAAGTCCTGTAAAGGTTCTAAACTTAAACTGAGATCGATGGGGTCCTGTAACTTATACTGACAACAAAAGGGAAGCATGATCAAAATGTCTCTAAAATTTGCTCTCCAATTACATTATGATCTTCTACAAATCCACTTAAACAGATAAACAACTAATCCCTCAAATTCAGCTATTCTAAGAACAAAGACCATTTGACTAGTTTTGCCCCAAGGCACCAAATGTTTCAAAACTCTCTGGGAACAAAAATTATGCCTCACCTTTTAATAAATTTGCCTTGACAATCCAAAACATAGATAGTCAATTGGGGTATACATGAATAAAAAGCAAACATTTACAACCATGTTATTTATAAAGTGCAATATACAAAAAATAAATAAAAAGCCAGACTCACTTTATAGGAACCAAAAACATACCAATACAAACAAAAAGAAACAAACGACAAAGCAATGAAGCAGGCCAGTATGAAGAAAGCTCGTTCGAGTGAAGGCAGCTTTTCTTATAATTTCTAACTTGATATTGTTTGTTTGAAGCCAAATAAATCCAAATGCCTTATAAGTCTAGACATGAGCAAGGTCAAGATCAACAAAAACATGCATATAAACAGTGTTCCCTCCTCTGGCTATATAAACCAAGTTTTCCCAAGAGTATACTAATTACCTACATTAGATAGTAAGTTTAAAGTACCAACCTTCTGAATCACAGATCTTAACCACTTAGTCTATAAAATAAATGTACAATCTTTACACAGCAGTTAAGGATCTGAATTATATGATCAGTCAGAGCATATGACAAATGAGTACTGACCCCAAGTCCCTACACAAACTTTTCCACCACCCACCAACACTTCATCTTACAAAATATTTCAAAGATTCTAAGTAAAGTTGTATGCTCAGTCTTCCATGATAAAACTCCCTAAGCCGGTAACTTCTACTATTATTTTGGAAGTTAGAAATTTTTCATCAGTCTAACTCATATATGAACTTCATAAATCTCTTATTCCACTGTAAGTATTTTAGAGCAGAATTTACAATGAAATAAGAGAATCATGAAAGGGTGTATCCTCTCCAACCTTTTTAAGTACTACTGGATTGAAAGGCACTCATCTTCCAGTTGCTCCACAATCACAATGGTCATTAAATGCCATTAATAGCCCACTCCTAGCTCACTGCTTACTTCAGGCCAAAAAAGATCAACTTCCCACTACAGAGATGAATTCTAATCATTCACACTTTAAAAAATAAAGTTAAATGACGTCATTTAATTTTCTGCCCCAATCTGTAAGATTTTGAAAATAGCATAAAATGGATTCAAAACCCTGTTATGATATGGCTTTTATTTAAAGTCTATTAAAACAGACTAAATTCCACATCCCATAACGGGTACATAAACGGGCATGTTTGGGAAGGAAAAATATCAAGAGCTAGAGCCTTACTTTTTTACTTACATAATTATAACAGAATGCTGTAAGACAACTGTAAGGGAGCAAAGCATGCAGCTCCACTTTATCAAATACACAACTTACAAAATTCCTCAGGAATGCTTATATATATGGGAAAAATGGATGCCAAATATAATAGTGAGAAGAACAAGCATCTCCACACCCAGTGAAGTAACAGGTTTAGGCTTGTTTGTACAGCTCCCTAAAAATCTGAAAGATTACAAAAACCAAAATTCACAAAATTGGTCAGAAGTTGGATGGGAAACGTTCCACTCTAGTCTAAAATGCCTAATCACACAAAATAGGTTGCACTTACACACTTACTAAACATTTTAATTTACTTTGGCTTATTGAATAAAAGACGCTTTGGATTAAACCAAACAAAAACTATTATTTGCCCCTAAATAATTTTTTTACTATGTAAGAGCACCTGGCCTCACTACTGAAATTTCTATTAAAAACACCTGAGTGTTTTTATTTTTTCAAAAGTGGTGTCATTTTATTTGCCTCTCAGGAAAAAGCCATAAAATTAATCAACTAAGACACAGCATTGTAATTTGCAGTAAAATCAACACATCTCTGTAAACGGTTTGGGGAAGAAAAAAAGCCCAGCCTTTTCATGTAAACATAATAAGCCTGTAATATGCTGCAGACAAACGCACTGCAAGGGGTGTGGAGGACCCGAGCTGATTAGATTACCACAACATCAGCCTGGGGCCGCCATTTTTAGAATCTGTAAAGGACAAAAGAGGGAAATTTCACTTTTTACTGCCCGTCTCAGAGATTAAAGGAAAAAATGGACTGTTTTCCAATTAGGTATTGATGTCTCCACCCCAGAGTTGAATGCACCTCACTTAATTCTCTTCAAGGTCTCCAGAACTCCAAATACCTTACGTTATTCACATCTCTAAAAAGGGGGGAAACAGGCAAAACGGGGTTTACTCTATAGCCACTCTAGCGATTTCCCTTTGCCTTGAAACTGCATCGTTCTTAAGACAGAGTCTAGCAAGAACGGATCTCAACGGAGCTAAGGCCGGTGGAAGAGAGCCCTCCGGATTGTTTTCTCTCTCCCCCTCCCCCGTTTAGCACAGTGAACCGTTTGTTTCTCTTCTGTGTCTGCTGCCACAGTGTTTGTGCCAATCCCTTGGTCAAAATCAGCTTCCCTGAAATGTGCCATATTGTGGCTTCTAAGCCTCCGCTACAGTAAAGGACGGCGATAATGCAAGAGGAGGGGGGGAGGAGACTGAGAAGGCTGGGTACTGGGGTGACCACCTCAGGGGCGGTTTTACCCTCTCCTGGAGAGGATGAAGAGCTGTCTCGTTCTCCCACAAAGGGAGATACCCAGGGCGTTCTTTCCACCCCCTTCGTATTTATGAGAAAATTAAACCTGAGACTGCCAGGCAAGAAATGGAAGCAGCAGAAGAAAATGGGGCCTAGACGGGTTCCCAGCACCTGAACGAGATGCGGTAGAGGACAGGGAGAGCTGGCAGCTCCTGGGACCACTTCAACACAAACCCTACTAACAGTCACAAGCCTCCCTCCTCACACAAGCGGCCCTAACCCGCAGCCAGCGAGGAGCGCGCCCCCTCCCTAACTCCCACTCTCAAGGGGGTTTAACTGCCAATTTCCCCTTCCCCAACCCTAAACCCCGCCATAATGTTCCCTTTCTAGGGACAGAGAAGATAAAGGATAAATTCGATTCAAACAACCAACGTCTTGCCCCCGCCAAGACACCTGAGAGCCAACGTCGACCCCTCCCGCCGGAAAGATAAAGATGCGAAAGCCCCCTACCCCTGGAAACACACGTCCCTCCACCCCGCAAACCCCATGAACTCCCAAGGAGACGACAGGCACTGACCTGTGATGTTCACACACCAGACACCCGAACCCCGTTATTTGCTCGACCCCCAAGGAGTCTGTCCACACCTCCGCGGTCGGACGACCCCCCGACAGCAGCCACTGCGGACTCAGGACCCGGCTCCACACACCCCCTCCCCAAACAGCAGCTCGCAGCCTCTTCACCAGCAACCGAGGAGTAGGGGAGGGGGCACCGAGAAAGTCAACAGGAACGCAGAGGCGACGGCGAGGCTGCTCAAGAGTGTCTATGCCCCCTCTGTTGCCGCTCCCGAACTCAGGTACCGTCTCGGACTCGGCCCCCTGCGCCCGCTCAGTGTCACTGCCTCTCTCTCTGTGAAAAAGGGGGAGGGGACGAAGCTGTCCGCCGCCATTTTGCTTGTGGGCTGCCGCCCGCCGTTCCCTCTCCACCGCGGCTAGAAGAAAGCCAACTGGAGGCAGAGCGGTGGATAGAATCTCCGTCTATTTCACAACAGATGCAGTCAACAATGCACCGAAGGTTTGGGAAAGTTTCGGTATTTGATGGGATTGGTTCTTTATCCCCTTTCCCTGAGTAGCCCTCAAGTCTGGATATCGGTGAGCTTGGGCGCGCCACTGCTGGGTGGAAGGATAATGATTGGAGGCCCTGGAAAGACACCCCACCCCATGCACTTTCTCCCACTCCCAAAACCACCTCAGCCCTGGTCTGCCCTTCTCCCTCCCCCTCCTCAGTCTAGCCTCCAGCGCGGGATGAACTCGGTTGGGGTGTCACTCGACGCCCACTAGGGGCTGAGGCGGTTCCAGTGCGCAGGCTCCGAGCACCGGATAAAAGCGGAGCTGGCGAGTCCAGCGCCGTCTCGATGGAGGAGCGAGAAACGGAAGAGGTCGGGGGGAGAAGCAGCAGGAAAAATACAGCCACCGTCAGCGCCGCCTCCCTGCCACCGTGTATCGGGGTAAAAAGCTGCCGTTGCCGTCGGTGCAGTTGCCGTCTGTGCCTCCTACTTTGGCCCCGGGGAAGGATTTCCCCGCCGGCGGGACAATGTGCGGGGAGGGGAGCGGGAATTCCTTTATGCGTCGGTGATTAAACGAGGGAGGGTCAGAGAGACGGTTATCTCAAAGAACAGAGGGGCAAGCCAAAGAATAAAGGGTTTCCCCAGTAAAATAACACGGTGATTGCGGCTCCTGTTTTCGGGGTCTTTCCCCGTAATGGCGGTTTCCGTCTTCTAGCTCCACAGCCTCCCGGAGCGCTTGGTAAGCGGAGTCGGGAGAGGCAGAGGCGGTCTGTGCAGCCAATCAGTGCCCGAGGTGTTCTGTTGGGCGTGTCGTGATTGGCTAGCGGTGACCTCATGCTGCAGCAGCGGGCGGGGCCAGAGCCGTCGGGGGAGGCTGTTGCAGAGAGAGAGAGCAGTGACGATGGTGTTCATTGCTGCCGCGGCCGGTATGGAACCCAAGCGGTGGCGAAGGGAATCTCAAGGCTTTTCCTTGACTGTTTTCTCCTGTCCCTGCGCGAGGTGAGGGCCCCGGCTCGGCCTCTGCGAAACTTCGGGGTGCTGGCGTGGACGAGGAGACACCAATTTTCCCATGACTTTAGTAACTGCGTCAGGGCAAGATGGCGCTGGGTCTCCTTGGGGCGCGGGGGGAGAGGCACGTCCACCGCCGCCGCAGCGCATGTGACCGGGCTGCATTCCTGTGGGGTTTGGCTCAGACCCAGGTTGGGGCGGGGGAGGGGAAAGGGCTGGGGCGGAGGAGACTGTGGTGCGGTCGGCGTCGGCCGCCTGAAGAAGAAGAGTTGACTGTTGAGGGCGCTTCGCCTCCCCCATACTGCTTATAAGAGCTGCGGCTCTCTGGGAAAAGCCCCCGGAGGGACACTCCTTAGGGCCTGTGACGGCTGTTGGTGGAGGGGAAGGTTTGGCGCCCTATTTTCTTACCTGCCTTTCTCCTTGCGAGGTGTATTTACTTAAGGTGGCTGGTCCCTAATGTGGGAATCGGAATCAACCGTGAGTCCCGAAGGGCCACTGGACTGAGTAAAAAGGAGAGTCTAGTTCCTGGGCCACGGCGCCGAGGAGTATCGATTATTTTCTGAGAAAACGTAAAGTTTCTCAGATCCGAATGGCAAAATATTCCCTAAGTTTGGAAACAAGTGTAAAAGACCATAATACCCAGGAACACTTTTAGTCACCTAAAACAAGAAACCAAGGAGTGTATCATCTGAAATTTGAGGGGCCCTCTTCAAACTTGTCTTTTCCGTCTGTATTTACTTTCTTCCCGTTTCCTCCCTATCTGTATATTCTACAAGAATGTGAAATCTTATCAGTGGTTTTGTTTTTTTAATTTAGACGTGATTAGTAATACAGAATAAAAGTTGCCAGTGTTGTACGTGAAGTCGTAAGGCTGTTTTCAATACTCTTAGTCTTCTGTTTTTCTGTCGCCCTCTTACTGTGGTTTTTAAAAATAAAAGATGAAATTATAATCACTTTTGGTAAATACTATTAAGATTCCTGCACCAGTATGAAATATTAAAGCGTACCTCTATAAATCACTTTTGTACAAGTATGAATTTTAATTTTAGTATTTGGAACCTTGGTAGGTGAAGATTTCCAGCACCTCAGAAGTTCTTATGGTAAATATTGGCAGATTGAGTAAGAAAGACTAATTTTGTTTTTGTCTTTTCCCTCTTGGCCAAACTAATAGCCATTAACTGAACTAGAGAAGATTTAAAAGGGCTTCTCTCCTTGGGTGGTGTTGAGTGAGAGCTGGGAGTTACTCAACAAAGACTTTTCCACCTAACTCCTGACTTGCTTTTTGACTGAACACCTATATTTGGTGCTTGGAGGAAATGCTTGTTGGACCTGAAAAGATGAGTTAACCTGGAGTCAAGGTTGCACTATTTCCTTTAGTCTTAGTTGTAGACTTGGTAGTTTGAAAACAACATTGAATTTTTAATATTTATTTTAAGTACTACAAAGATTTTAAAGTTCAAAACTTTTTTGTGTGTTCTATGAATATAAATTGGGTATTTTACCTATAAGAATTCTTCAATAATTTCAGGGGTCTATTATGTGTAAGTAACGACTCTCTTCCCCTTATAGCAATTTTCTTACGGCTTAGAAAAGAGGAACTAAATATGAAGTCAGTAGATTTAAAGGCAATTTTCAGAAGGTTCTAACTTCACTGCCTTAATAAGGAAGAGAGGCCATATTGCAAGCTAATGGAAACGAATCCTTGTTTCGTTTTGTACTTTTAAGTAGCTTAGGTCCTCATTGTTCCTAATTGCCAAACCCATGAACCTCTTGAGCTCTAATTTTTCTTTACTTTCCTGTGGCATTTAAAATACTACTTGCAGTTACTTCTTGTCGTTGTCTATCTTCTTGCATTATATTAATATGTTCTCCCTAGACAATTTCCTTTGTGCCTGTTCTCTAATGAAACACCCAAATTTTCATCTCAGAGCTGCAGATGCAGTGCTTAGGTTTACCAGGGGCCACAGGCTTCCTGAACTCATAAAAATATTATGCTTGGTACTTTATTCCAAACTGTAAAATCAACAACAACAACAAAAAACCCGTCTTTTGATCACCACAGTTTTGAGAAGAGGTAGAGGGTTGATGAGGCTCAGTGGCGGGGTTTCCTTCCCTTTCACATGTGAGATGGCGTGGGGAGGCAGCTGATGGGACAGCCATAGTGCTGCCCCGCGAAAGGGTGGGAAGACAACTGGCCTTAGTATTTTTCAACATCCATATTTCTCACATCTAGCAGACATTTTAATCTACAAACTTCAACAGTATACAAACACCAATTGTTATCTGGGTTTACAGTTCCTTGATGTATTTGGAGTTTCTCAAGTTATGTAGTACTGCTTGCTCTGATACTAGAGGATCCAATAAGTTGTGCCCTTGTATTTTTGTCACTTTTTCTCTTGTCATTTACGTGTCACCGTGCCAGCCACTAGTAGCTACATGTGTTTTATGTATTATAAGGTTGGCATTCCAGTAATAGGGCTTATTAAAATTGTATGTAAAATGAAGCTCTGCAGTAAATCAAATTTGGGCTTTTGGCATAAACATTGATAACCCTTTTGTCTGCTCTTAAAGTTTTGGGGGTGGATTTTTGAATAGTCACTGTCTATCTTTTGACATACTTGCTGAAACAATTCAAAGTAAAAAAAAATATTCAGAATTACATGTGACTTTCACTGGATTTTGTTTTTATATAAAACTTTCCTTTGCCCACCCCACCCCTGACTTTAATGGCCTTTAAATGTAGAATGAAAAGATTTATATCTGAGAACTGTTTGAGTTGAAACCATTAAATATACCTTAAAATGTTATGGTTAAACAGCATTACAGCCTGCTTAGTTTAACTTCCTGAAAAAAAATGCCATCTCTCGTTCTTGCTGGGCGAGGTGTTAACACAGGTGTTAACACTAAACCTAAAATGCATATTTGCAAATGGTGGTCAAAAAAATTTTCCAGGGTGTGGATACCTTGAGTCAACTTGATTATTTTTAAGGAGAGGTAATGAGTTTGTTCCTAAGTATCTAAAAACCATTTTGGAAATTACCTGCCCTCTGCCATCCAAAAAGAATCAGGTCCCATAGTCTCTTCCCTGTTGACGTTTAGTTCAAGTTTGAAACATCTGTAAGTACGGGATTTCACCTGGAAACTAGAAAAACTAATAGTATTCTGCTTCCGCCTAAATGAAGCAGATAGGAAGTAGCAAAAACTTACAGATTTCACTATTCTCTGGAGTGGTCCAAGAAAAGTATTTTATGCCATCTTGTCCTTCAGTGCTTATGTTTGCCATAAACTCTGCATACTTAAATGCTTATCTTGCACTTGTATTTCTTACAAAAGAAAAGTGGGTTTGGGGAGTTTTTGTTTCTCTTTTATTGTATGCACGCCACAAAACAGAAAAGGCCATGGTCAACATTGTCTTTTTGAGGTACAGAATATACCTTCAGTAAACAACTATCTTTTATATAGTGCTGGTCCTAATAAATTGGTTATGGACCCAGGGTAAATGGTATTTCATACAACTGAAAGCAAGTTAAATTATGTAGCAATTTATTCCTAGAGATTATATCACTTTAATTTTTTTTTGGTGTCACTTTAATATTTTTTATCCTCAAAGGTATTTACTTTTAAAGGTACCCCTCCCAAAGTATAATAGTATTTATGTCTTAGACTTAAAACTATATTCTGGTTTTCCCTCTCCAGTTTCTTTGTTCTTGGGACAGATTGGAACTCTAGCTCTAATTTCAGTCAAATAATTTGCATTCCTACCATATTTAAGATACCTGGAACATAATTCTTAGCTGTTAACATTTTTCAGTTAGTTTGACAAGATAAACTACTCAGTAGTTTACAAAAATCCTTTGGAAAAATTAGATGGCTGAGAGGAGGTATTCTGCCCATAACATCAGAGGTCAAGGGTTCACTTGTGCCAGCTATAGACTTTAAATGTCTAAAAGTTAACTAGTTCCCTTTCTCCACAGCCTTTTAAGTAAGTCTTATCTTATGGAATAAGAAAAGACTATATGCAGTTATTTGCATTTATAACATTTTGTGAAAGTCTTGTATTCTTATATGCTCCAGGCGTGGGTGGTCTTATATAACCTATAGCAGTTGATTTCTTAGAATATAACTTTTTAAAATACCATGGTTCCCTGGTGGCGCAGTGGTTGAGAGTCTGCCTGCCGATGCAGGGGACGCCGGTTCATGCCCCGGTCCGGGAAGATCCCACATGCCGCTGAGTGGCTGGGCCCATGAGCCATGGCCGCTGAGCCTGCGCGTCCAGAGCCTGTGCTCTGCAACGGGAGAGGCCACAACAGTGAGAGGCCCGCGTACTGCAAAAACAAAAAACAAAAAACCATGGTTTATATGCTAATACCCTTTGCTAGTTGCTACTCCTGTCCTTCCTGTTTTCATTAGTTGCTTTCCTCTGCTTCTTAATTGTTGCTATTTCCCAGTGTTGTGACCCCATCCACTTTTTCACCAATTATATTAATTCCCACACCTTTACCTATTGATGACTCCAGAATTTATCATCTCTGAACTCAGTTGGAACTGTTAAATATCTTACCTGTCCCTTAGGTACTTCAAACTAAACAAATTCAAAACTGAGCTATTTTTGCTTTTAAACTCCTCCTTTTGCTTCTCTTTTTTATTTTATTATTTTTTTGTTCTCCCCTTCTAGGTTAACTTATATAGTCAAACATCTTTCCAAACAATTTTTTTTGCTTAAAACACTCAGTTCATCACATTTGAGGATCAAGCTGGAACACACCCTATGCTATGCAGGTTTGTTCATTTGTCTCCTGCTTATGAGCCTCATGGGTAACCACTAAAGTTAAAATGACCCAAGTCTACATAGCTGCTCTTTTTATCTCCAGAAAATGAGACATTCCCTTTTCTTTGTTAATTCTGTATCTATCACACTGTCATTTTCATGTTCCTCTTTTCTGTTAGTTTATGAGATACTGGTAGACAGTGTCTCATCTTTGTAGCTCAAGTGCAAAGTTCCTGGCATGTAATAGGCACTCAGTTTTGTTGTACACATGACGTAATATGCTTTGATGCTAAATGCCTGAAAATTTCGCGATAGCATGTGTTTTTGTTAATAGCAACTCAGTTGGATATACAAATGGTTGCAAAATGCTCTGGTTGATTCCATACCATTATGTTACAGAACTTTGGGTTTGTTTCCCCCGCCCCATTTAACACCTATTTTGCCAGTGGTGTTAGCCCTCTAATCTGGTTTCTGCCACCTGGTTCTCTTCACTTAAATATTTGTACCTGTTACTAATTCTACTCTATTAATTTATAACCTAGTTTGGGATTAAGCCACGTAGGTATTTAAGCATTCAGCCAGGAACCCAAGTTAACAGGTAATGTGCTTCGTAGAAGAAATCGAATTTTTGAACTAGGAGGCAAAATGTTTGTGGATTTCAGTAATGGATGGGGTGGGGACAGTGAAACTGTATTTGCCGTCAGCATGGCTTTATGTGCAAAGGCATAGAACAGGAATAGAAAAAACATGTTCTAAGTATAAGAAACCCGTTTGACTAGTCTTGCATGAAGTACATTGAGAGATGAGACAGGAAAAGAAGCTGGATTAAAACCAGATGATTTCATTATTTTTTTAAAATCTAGAGTCCTTTTGCCAATGAAGCTCAAGCCATTTATTCCCTTTTTTTTTCCTCCTCTTTTATTTTGAGGAAGTAGTCTCAAAGAGGGAAATAACTGGCTTAAGTCTCACAGTAGGTTTGGCACCCAGATATTGCTAAAACGTCAACTCAGGTCTTGATGTTTTAACTTTTATGCTGAGAATCCATGTAGCACAGGCAACCTGTGTTTATACCTATATAGCAAAAGCCAGAACTTATCATTTTCTTGCTACATCAGGAAATACGTCTTTTTTTTCTTTTTGGCCGCCCCGCCGTGTAGCTTGTGGGATCTTGGTTCCCCAACCAGGGGTTGAACCTGGGCCCGTGGCAGTGAGAGCGCAGACTCCTAACCACTGGACTGCCAGGGAATTTCCAGGAGACATATCTTGATTCCTTACTTCCTTATTAAAATGCTAGGCTCCCAAAAACTTATTAAAATGCTTCAAATTTCAGGTTAGCAATTTTGTTCATGTTTGTACATCTTAAATTCATTATGCCCATGCAAAATTCATTTTTAATGGCTTTTAGAACATGTGTGAACATTTGGCAGTCAGAAGAAATGATAGAATTTAAGGTTTTTTTTAGGTGACGTGTAAGCCCTCGTTTCAGCACGTAACGTATTATTAAATATGGTACTGTATTGGTCTTACAGCTGTTTCTGAAGGTTGTTCTGCTACCTTTAAGAATGAGCCCTCCAAGGCTCCAACAGTTACACATTTTGAAAAACAAAGCTTGACTTATACTGCTTGTATATCAAGGGTCTGATTTGTAGTTTGTGCTTAAAACTGTTTTGTTAGAGACTAACATTTTAGATACCAAAGTCATAACTGTAAATGTTCATAGATAGCTAAATGTCAGAAGACGCTAAGAATGAATACCATTTATACAGTCATCCCTTGGTATCCGTGGGGCAAGGATATGGAGGGACAATTGCACTTAATGTATGTCAGCTGAGCTTGCGTTACCTTTGCCTTATGGTTAGTTCTTAGTGATAGACTTGATTTAGGCTTTTAACAAATGAGATTAATATCCATCAAGATCACTTGGTTTTACGGACTTTATTTTCCTAGGTATGATCAAATTTGATGATATTTTCTTTTTTCCTTCATTTTTATATGAATCCAGTCACCTAATCAATGCTTATGTTAAATAAGTCATTCGTGTTTGTTTTCAGTACTTTATGTATCCTGTGTCTTTCTCTCCTAGGTGATCATTAACATAGAGTAGGCACCTAATTTTTGGTTCCCGTTCTTACTGGCTCCCCCTTTTTTCCACCCCTATACTCTACAGACTTCCCTCTTGATTAATAACTATACAATTATATATATATATATACATAAACAATGTATACTCTTCAAATATATGTGTATCAAAGTGTTTTTGTTATCCTTACCTCTGTAGGCAGTAATTAGTTCTATTTAACTAACAAATCAAACTTTGGTATTATTGAAGCCCTCAGCCTCTGTAAAGATGACCAGAGGTTAGCATAGTTAAATTGAGGGGGAGATTAAGACTTTCTTAAACGTTACTCATATTAAGCTACAAAGTAAACTGACCTTAAATTGCAGTTAGGTAGTAGGTTACTTCCTAATTCATAGCCTTAGGTCCAAATAGCTGTCTCTGAAATTAAAAACAAAACAGAAAACATGGGAAGTAGTAGAGGTTTATGTCATGAAAATCAAAATTTCATGATTATGAGACTTTAATAGCTGTGGCATAGTTATTTCTCTGTATACCTGCCTTTTTTCTATCAGCCAAATGGTCATTATCAAATTATGTTCAAGGATAAGGACTAAATTCTGAGAGGAGTTTAATCGGAGGCCAAGTTCAAAGTGTAATTTTTTTAAGGTAAACTCTTTAAACACATGGTTAAGTTTTCTGTACCAGGTGCTTAGTAAAATCATTTATTTGTGGAAGAGAAGCAGATGCTTGGTTTTCTATGCATAAACTCCCCCAGTCCTTGCCATCATGTATTCCAAAAATAATAGTAATGAACAATATTAGGTTATGTCTTCCATTTTTAAAACTGTGAAACAAGTCATATGTTCCCCTTGGAATAAATTTTCGATTTGTAAATAAACTGAAATCGTTTTTCCTTGTAATGCATTTTTGTGAAATAACTATGATTTGTGTGAAAATTAAAATATAATCATTGTGAAATGTAAATTAGCAAAGTAAAATTAAGGAACCAGATTACAAAATCAAGTCATGAGGTAAGGCTTAAGAAGATGGGAAGAGGACAGTTAAGCATTCATGTATACATTTTTCATCTCTTTGGAAAGGAATTCTCATTGTAAAGAATATCTTCATAGCAGTCATAAAATTTGGTATTTTAGAACTCAATAATTACAGCCAGACTAGCAAAGTTCTTAAAACTTGGGGCCCCAGAACATTCAGGTGAAGGTACATGTGTACGGTACTAGTCCTGTTTAGATTGAGGGTGTAGGAAGAGTTTTGACATCACAGGCTATTTTGACTTAAAGCATGAACTTGAAAGTGGTTTCATTTTTTAGAGGTTGATTATTCATTCCCTTGCAGCCTCTCCCTCTCACTGGCAGAACTTATTTCCTTGCTTGCTCATTCTGTTACTATGCATCAGAGGCATTGTGTACCAGAAGTCTTTAAGCTACTTGCAAGAAAGGTACTTATAAGAACCGGGTACTTGTTAATCATAATAAACAGTCTGTCGAGGTGCATGGGTAACTCCCTGATGTATTAGTAGCAGTCAGCAACTAGATAGCTTCCCAACAAGCGCGTTAGATTTGTTCCTTCTAAATCAAGGACTTCTGCTTCATAATCTAGGTCTTGTGTCTCATACGAGCCTTTATAATATAGAATGGTTAAGGTGGGAAAGGCTCACACTTTATATATCCCTGGAATACAGAGCCATTGTTTTGACTTCAAGGATTTAGGACAAATCGAACAATGTGTGTCCATAGATATCTGAGATATGAGTCAACAAAGCTAAATAATTATTCTGTAGGATTTTTTTGGTAGAATGTAGCAATCCAGTATGTAGGAGAGGCAAACTAAAAAGAAATAGTTGGCAGGATTTTAGACCTAATCAAATACCTTGGTTCCTAGACTTTGGGATTTCTTGAATGAATCAAATGATAAATATGGAAACCAATATAGTTACTATTTTTAGTTCTCTAAACAGCAACACCATATCCTTGGTTTTAAAAAAACAGATGTTAACAGCAAATAAGGACATAGTCTCTTAATTTAAAAAATTAAATTATTTTGAAAAACCTGCTACATTGTTCTTATTCTCATTTTCGTGTGGAATAATGAAAAATTATCCAAAATTCATTTTAGATTGTTATTTGTGAATCATTCATGTATCAACTCTCATTTTAATTGTGACAAGTCAGTCTTAGACGAATGTAAAAGGCTTATAAATTTTCAACAGAATCTGTTTAAATGAGGATATGTCCATGAATACAGCCATTAAAATTATTTTTAAAGAATCACTTCAGGGCATCACATACTACAAAGAAATGGTAACAAAAATATGAAAAACAGATTACAATTTGTAGGGCTTTTGTATATTGTGTTTGCTTTGATAGAAGTGGGGGTAAAGGAGGTAAACTACAGTGGTTTCACTGGTTCTCTCTGGGTTGTAGGCATACAGATGGATTTTCTACAACAGACAAGTATTACCAGAAAGCATTTTTTTCAAAGTTGTTCTAGTTTGTAATGATAAGGCAAAATGCTTGGGTATTATTTTTTATAATGGGATGCAAACAGTATGGTCTACAACTAGTCAGAACCCAGGAACCATCCTCAATTCTTTAATACTTTGTGTCTGTTATGTCCCTAAGTAATGTCCATTCTGAGTTTTTATTTCTTGGTCTGACCCCCCTTGTCTTCATGACCATTGCCACTGCTTTAGTTCAGGCCTGGCATAGAGTAGTCAGTCGCCCTGAATATTTGCCAAATAAATGAGTCTTTATATATAACTATGTGGTGATGTAGCTTACTCTGCTTTAATCTTGCCCTTTCTAATCCATCTGTCATCCTTCAAAGTTATTTTACTAAAATGTGAGTCTGATCTTACTTGAAATGCTTTTACTGGAGTCCATGCTCCTTAGAGTGGCATAAAGGAAGGCCCTCTGATTTGTTGTCTCCTGCCTTTTTTTCCAATCAGAGATCCAGTTGCTACTCCTTTTGCTTCGACCCGCATTACTGCTTTCAGTTCCCTAAACTTACCTTGCTCTCTCAGACCTCCTTTCTTTTTGTTATTACCTTTTCATGGAATCCCCCTACTCTCCCCTTTGTGAATGCATCCTTCAGTTCAGATGTTTTTCCTCTTTGAAGCTTTCTCAGTTGCTCTTCCAAGAAGTCTACTGTTGTTTATAATTCCATGTACCTTTTACTTAGTTCTTTTATAGCAGTTTGTTGTATTGGGTTGGCCAAAAAGTTTGTCTGGGTTTTTCCGTAACGTCTTACGAAAAACCTGAATGAACTTTTGGGCCAACCCAAATTATTTAGAATCTCCTCACCCTTTTAGAATGTGAGCCCCTGAAGGGCAGTGTTTACCTCGCATTCTCTCTCAGATAAATGCATATAGCTTGCATTAATTCCCAGGACATACAGTAAGTGCTCAAATAAATGTTTTAATTAATTAGGTCTCTTCTCATTTTGGGGTGAGTATGAGTCTGCAAAATAGTAAAAGCTCTTGAACTTTGATTGTGAAGAGAAGGAAAGAGGGTTAGAGATGTATTCGTGTAGTTAAAAGTTAGGAAACCTAAAATGGGTAATGATGTGACCAAGAGCAAAGCCACTCTATTCTAGAGGGGGGAAAAAAATAATTGAACATCAATTAGTCTTTGAAAGACTAACAATCCCAAGTGAAGCATATCCTAGTACTGTTCTCTGTCCATTGCAGATAAAAGCCTCCTCTCAAAAAAAAACTGTTAAATTGTGTTGAGAAAATTGAAAATTCCTATCCATCCTCTGGTGGTTGGTTATAAATTCTTAATTTTCAGGTTTAATCTGCCTTTCCAAAGCATGATAATAATAATACAAAAATAACTGTACAGGTACTTTAACTTAATTACATTAGAGAAGAGAACCTTCCCACTGCTAACTTTTCTAAACAGTTCAGCAACCCTATTAACAGGATGGAAGTTCAGGGCTAGAGTCTGGTAGCTCATTCAAAGGAAGAGCTATGGTCCCACAAATATGGATGGAGATTATAGATGCTTACCAATATGCAGCAACAAGCCTAGGGACTAACATCCCAAAATGGCATGGTAAAAACACATGTTTATCTCTGCACAGAAAGATACTTAGTCTAAATTCTTAACAGTTTACAATCAACAGATGATGTTAATACCCATTTTTATAAAGCTGAATCCATTAATGTACTAACCAATCCCTTCCACAACACAAGCAATTTTATATTCTTCAGGCAGTTTTGGCACTAAGTTGAAAATCACTCCTAAGATTTGTAACATAAAATAAGTTGATATGTTCTGTTACACAGAAACCAACAAATTTCTTTTCCAAAGTGTTAGTTGAAAGTACTACATAAAAGAACTGGTAGAAATATCATCACACATTTAATTCTCAAGGCAGAACTTAGTTGGTCTTGCATTTCTAACAACTTAATTGATTTTTCATTGAAGGCAAATTCTTAACGCCCAGGGTTATAGTCGTGGCTATGAAGCCTTTTAAAAAAAAATCCACTTTAAAAAATAAGTTTCCCTACTACAGGCATGTTGAACTGCTGCAGGTCGGTAGTTTCCAAGCCAGTTTGACTACCATAATTATCTGGGAAGCTTGTTAACTATACATTCCAGGGCTCCACCCAGAGTTCCCCCAAACAAGATGTTATGTATCATTCATAATTTTCTTAAGAATGTACCAATTCATTAAGAACCATATGCTGAACTCCTTAGTGTGGCCCAGGAATCTGCATTTTTTCACAGACCTCATCCTCAGGTACTTTTCATGCAAATTACTACTTTGATAAACATTTAGATACATGGAATGAAGCATTTCACTAAAATGTTTATTTAAAGTTACAGTGCCAAGACAGTTTTGTTTTACCCATTTCTTTTTTTGAGTGTTGCTGTACTAGTAGACATCTCCAACCTGTGAAGCTTGGATGTACTATTGGCATGAACCATTTCCTTCATTTCTTCTCGGAGATTTCATCAGAACAGCAACGTAAATTGTTTTCTAAGAAATTTAGAATATCCTGATGGACTGACCCTTTTTTTTCTGTAGCAGATAAGGGTCAAGTCTTGTTACCCTGGGAATCAGTCTGTCTTTTTAATGAGTGTTTAGGGTTTTTTTGTGAAAAAGAAGCCTTATTTCTATACTCCTCCCCTCTTAATATATAGGAGCATTTTAAACGGGGAGGAGCTATCAACTGTTACTTTAAACATAGTGACATTTCATCCTGCTTTTACAACTAATTATTCTAAGATGTTTAGAGAGTGTGATCTTTTAACCAAGGTTACTGTTTTCCCTTCAAGGTGAAACCAGTAACTTTAAATTCCAGAAGTGCAACTCAGAGTAGAAGGAAGCATCCTTTCATTTAATATTAGTAACTTAAGAGTAGTAGATCTTAAGGAATTTAGATGTCATGAGCTAGGACTTCAAGGACCCACTTCAACATAAAAAATCCAGTCCCAATGCCAGTAAATAGTCTCATGTAATTCACATTTTGGTATCATGTTCACCAGGCAACTTTATGTATGTAATTAGACTTCCTATATAATTAACCTTCTTGGAGGAAACTACTGGCCAAAGAGTTAATCATGTGTCTTCATAAAAAAAAAAAAATCATCTGATTTATCAGTTTTAACACACCTGTCCCTTGGTTACTGAGATACCGATGTGCTTATTAACAAAGTCAGGTGTGTTGTTAACAAAGTCAGGTGTGTTGTTTTTTTTTTTTGCGGTATGCGGGCCTCTCACTGTTGTGGCCTCTCCTGTTGTGGAGCGGAGGCTCAGCGGCCCTGGCCCACCGGCCTAGCCGCTCCATGGCATGTGGGATCTTCCTGGACCGGGGCACGAACCTGCGTCCTCTGCATCGGCAGGCGGACTCTCAACCACTGCGCCACCAGGGAAGCCCCAAAGTCAGGTTTTTTGATGTTATATGTTAGATTGATAAACATTCTTTTGACTTTGAAATTATTTATAAATGCCAAATATAAAGAACTAGAAATTACTTCAGCAAATCCATAATACAGCATATGGAGATACATATGAAAATATAAATAGTATACCAAGAATTCATTCTTTAATCAAGCTGGTAGTACACATTGTGTGTGTGTGTGAGGGGAGAGGGAGGTTGTTTCTGAGAAGACTGACATATGTTTTAGTCTTAAGGAACTCCCACTATGTCACCATATTATCCAGAAGGTTAACCAGGAATAGAAGATGTAAAATTTAACTTACCCTAGATCAAAATTAAGCTCATCCAGGTCTTTGCCTGCTGATTCTGCCAAGGTAATTGCCTTGGCAGTGTTTCCATGGATACTAGGTAGGGGCAGTGGGGGTTGTATTCATAGGCATCACTATTTAGATGATGAGGCATTTGGCTACCTTAAAGAGTCATAGTTACTCCTTATCTTACCCTCACTTCATTGATTTGTTTTTGTTTTTTAATTAATTTTTATTGGAGTATAGTTGATTTACAGTGTTGTCTTAGTTTCTGCTGTACAGCAAAGTGAATCAGTTGTACATATACATCCACTCTTTATTAGATTCTTTCCCCATATAGGCCATTACAGAGTACTGAGTAGAGTTCCCTGTGCTATACAGTAGGTCCTTATTTATTTTATATATAGTAGTGTGTACATCTCACTTAACTGAATTTCTTTACTTTTTTTTTCGTTCAAATTAAAGCATAGATTTGCCTCAGATTGGAAACTAAAGTAGTCATGTCATTAGCTGTGGGATTCTTTAACCTGAAAGGCAAAAGACAACATGATTGCATTTAAGAATGTATGGATAAGATAAAGAATTGTGGGGTGAGACTGGAAGAAATCTTTTTAAGATGGCTGTATTTTAACACCTCCTGCCTAATACATTCACGTCCGAAGGGACAAATGTGTGGAATTTAGTCCTTCCAACATTCCGCTGAGTTAATCATTCTTTCTGTTAAAAGAGGCAGTGAGGAATAATTTGTGAGTCGCTGCAGTTAAAAATAAAGTGCCATATGAGCACCCAAGGGCAGAGATAAGGATGGAGTTATGGGTCTTAAGAGAAGAACCTGGCTTAGTTTACACAGGTGCCAAATACATGAACAAGAACACTCCATTAAAATTCCTCTCAAACATTGTATATCTTACGAGAGTAGGTATATCTGTGGGCTTTCACAGTGGTCAATCTTGCTCCATTAAGCATAAGCTTAAAAAATATTTGCAGAGATTGACAGAATTTAGGATTAGCCTAAAAACCTCTCAGGTATCCAGTGTTAATTATCTCTCCCTCCCTCTTTATGCATGCATTAGTTTGCCCAACAAGTAACTGACCTCTGTTTAAATAGCCACAGTGATATTGGGGCAGTTTATTGCATCTTTGGTCAGCTCTGTTTTCCTCTGGATCCCTAGAACTGGATGCATTATTCCAAATTGGTTTTGTCCCACAAAACAGTAAAATGAGGAACTGGGGAGGTAAGTGGCAAAGAGCGTAAGTTATTTGGACATGTAGCTCACTCCATAAGTAGACTAACCAAGTAAACAGGAAGCTATTTGAGAAATTTAACCATAATGTTTTTTTTCAAATGTTATTTTTAAATCTTTGGGAATATTTTCATAAAATAACAACTTCCATCATGTTACTTAGTAGAATTACAGCAAGTTTTAGGAGCTATCCGAGATAAAAGATGTTGCATGTAAAGCTAAAATTACACACATAAGTATGTAATTGTACGCATGTTGTAATAAACTTAAATCTCAGTTTGAGTTATTTCTTACTGTATAATCATTGAGTTTCTTTTCACCCAAGGTAAAGTGTGAGTATATTTTTATACTTGCTGTATTAATTGACCAAACAAGCACTCAGTGATATTTTCAGATGCCAAAAAGCATTATGGTGAAGACCATGTTGAATTAAATATCCAGCCAGCACTTTTAAGTTACTGTGATCATACACGTATGCATTAAGTTGAGCTTTACCCTTCTTCCCATTAAGGACTAGAGCAGGAATGGGCAAGCTATAGCAAGCACTGCCTGTGTTTTTATAGCTGGGCAGTTCAGAAGGTTGTTCACATTTTTAAAGGGTTATTGTGGAGGGGGGGAGGTGACCCTATGTGACTGAGACTGTTTGTGGTTTGAAAAGCCTAAAATGTTTCCTGTGTGGCCCCCTATACAGAAAAAAATGTGTGGATTCCTGAACTAGAGCAATTAAAGGAAATATTGTGAACTTAAGACTTCTAAAAACAAGTAATGATCAACTGGTAACTGCTAAGCCAGAGAGCCTGCTCGTCATCAAGGGATCAATTGGGACATAGGAAAGATGGAAGCCAGTTTAGGCAGGAGGTCAAAATACAAATATCAAGAACTAGCTAATGAATAGGCAAATAATTACATATCCTGGGTCAGAGCCAGTAGATGGAATAGTATGCTATCATTAAAATGAACTTATGTAAAAATGTTTCTGATGTATTTATTTAGTATAAGGCTTTATACCCCATGTCTTAGTGACTTATAGGAAAAAAATGTAAGTAAAGACGTATCACAGCAACTAGTGCAAATATATGTCATGTTTGATTCAGTGCATGTTTCTGTTGTGGCGGTGAGGGTTTTGCTTAATCTCTTACCCGCTGACTGCTAGGTAATTGGTTGTGCAGCAGCATTCTCTGAAGTATCATGTTGGCACTACCTTTAAACAGAAACTGATAGGTTAAGGAAATGGTGAGTCAAGGCCTGAATCATGCTCATTATTCAAACAGAATAATGGATGTGACATTAATAAGCGGAAAAGGATTACTTGCCTCCTCACTAGGAAAATTTAACCTTCAAATATGGTACTACTAAGTAAAAGTTTTAATGCACTGGAATCAGAAATTACTCTGATTATTTTTTATTACTTGGTAGACTAATAAAGTTAATCGGACATAATAAGCATTGTCAAGCTATTCTTTTAAAATGATGGACTCTTCAGTGAGGTGTCGGCATTTTATAAAGCTATATTGGACTTAAAAATTGGTCACCAGTTCATGTACATACTATGTGAGGTTGCCCTCCTTGGGCAGCCTTTGACTCATCCTAAAATTTAAAACAGGGCTGTGTACTTAATCACATTCACCAAAAAGAGATGAGGGATTAAAAGTAATATATTTTACTGACAACTTCACAGGGGAGACTGAGTAGGGAGTTTAAATTGCAAAAATTATCCTATTTTGCTCACAAAAATCCCATGCAGTTATTTCCTAAGATTTTTTTTTAATTGTGGTAAAAGAAATACATGAGGTCTGTCCTCTTAAATTTTAAAGTGTACAGTATTGTTTCTCCTAAGCTTTTGCTTCTCACTTTCCAGTTACCCAGTCTTTCTAAAAATGTCCTCCTCTAAGTCGTCTTTCTTATGCAGAACAATTTAGCAGTTGTGGGCAATATACAAAGTTAGCAGGTATATTCTTATACTTGCTTAGGAAGTAGCAAATATAATCAGATTGTATGTTCTTCTACCTTGTGGCAAGGTCCCACTGGATAGAGGACTGATAGTACCAAGAACCTTGTAGCTGCTTGTCACAGAGGGACACAGCTATAAAAGAAACAGAGCATCTAACATCTTTGAGGAGTGTCTCACTGGATTTAGCCCACTAATTTTACCAGGTATTTGGCAAGGTGTGACTGCAGTACAGGGTCTTTTTTTCCCCACATCTTGATTTAGGTCCTGGGCCTGCAAAGGCTTGATTTGCTCCAGTGCTTTCCCTCAACCCAGGCCCTTAGTCAGTATTATTAGAGTAATAAAGAATTGTAAATTTTAATCATATATAGGTGGAGGAGAACTTAATCTGGTTTAATAAACTTGGAAGACATTATCTCTGAGCCTGAACATCTTGAATAAATAACATAAAGCATTTATAAAAACAGGTTGTTCTATAAAAAATCCTCATTTCTATCCAGCATATTTTATTTGGCTGTGTTCCTTCCCTATAATAGGATAGAACTTCAAGAAATTCCAAAGCAGATTTGCACTTTTGCATAAATTACTCAGTTTGTTGGCTGTCACGCCTCCATAGGTTTTCTGTCTGATTATATAAAATCAGGATAACTCGGGACTAACCAGAGAAATGATTCCAAGCAACCATGATGTATTTGCCTTTAAATGGCCAGTGGTTCTTAAAAATGGGGATTCTGGGTCAGCCTGTAGCAGAATTACCTGTGGGGCCTGTTGAGAGTGCCTGTTTTTGACAAACCTACCAAGCTAAAATCAAATCAGTCCTCTATTCTGAAAAGGTAACTATAATCAAAAGAAATGTTCTCCTTTTTTGAGATACTGAAACTGCAATGAAGAGCTTGTCTCTCAAAATAGTTATGAGAAATGCCATAGTATCAGGCTCCACATTTATGGGATGTTTTTTATGAAACCCAGATCAATATTTTAACAAGACTTGAGGAATGCAAATATTAATAGGCTATCTAGCATGAACAGATGTAAATAGGAGTGTATTCGAGCAACCATGGTTTTTTAAGGGAGCTATGAATTTACAGTGCAATCCTACAGGGAAAGAAGGGAGAGAAAACTATTTTGAGCTGCACACAGATGAACTGCATCACATCGGAGATTTGATAGTCCCCTCTCCTCACTATTCTTGTTGCACAGGAAAACTACATGATTAAAGGTAACTTGATGTAAAAAAAGATACTTAACTGTAGAAGTCAGGGAATCATGATAACACTTTCCAAGATTGGGTGTATGGGTGTCGGGGGGGTGGGTGGTGTGTGTGTGTGTCCGGGGCGGGTTCACCTGGCCAGAGGAGTTAAAATAACAATGGGATTAACGATGTTCAAGAAAATTTGTATCGAAAAGGAAGTTATTTGCATGATGGGTTCAACATAAACAATCTGATACTGCTACCCAAGTGACCCTCTTTGGTAGGCTTTAAAAAATTTTTTTAACAGTTACATTAGTAATCTGTGAACCCAACCATTAACTGGAAAATAGTCGAGGGGAATCCAGGTGCAAAAAGCAGGTTCTTTGTACTTAAGGAACACAGCTTCAAAACACCTCCAAAGTATGGATTAAAATAGCAATTCACCTTATCACCTACCCCGGACTAAGAGCCCCACCTATAAGACTTCCCCTGATTCCCCAGGGAAGAGGGTCACAGTTCTTGAGGTGCTGTCATGCTGTTTTCCCGTTTCCTTGGCAAAGATAAAGCTATTGTTTTTTTCCTCAAAAAAAAAAAAAAATCCTCAGAATCCTTCCTTTTCTGATGGTTTCATGGAACCAAATTATTTATGGTTAAGATTCTTTTGTTTCAAGCTCCCAGAAAGTAAGCTTAAATGGCCTTAACCTGAGTTTTCTCCAGAAATACTTCCCTCGGTCCCAAAGACATAGAGATTAATTTTGTGCCGTGACCTTTTGACAGCCCCATAAAGCCTATGATCCCTTCTCAGCATGCTGTAAATGTGCTTTACGTAGTGCACACACAACTCTGAATTCTATCTGCGGACTCGTGGTTAGAAATCCTTTGACAGGGGTCACAATTCTGAGAGAAGGCTACGTAATGAGGTCTGTAACTGCTGTTACCCCGGCACCCTGTTCTGGAACCCCTTCTCTCAACTGACTTCGGAGAATCTAGCTCGCTTCAAAGTGGCGGAGGTGAGAAGCCACAGTGGGGAATTTTTCTTTAGTTGTAAACGGAAAGAGAAAGAAGTTAGCCCTCTTCAGTCTGACCAGTCCAGAGGAGGGAGAGGTTCTGTCACCCAGTTTTGGCCTTTTGTGGAAATAGCCCCTTTCACTGTATACATGATAAATGGGCTTAATCATAACTATGGACACACCCAAGACCCCCTTTCTCTTAATCGAGATCTCGCTCGCTTTTGGTGGGGCGGCATTTGCCCTCATGACCTCTACCAAGCCGTCCAAACATTGTCTTCCCCGTCTGGAAGAGCGAGCTGTGGGTGTCTGCGTAGCAGATTTAGGGTCGAGGCCTGGCCGTCGGCCCAAACGAGTCGGGACCTGGAGTTTTCGTCAGGGTGGCCGGCTAGCCAGCGCCGTCAAGAGCGTAACCGGCCCGCTTCCTGCGTCGCAGGGGCACCGCCCTCGCGGCCGGGAGAGGGGTCGGCGCCAGAAAGCCGCTCTCCCTCCCCAGAGTCTTCCTGGCGGCCGGCGGCCGGCGGCCAGCAGTACGGCAGGGTCGGAGGCAGGGAGGGCCGTTCCGCGCAGCCGCCGCGCCGCTGGAGCAGCCGCCCCGCCCGCCTCGTCGCGGAGGAGCCCCAGAAACGCACTTCCACCGCGGCCGAGCCCATTTCCGCCTGCTGCTTCCTGGGGCCGCCAGGCCTGAGCTTTAGCTTCTCCGGAATTCATTATACTGCTTAACACCCTGTAAAGCCATCCTCTCCTCGTTCTTTCCAAAACCCGTATAATGCCGCTTCCACTTCGTGGCGCACACTGCTCAAACTGAACCCGGCGCAACCGCCATCTTCGGAAATGCTGGTAGCTGTCGGTATGTCCCTCGTTCTGTGTGCAGAGCGGAAATGACTGCTCGGTATTCTCGATGCTCTACTAGGGGAGCCCAGAGCAATAATGTCCCTGCTATGGGAAGGACCTGCTTTTGAATTCTGAGCCCCCTATCACCTATTAGCAGCTGTGTCCAAATTTAAAAGGTTACTTAATTTCGCCGAGTCTCTTATAGATGGATCAAACGAGGTAAAGCATACAGAGCCCTTAGAACAATACCTGGCATAGAGCGGTATCTAGCATAAAGGTTAAGTAAAAACAAGGAAAAGTTTAAAGGATTTTTCGAGCACCTATTTGCTCAATATTATGTTGGTTGTGTTAGGCAAGGATTCTCTCCGTCCCCATAGGAATGGCCTCCCACCTGAAATAGCTGGTGTTTGTCTAATGGTTTCTCAGTATGTTTACCAGCTCCCAGGCATCCTTTAAAGCTCCTGGTTCCTAAGGAAGTTTCTGCTCGTGTTCAACGTGACTTGCCCCTATTGCAGAGCTTTGTACTGGATGAGTATTCTGTAGGGATGGTGGACAAGCCTAGGTTTGGTATGACTGTAGCATTAACCTTTTTTTTATTTCACAGGGAAAATGGAGATGAATGAAGAGCTAGACAGGCCTCTTCCCAGGTACATTTTAGGCTGCTGCCTGACAGCAGGCCATAATGCTTCCGAACCCTGGCTCCCTACCATTTGCAACCAGGTGCAGATTGGAGGCCGCGGGGTGGGGGGCGGGGGGCGGGGGGTTGAGTTTTGAAAAAAAGATCAAGAGAAAGATGCTAGTTTTTTTTTTTTTTAGTTGCGCTAATGATTCTAGTTGTGCTTCTTGTGATAACTTGTAAGGGAATGATAGAGAATTAAACGTACAAAAGATTTATTTTTCACCAAAAAATGGAGAAACTCCAAACTTGTGACCAACTCATTCATGATCCACTGAGTCTGAGTCTTGACATGTTGAAGAATAATTAGAACTTTACTCTTCCGGGCTGAGTTGTTAACTTGTTTCTCGACTGATTTCTGCATTCCCAGCAGGACTCTTTTAAGTCCTTGCCCCTTCAGACCCTAACTATTCTCACTGCCACATAACTTGAGACTGGATGATACCTTCAAACACCACAGTTCCCACTGTGGAGTGAAATTATCTGATCCTTACACCGGTTAAAGAGGTGGAGGTTCCTTATACTTAAGAACTTTTTTTAACTTAAGTTATACTACAATAAAAAACCAAAAATGAAATGACATTTTTAATGTTGAATGGCATGGAAAGGTGAGCATCTTGTATAGTTTGATGAAATCACATGTACAAGGTAATCTCATTTTTGTAAAAAAAAATTATAAGAATATGCATCAAAATGGTGATTTTCCTCTTTGTTTATTTTTTAAATGTTCTGCAGTTATAATAGTGGAAAATAAAAGTTATTTTGTAAACTGTCTGTGACTTATAAGAGATGAATATTCTGTTAGCTAACTCCTCAGTTTCCATAGAGGTAAACAAATAATGTCAGTTTGATACATCAAGAAATAGAAACATAAACATTATTTCGGAATCTGGAGTTACCTCTAAAAGATACTGCCTCTTGAGGCTGAGGATGGGGTCATGTTCCTTTTCATTTTAAGCTCTTGGATATACGTGTGGGGTTTTTCTTTTCTTTTTAAAAAATATATGTACATTTTACTTTGCTAAATAAATTTTAAAAGGTAAAATATATCTCAGTGTGTAATTTTTTTAAAATTTATTTTCATCCAGGTTACCCTACCCTTTCCAGGTTACTCTTCCCTTTCCCTTCACACTCTGCCCTTCAACAGGCAGGGCAAAGAGAAATGTGAAAACCTGGCTGAAAGGCACTTTGAATAGAAGTCAGTAGAGACAAATTACAAATTGCTCAGTATAAAGCATGAGGGTTTTGTTTTTGTTTTTAATTGAGGGGCTAAAAATACAGCTGCTTAATTGTCATAAACTGCATCATACTCTTTCTGGGATGGCCTTTTGGCTTGAATCCGTTACTGATTATGTATCTTGTAGCACTGTGGGAACTGCATTATCAGAACAGTTTTAAAGTCACAGCTTGCGTATTTGGTGCCCTCTAGTGCACTATTTTCAAATGACAAAAGCATAGTTTATCCACCCCAAGCTGTTAACTGAAGAGGATAAAATGTACATTTCAATCCACCTTCCCAGTGTGATTGATCTTGTTTCTTTTCCTGACATCCAAAGACACTGATTCCTCTCTGCACATACACATTATTTCATATCATGACAGTTGCTAGGCTGTGACCTTGCACTGACTAGTTCCTTAATCTCTGGGCTTCAATTTCCTCATCTGTAAAACGAGGATGATAATCGTCAGAACTGTAATGTGGACGCCCTGCACACACGGGGGGCGCACTCACTGCTAGCTATCTTTTTTTTACATTTAATAGATCCAGTCGATACTAAACATGCTTGAAGACAGTAATCAATCTTGACTCAGGTATCATAATCTGGTGGTTGGGGAATGTGACGAATGTTAACGAGTAGCTTAAAAGATAAAGAACAGAAGTCTAGGTGTGATTCTCATCTCTGGTCCCATGTTACTGAGTCAATTCATTCCAATTCTCAAGTCTGGAAGCATGGTAAATTTCTCTGCATCCTTCACAGTACCTGTAATTACATACCCTTAAGAAATATTTGTCTTGTTTTAATGTTCAAGGTAAATGGTGTTCTGGTTGAACCTAGAAAATACAGAAAATGCTGAATGATAGAAAATAGTTAGTTTAAAGGTTTAAAGATTTGGATTCAAACTTGTTTTGTAAGCCAGAGGTTTCAAATGCCTCTTTTTGGATTTAGTGTGGTTTCTCAGTGGGCTGTGGACAGTTTTTCTGTTATCAGTGTACAGTGTGAAGGGATGATTGACTGTGGAACCCATGTGAATCAGCATTTACAAATCGATAAGAGGTAGTAGGTTCCAGAATTTTCATCCACTCTCACCTAACTCCAGTTTTGCTTAAGGCTCTACAGCTGACATTTATTTTCTCTGACACATCTCTAGGAGACCTTATCTAGTTTTCCTGCATTGACAGACTTGGACTTTGGTGCTTAACATCACTACCTCCTAGATTCCCCAAGAGCCCAGTTACCTGAAGAAAGCACTGGGTGCTTCTGACCCCGTGAATGCCTCTGGAGTCTTTGGTCTTGTATGTAATAAATGTCCCCATGCTTATTTTTCCTATGTGTCTTATATTAGGCATGTCAGTATTGTTTCTCCTCCACTTCTACCTGCCTCAGTGCTAAATCAGATTTTTTCTTGAACATCTACCAGCTGACCATTTGTTGAAGCCCTATTATATGCTAAAATGTAAAGCATTTTACGTACATCACTCCTAAACTCTCACAACCACCGTCCAGTTAGGCAGAGGGTATTATCCCCATTTTCCAGAAGAGAAAATCGCTCTAGGTCACCCAGATAAATGTCAGAGCCACATTTCCAACTCAAGCCAGCCTCGCGAGCCCATGGCCTCAATACTGCATCAGAAACACTTCCCAAAGGGAGAATTTTGAGTTATTTAGCGTTTAGAAGTGCAGGGAGAATCTTGCAACTCCCTTCAGGCACTCAGCCATCAGTTCTGAGGCTTATTCCCTTCAAGAAAGCCCACCTGTCCAGCCCTGCCGTATTGATCATTTTTAAAACCATGATGGTTCACATTTGCTTGGCACCTTGCGGTTTTCGAAGGTTGGCCCATGGGGTATCTCATTTTCTATTCGAGAAAGCCTTTTGCCCTCATCATCCGCTGAATCTCCAAGCTGGGGCAGCAACTTCTTTCCTGGCAGAAGATTGCAGCTGTTATTATTTACCCTCCAGGGGATACACTGTGCATCCCACGCCTTACAGCTGGGAACACTGACATCTACCTGTGCAAGCATATAAAATAATCTTGACGAAGGGGAGGGGTGTTCACTCGCAGGCCATCCTGGTCACAGCATGTTGGGCAATGAACTCTCCCAACTGGAAGCTGTGCCACAGAACCAAAGGCACCGTCTTGGCCATCAAAACTACATTCAGCAGTCAGCCGGGCCTCCCCAACACATGTGCTCATCCACTTGGGCCAAGCATGTGGTCGTCTAATTGCTTTACCTCTCTTTACCTCCCTCCCTTCTTCTCCCCCCCCCCCCATTCCCAACTCTCTCTTGTCCTTAAAAGCTTCCTCCAGGTTTACACCTTAGCCTCCTTGTAGGGTGCCGTGAATGCCAAGGCTTGTGTGGGTGGAAGATTCTAAATCAGCTGCGGACACAGGCCTGGGGGGTGGGCTGCCTGGAGTGTAGAAGGGCCACAACCTGAAAACACATGAGCCTCTTTCATCCCAATAGGATTTTTGTTGTTGTTTTCTAAAGCCTGCTGTTCCAGCAGGGCACTTCACCAGAAGCTATGGTGTCTGCAACTTTTAGACAGCATAAGCACCAACAACAGAGCTGCCCATATACGTATCCTCTGCAAGACTTTCAACAGAACTTGGGGGCCTGGAAAAATTGTTTTTTAAACAAGCCTGTTTCTCCCTTAGCAAAACAGTTTTGAAAAGTATCAATAGCTTGAAGCATATCATGCACCATCATCTCCGTAATTAAGAAGTTTCACAAAATGACAGGGTCAGATTTCATACTGTCAGCTCTCAATTATTTGCTGGTGGGGGGACTCCAGAGACAGAATTCCAATGGGACTTAAATACACTGTTCATTTACATAGGTTTTACGAGGCATTTTAGTCATTAACATTTTTAAAGGGGTGTGTCTGCGGTTCTGGAAATTTACAACTGTTTACAGCAAATAACAAAGGTACTCAGTGAGGATGCTGACGGGGCTGGAATGCTGTCGAATATCTTTTCCACCCTTTGGACCAACTCTGCTCAGTGAGGGCTGGAAACAAAATGGGATTTGGCCTTAGACAAAGAAAAGTTTAATCCCTGATGCTGCTGTGTGGCTTTTCAGATCCCTTTCTTGGAAGATGGGGGAAATGAAATAATATCACCTACCTTCATGGTATCAGAGAACAACCTTGGAAGTTGCGAGGGAATTCTCAAACACAACCGTGAAATGTTTCCAGCATTCACTCAGGTATTTTAATCTGGAGGAGTCTGGATGTGTCACACATGTCCATGAATAGACCAGAGCTGCTAATTATCTTGGGTTGGGAGGCCTTGCCAACCTCTCTAAATTATGACATTCTGGCTATAGATTATAAATAAAGGGGCTCAGGATGACCCAGGAAAGTCACAAACTAGAGTCTCTGGCTGGAACCTGGTCAGTGAGCAACTCAGCTTGGAAGGTAAGCATGTTTTGTGTTCCTAAGAGCCATCGAAAAAAGCTCAATTTCTTTTAAGAAGTTGCTGCTCCATGGTTTGTCCTTACTCAACTTATCCTGTTTGTTAATACATGATTAATTTTCAATAATTCATTTAAATGTATACTAAGTGGCAGATGTGGCCTTGAATTCACGATGTTGCCTGAGAGGTTAGACGGCAAACAGGCTCATGTGAGCAGCCGTCCTACACAAAATCCCAGCACCATGTGCACAAGTTCTGAATTGGAGCAGGGTGGGGGGTGAGTATGGAATAAAGGGGGGATGGATTGGTTAATATCAGGCAGAAAGAACTGGAAAGTGGGAACCCAAGTATGTATGATCTGCTGAAAATACCAGATGAGTTTCTGCAGCTGCTTCATCATCCATATTATGTAACTAACATGTTCTGGATTAAGGACTCTCTCTTGATCCCCAGGATAGGATCGGGTCCTTGTGCCCATAAACAAAAGAAAGCTTGACAAACTCAATCGTATGTTCTTTCCAAAGAGCACATTTGTTTTCAGGATCAGGAAGTCGGAGCAGCGTTCTACTAAATGTTTAGATCTGTATTACTCAGGACACGGGTTCAACAACTAACAGAGATGCCCAAACAGTAGCGGTTCAGCAGTGTCAGGGGCCCCATTTCTCTCGTTGTGCTGCCACCCTCAATACATGGCTTCCATTTCATGGTCCAAGATAGCTACTCCAGCTCCAGCCCTCACAACACTCCAGCAGAAAGGGAGAAGGTGAAGGGCAACAATCTGAATGCTGTGTACATCACTGCTACTCCCAACTTTGGCCACATCTAGTTGCAAGGGAGGATGGGAAACTGGTGACTGTGTCCAGCTAGAAACTCTATTATAAGAAAAGTCCAGACTGGAGGGCAACTAGCAGTTTCTGCCATGATTCCCTTCCTGTGGTTTTCCACTCCAAACCTACTTGATTAATAATTCAAAGTGCTGAGCTAGAAGCCCACTGAATTCCCTACATAGAGAAAACAGTTTTACCTCTTCTATTATTTTTGGATAGCATAGGTAATAAATGCTATTATTCTTACGTAATATTATTATTCTTGGGCAAAGAGTAGAAAATACAAATCAGTAAGAACTTAAGAATTAGCATAGTAAGACTCCATCCCCTAGTGATAATGATGTTAGGATTTTGATGTCTTTCCTGATAGACTTGCCTAATACAAATGACATAGATAACATAGAATCTTGGGGCGATAATTTACATTACACGATGGCAGTGATGATAAATGGTCTATATCACTATGTGGGGTGGGGAAAGGACTTTTAACTGGTTAAACAGTTGAAAGAAAATAGAAACTGGGAGACTTGGATTTTAGTTCCACCTCTTAACTGACCCCTGTGCGACTCTGAGCAAGTAACAAATTCTTAATGTTTCCATTTTTCCATACATAAAATAGAAATTGTATTTGATTTTCTCACTCCCTGTTATAAAGATAGTCATGAGAATCAAGTATTCCTTCCTGTATTCCTCCAGGCACTCTTGGGTGCCCTCTACATGGTGGGTATTGAGACATGTTCCCTTGCCCCCATGGAGCGGAATCCAATGGGTGAGGCATAGCACAATGTTTCGGGGAACATCAGCTGGGACACACATGTCAAAGGTTACTATCAAGGGGTGACTACCAACTATGATAACGTTCCTTGACCCTTCACTTCTCTCTTCATACCTCTTTGCCAAGACCAAAGTGGCGGAAGAGGTAGGAGATAAAGTGGTCAGTTGGAAGGAGGTGGTCTGGCTTGGTCAGGCTGCCATTTTTCTCTCCCCCTCTCCCCTCCAAACCCTACCAGCCCTAACGCTACTACTATACAGATCAGCATTTTCTGGTTTCATCTCGTCTCTTCCATTTGCCCCACCCTCTTGACAGGGAAGTAGGAAAATTGAGATTTGCAGAAGTTGGTAAAAAACTCATGTCAGAAGGCAGAGTTCCATTTCTAGATCCAAGAAAAACTTCCTGTTGTGTTAAGACCCTTCTTAGGAGCGGAAACTAGCTCACTCAAATGAAAACCACAATGAATAATTTCACTGATTTGTACCGTATGTTTAGCAAGCCTAAAATCCCAAGAGGAGGTTGGTGAATCAGAAGAGAAACCATCAGAAGGGAACTGTCCCACCCCCCCACCACCCCACCCCCACCACCAGCCAGGGCTCTTCCTCACTTCCTCCTTCAACACGCCCTGCAGGAACAGTGACAACCCACCGAGTGGAATAAGTTTGGGGGCACGTGATGCAAAGGCAAACTGGCAGAGCCTCCGTGGCTGGTTCAAGGATGGCACCACTCAGATTATTCATCCCTTCCCCAGATGGATTTTTGTTTTTTTACAAAAAGATCTAGAAAAGCAGCTGTATTCGCTTAGACTATGCTGCAATGACCAGTTAAGCCCAGAATCCTGGCTCAACGCAATGAAAATTTATTCTTGCTTTCATTATGTGACCAATACAGGTTGGTGGTAGAGTGGAAGGTAGACACAAGGGAATCCTGCTCAACAGCCCTGGTTGACAGAGGCTCTGACATTTGGAGTCTTGGGCCTCCATCATCCTGGCTGGCAGTAGAGGAACAGAACGAGTGGAGAACACACACGTGCTCTCCTGTGCATAGCCTGGAAGTGACACAGTTCACTTCTGTCCCAGTGGTTGGACAGAACACACTACAGAGCAGCTGCGACTGATGGGGAGGCATGCAGGTATCTGGCAAGCAACCAGTGCCTCTGCCCTAGCAGCACTTGAATGCCAAGTGCATGCTGCAACATGTAACGGCAGCTCAGAATCCCAGACCATGGAAAAATCGTTTGAATCCAAATCCTCTGAGATGTATCATCTATGGGTCTTCCCTATTGGTTTCCTGAGTGCCTGACAGGCAGCTCTCAGGTCAAAAACGGCCCACCCCTTTTAAGGAGGGTTCTTCATAAGGGTTTTACTGGCACCACCTATTTATGTGCCTCATTAGCTAGTTCACAAGAACTGGTCGCTCAGAATGGCCTCACCATAGGATGTTGGGGGACTAACATAGCTTGGTGTCCCTGGAAGCATGGATCGATTGATCATTGGAATCAAAGCTGACTTTTCATAAGTTACGGAATTTTAAGCTGTTCACATTTAATTGCACAAAAATGACACCATAAAACTGGAGGCTTGTTCTCTGAAGGACTGTTGACCAAAATTGTTCAAAATATGATTCAGGCCTCCTCTTGCAGTTGACTCATGTCTGACTCTTGTCCAGTGTTTTTATGCCAAGGGAGGATGCTCTGTACTCACTATTATCAATAATTAAATATACATACAGCCCATACATGGATGATAGAGTTTTCTTGAATGAACTTTGTATGCCCCTGCTAGGGGGCAAGCAGTCGCTTTCTATGTAATAGCTTATCCAGGACTGGAATTTCTCTGCCTCCCCTCCCCTGTTGCTCCTTGCTCTGGGGACATTTTGCCATCCACCAAAAAGGCAGGAGAGAAGCAAGGGAAATACAGCTTAGTTCGAGGCCGACTGACTTCACAGGGTGGTTCGCAGTTTGTTTTACTTGGCCTGCTTTGGAGCTGTTTTGGGACATATGAGGTTCTTCAACCAAGAGGCCTTTTCCAGACCTGATTTCCCCTTGGAATGACACATTATCCTCCCTTCCAATATAGCGATTGTAATAAATTCCTGCCTGGGGAGCAGCAATTGCTTTGAATTACACACTATTTGAATAACCCAGTATGGGATTAACAAAGCCTTATTGTCCTGCAGTCCTCTACTGAAATTTGCGAGAATAATTTCTGGTGACATTACTTTTCCCTGCCTAGCATTTGACTATGCAAAGACCACTTCTCCGCACTTTAATTGGTCCTTTTTAGTTGTATGTAATAGAAACCTCTTTTTACCATTCTACCAATACTGAACAGGATGAAATAATACTATCAGGTTTTTTTTTTAGTTCACCTTTTTCCTCCCTTTCCCTCTCTGGCATGTTTACTATAATTCCACACCTTAAGAGTTTCTCAGTTTTTGTGTGCCTAAAATACTACTTCCTGACCGCTATATACACATGCAAGTACGCACACTGTAAGGCAAAATTTAGGATTCTCTCTTTCACAATATGTGTACATGCTATTTTTTAAATAGACCTCAGGAGCACAGAGTAAAAACAGTGATTATCCCCAGTTTGTGACACAACTCTCATTGTTGGTCTGGAAATGCTATTTTAAACATGTTTTTATGATGACTTGAGGAAACCCATTTACATTTACTCTATTCCATTTCTTTAAAAAAATTTCTCATTCACTTTTTAATCATCTGCAAATAAAACTCAATAACTAAGAATAAATCTACCAATACTTACTTCCTAACCAAAGTTATTTCTGCCAGTACCAAAACGGATCTCTTTACAGTGACAAAGTCTAAAGGCAGGACTATGAAAATGGTGAGACCAAGACATTATTTACCAATAAAATAGATCTCTATAAAAGCTTCTGATTCTGCAAATGTGAAACCAAAAAATTAGAGCTATAATGGAATTTTTTTCTAATTGGTTTTAGACCAGTTAAATCTAATAAAGATTATAAACATAGGAAACTAACTTGAAACCAAAATAACTACCAAGAACACTTTGTATTCCATTAATAAGTAATAAAAATCTATGCACTGCTAAATGAAAATATAAAACCTGATTATTTATGTAAAACATTAGGCCCACATAATTATCGCTCCAAAAAACAGCTTAATAGCACAATATTTTTAAAACAGCCTTTAATGAAATCTACAAAAAAATAATCTTTACCCATCTGTCCCCAAACTATCTCCTCAGATCCTACACCTAAGTTGAAATTTTTGTTCCAGACAGAGTTGGAAGATATTTCAGATATAGTTACAAGAAGTATGATAAATTAGTATTTTCAAATCATTCGATGATGACCATGAACTCAGCTAAAAAAAACCAAAAAAATAACAAGTCTAGAATCTGCACTGAGAAGATTTTAATCTATACAGATATGAGCCAGCTTTTCCCGTTTTTCAAACCAGAGACTTTGAAGCATTTCCTCTTAGAAAAAAATAAAAAGAAATGGTGTTGCTGCTGTTAGTCATTTCATTAGCAAGGAGACAGAATTAATTCCTTTAGGGAACTTGTTTCAAAGTTGAGGTGTAGATGAAATCCAACGACACACAACTGGAGTTGAGTGGGCCTTATATAGACACTTGGCTCACAGGCAGCATAAACAAGAAAGTTCAGTAAGCTCAAACAAAGCTGAGGCCAAAATCACATAGTGATTTGTAGAGGAACAAGAGGTAAATACCATAAACGGATGCTAAAGTAAATGAAAATCTTATGAGGTTAAAAAAAACTAAGAGATTTAGAAGAACTGCCATCTAGCCCAGGTGTTTTTTTTTTCCCTCTCATATGAGTAGTGCATGACTACAAACAAATGAGTAGGAAACAAAATGACAGGAAACTTGAAGTATAAACTTCCAGACTTCTGGTAACATGGTTTATAACAGGGCTCAAGTATTCAGGCTTGCTTCTAAATTAAAGAGAAACAAAACAAAAAAATCCCAGTTTGAGCCTAAAACATTTCATATTTGGTAAACTATTTGGGGAAATTCCATCAAATCTACAGGCCAAGTAATTTTATTTATTCTTACCCTCCAACCTTTCCATTTCATTTTGCTTCAGCAGTTGTTAAAAAACCGAGTAGATAGCTGGGATAGACCCAGGAGCTCTCTTCTCCAAGAAAAAAACTACGTGTGCATCCTAGGCAGATAAGAAAAGTCTTTTTCTTCCAAGCTCAGGCCCTTGTCACTGTTGAGGACTGTCCTCCTTACTCCCATCTCCTTCAGACTGCCATATACCAACCACTCGCCTCCCTGGCCACCAGGTGATCACACTGCTGGGAGGTATGTTGAGAGCCCGAGTCACTGGTGGCCGTGACTAGTCAGGCAGAGCTCTGAGAGCCCATGAGGTCTCCCACATCACAGCTTTTCCACCCTTCCTTCCTCTACTGGAGGTCCACCCTGCAGTGACGTGACCTAGCTCGTTACGCTGCCCTGGTGCCTCAATTCCCCTCACTGGGACCGAAGACCTGCCCCTTAGCTGAGGTTACTCTGTCTGGCTCTTTGCCAGCTATATGCCTCCCTATCCACCCTGCCACTGCCCCCATGGGCTAGGACTCTGCTGGGAATAAGTCAATTGCTCAAAAGCCATGACTCCTTCAAGACTTTGGTTCACCATCCGGTCATTTCCCCCTGCTTACTTTGCTCCCTGAAGGTACTGATGGTTGCCTGGACCAAATACTAGCTTGCATTATCTACTGAGCCCACCTGACTACCTTTTCCAGAGCCAGCCTAGCCAGCCAAGTTTGCTCCCCTGCCTGCCTCTTCCCACCAGCTGATGCTGCTAAAATGTTGATGACAATAACAGTAATTAATGATAGTTAAAAAGATTAGTCTCTCAGAAACTGTCTTAGGTGTTTAATATACTTATTTATTTAATAATGACTATAACACTTGGAGAAACCAACACTAGGAGAGGTTAAATGACTTGCTCAAGGTCACCCAAAGAATAAAGAGCACAGCTGGAATTTGAATCTAGATCTTTCTGATGCCAGGTACATTTCTGCTCTCAATTCCAACATGTGGGTTTTTTCCCCACACCAAGCAATTTTAAGGCACCAACTGGGTGTCCTACAATTCAACTCAATTCTGACACCATCCATCTGGAGATAGCATCAAATCCCACAGGTTAAGGGCTCAGTGCTACAAAAATTCGCACCCCACCCCACTTCAGACGCCAATCACAAGAACAGTAGTCACCTGTGCTTCTGACCGACTGGCTATAGATTGCAGTTTCCACCAATCCCTTCCTTGGGATCCATTAATTAACCACAGCGGCTCACAGAATTCAGAGAAACATTTTACTTACCAGATTAGTAGTTTATTATGTAACTCAGGAACCGCCAGATGAAAGAGCTGCAGAGGGCAAGGTGGCGGAAAGGACGAAGAGCTTCCATACCTTCTGTGAGCGTGCCGCTGTCCTCAAGACTCCTCCACCTGTTCACCAACCCGGAAGCTCTCCTAAGCCCATCCTCTTAGCTTTTTCTGGAGGCTTCATTACTTAAGCATGATTGATTCAATCATTGGCCATTGGTGACTGAGCCCAACCTCCAGCGCTTCTCCCCTCCCCTTAGGTCGGGGGTGGGACTGAAAGTTCCAACCCTCTAATCACGTTGTTGGTTCTCCTGGCAGCCAGTCCCCATCCTTAGGTGGGATCTAAAAGTCATCTCTTAGACTTAACAAAAGGCACCTTTATCACTCTCATCACTTAGGAAATTCCAAGGGTTTCTGGAGCACTATGCCAGGAACAGGGACAAAGACCAGATATCTATTTCTTATTATAAATCACAATATCACACCGGGTAAATACTCTTAACCGCAGGCCAAGGGTTCGCAACATTCACTTCGCCGCTACATGGTTCCCATGCGCTTTATGTTTGTTGGGGGAAGCACACCTCTGGGGCAGTGCAGAATCTCATCTCTGCGGCCTCCCAGTGGGCCTTGGACACCATCTGTTAGAAAACTGATGTCTCTGCCTCTCTTATTTATGCTTCCACTACTTCAGCTGGCTTGGCTACCAGTAGACTTGGCTTGTTGGCAACGATCAAACTTTACACCTGAGTGCAGCCATCCATCTGCTCCCAGGCCCACGAAGGTTTCCCTGGGATCTAGGAAGCTCCAAATCTTAGCGTTCTGGCCCAGGTCTTTAATTTTACTTAGAGCTAAAACTCAAAGAACTGAAGTAAGTTGTCCCGTGTCACACAACTAGTTAATGGCAGGGCCAGGACTGAAGTTTCATGGTGCCCAGGCCACCCTGAGTAGGCTAGAAATAAGGGAGGCCACATTTTGCAGCAGGGTTTTTGATGGCAAGCTAGATTGCTTGAATCTATGACTCTTGCCCCCGTGGTTTTAATCTCTGACATGGAGCAGCAAGAGAGGACTAACTAAAAGGATGGCAATATTGCTTATAAGAAGCAAATTGTTCGGGAAGAGTTGCTGCTACCACCCATCTTTGGCAAGGACCAGGACTTTGTGAGTCTATTACCAGTCTGGAAGCCAGAAAGATGTTCACAGATGTAGTCACATATTGTGATCTGATTTACATCCCAGGGCAAAAGCAATTTCATGATAAGGAGAGCAACTTTAGGCTGAGCATTTACTACACACCAGAGACAGCTCTAAGTAAGCACTTTATATGCATTAACTTGTTCAACCCACACAACAACCCTGTGAAGCAGATGCTTTATCATCCTCATTTAACTATAACGAAATTGAGCCATAGAGCAGTCAGGTAACTTGCACAAGATCACACAGCTAGGAAGAGGCAGAACCAGGATGTGGATGAAGCTGTCTACTTCTAACATCGATACTCCTAACCCGTGCACCAGACTGGCTTTCATGGGAAATGGGAATGGACATTTTTGAAACCCCAAAAGACACAGGGATCCCCACTGACAGGGGACCATGGATAACCTTCATAGCCTGCAGTTAGCTTTTCAGAGCTTTTCACTTTGCTCCAGGAAACTGTTATCCAGCCCCATGTGGTTTCTAGGCCACTCTCAGCGTGCCTTATGGCCACCTCAATTCCTAGGTTAAAGTTTAAAGCAGATAAGGTGCAGAGGAACATAGAAAAGGAACCAAATAAAACTACCAATAAAACAAAAGTTTGGCAACTTTGAAATCTTGTTGCATAACTCCTTGCTTGGGAAGAAATGCTCAAAAATCAACAACAGGAGGAAAAAACAGGATGTTAAAAAGCACTTTTATTATGTTTTTAGTAGCTTACTGCCAGACTACAACTATTTCTGCCAAAAATAACATACTTAACTCCCTACAACCTACATGATTTGGGGTTTGCTGGGAATTTTGTGGGATTTTTTTTGGAGTGAAACCGTAAGTTCCCACCAAGTTCAGTTTCAAAAAGAATGTCCCAGAAATGAACGTACATCCAGGGAAGGAGTCTCCTGGGTAGAAACAATGGTCCTACAGCCCCTACTGTGAATGATGTGTCCCAAAAAGCTTTGGCTTGGAGAATGGCATCTTCCATGGGGTTCCTTCAGTGCACCTGCAGTGACTGCAGGTCTCCTTTGGAAGGTCTCTGTCCTATGGGCGGGGGATGCAAAATGATGCAAGATCATGAAGATGTGGGAAGGGCCCAGGACCAGGAGCCCAACAAAGCTGGGCTCAAATCCTGGATCCACCAACTCCTATCCTCATCTGTGAGACGAGAATAAAGTACCATCCTGCACGACTGCTGTGAGGGTGAAATGAGGTATCGTACGTACATGGCTCAGCACAGTGTCAAGAAGTAGTAGCTTAAGCCCTTCCACTTGGGAGAAGACTGGATAGAGCTACATCACTGCCAGCCAGGAACAGAGAGAGCGGGGAGCAAGACCCTGAGGGGGCAGAGGGGTGGCGGAGAGACTGAACGGCCCAGGAGCGAGAGGAAGAGAAGAGAGAAGGACTCGCTCCTTTCTGTCCTCCAAGGTATACTTGGTGGGGACAGATAGAAGATTTCAGGGGCAAAGAAAAAATTATTTTGCACCATCCAAGAGTCAGATTTTTCAACTAATTAAGTACCACTCTTCCAAACGTTGAAAGCATAACAAAGGGGTCCCCATTATTGTTACTGAGTGGTAGGATTTTTTTATGTTTCTGAAACACTGTTTTTTTTTTTTCCTCCAAGATTTTTTATTCCCCTTGTGCCACCTCTCCATCTGAACAGACAAATCATTCTTTGCTCATACCTACCGGACGGGACCTGAGAACAGAAAGCACAGAATTTTGGAGTTTCAAAAGCCTGGGCCAGTGGTTTTCAAAGTGCAGTCCCCAGCCCAGCAGCATCAGCATCACCTGGGTATCACCTGAGTGCTTGTTAGGTAAATTCTTGGGCCCCACCCAGACCTGAATCAGCAGTTCTGAGGATGAGGCCCAGCAGTCTGCCTTTTTTTTTTTTTTTTTTTTT
>NW_020174426.1:504355-531866 GCF_003031525.2 Neophocaena asiaeorientalis asiaeorientalis
TTTTTTTTGCGGTACGCGGGCCTCACTGTTGTGGCCTCTCCCGTTGCGGAGCACAGTGGCCATGGCTCACGGGCCCAGCAGCTCCGCGGCATGTGGGATCTTCCCGGACCGGGGCACGAACCCGTGTCCCCCGTATCGGCAGGCGGACCCCCAACCACTGCGCCACCAGGGAAGCCCGCAGTCTGTCTTAATAAGCCCTCCAAGTGATTTGGATGCAGCAACATTTGAAAACCATTGGCCTAGGCCCTTATGGACTGGAGAGGACTAATATAGGCAGCAGATTCAGAAAACATGAGGAGTGAAAGCAAAGCTCCTCACCCAGATTAGGGAAGTATTCCCCAGGCTGAGGAATGAGGGGAGATAGAAAGGAAGTGATGAGAGAGGTAGCGCCAGAAGTGAGTGCCAGCCTGCCTCTGAGTGAGCTCTGTGCTTTGTGCCAAGGGGCTACAGTGGTTGCCATCTCGCAGGTGTCTGGTGAGGACTTACACTTGACAGCAACCAGGCTTCCTCCATTGCCTGACAGGCAGGAGAAATTGTTGGGTCTCTGTCCTCCTTATTCCACATGGACAATCCATCCTTGCAACAGCCTGGAATGCTCATCAGCCTGAAGGAAGTCAGGACCCTGGACCTCTAGTGGCATGGGGGTGGGGGAGGAAGAAAGGCCTTGCGGTTGATCTTGGCTGGCACTGAACAGAACCAGTGCAAGATTACCCATGAGCCAGGGCAAAGATAACACCCCAGTTATAATCCCTACTTGCGAGGGAAAGGTATTGTCATTGAATTGGATTGTCCGTTGCTACCTCTTCCTGGGGTGCCTCTCTGTGTTTCAGAGTCTGGAAAGCTCACAGCTACATCTCGCAGACTCCCTCGTAGCTGAGCCCGTGCAACTCACTGATTGTGTGAGTTTCAGAAGGCGGAAGTCAGTCAGAAGCCATCAGCCTTCTCTGGTCAAAGTTGCTCAGTCAAGCTTCATGTCCATAGTGGCAAGGGGGCGTTCCCAATCCTAGCTTGCACATTTCTCAAGTACAGCAACTGCACTGTGTTCATGAACTCAGTAGCTCCAGGGACAGCCCCCTGATGCCCCATCCTCCTAAGTGGGAGAGAGGTTACAGCTCCTGCAGCGGGGGTGGGGCTGGGGGGAGCCTGTTCTCTGGGTTTTCAGGGAGTCATTCCAAAAGGCACCAGCCCAGATGCCTGTTCCTTCAGTACTTCGAACTATTTTATAAGCACCACCTTCCCTGTATTAATTTCTTTTGTGCTTAAATCCTAGTCTGGTTCATATTTCTTGCGCTAAGGATATACTATTCCAAAAATGGGGGCGGAGGTGGCTGCCTTTAAATTTAACTGAAGAATCAGGACATTTGTACAGAAATGCTTATGGGTCCAGAAAACCATGCCATGTACCAAAGGAGCAGCATGGACAGCGCATGTCTCAGAGGCTCCGAAGCAAGAACACTCACCATACCAGCATTGTTAGGCTTTGCAGTAGGGTGGGACTCGAAGGAAATGTCTTCAAAGACCTCACAATGTGCTTTCTGGCTGATTTTCCTATTTCAGCTGACCTTGACCTTTGCCTTGCTCCTGCTTCCTCATTTCCTCCTCCATACCTTCTCTTGTATAACTGCCCATGTGGCGCTGCTCTCCTTTTCTCCTAAATATCAAGCCCCATTTCTCCTTCCATGTTTTTACCAGCGAGACTTGTTTCAGAATAGGCATGTGTCTGTATGTTTCAAGGAAGTTCACAGTTTGCAGCAAGCGTGACCAAATGGATGTCATTTATTTCAGGATGTGAGCCCCTGCTGATGGCCAAACATTGTCCCAGGTGTATAAGAACTCTCCAGAGTTTCTATTTGTTGTTTGTTAGGGGAGCTTCCACTGTTTGAAGGTAGCTCAAGAAGCTGACCATGGAGATTTCTGCTGCTACCCATGCCTAATGAGTATTTGATGAGCTCTGTCCACAAAGAACAGAAATTTGAAATGACCCCTTCCAAGCCTGGAGAGCCAACCTCAACTGACCCTCCCTATAAGAAGCTTTCTACATGAAGACTCCAGCTTGGCAGCAGGACGTGCTTTAGTATTTCAGTGAAACCACATTTCTCCAGGCTACACCAGCCGTGGGTACTGCTTAGAAGTATGCTCTCCCAACACCTCTTCTCTAGTTGGAGGCACCATGAGCATTTCTCTTGTGGCTCTCCTACCACCTGTGCTCACTATGTCACTGCACTGAGACCTCAGCTCCTACTTAGGAAGCTCCTGTCCCTGGTTTGCTGTCTTAATAAGTCTCCTTTTGGTGAGATCAAAGCTGTATGTCTGTTCTGCTCCAAGTGTCACTCCTGAAGAGGGAGAATTATGGGCCTGTATGAGTTAGGGTTTTCCAGAGAAACTAACACGATGTGTATATACAGGAAAGGAGTTTTATTTTAAAGAATTGGCTCATCTACTGTGGAGGCTTGGCAAGTCCAAAATCTGACAATGGAGGCCAGTAGCGGACTGGAGACTCAGGAAACAGTTGTGGTTTGAAACCGCGGGTTCTGCTAGCAAGCCAGGAACAGCTGATGCTGCTGACAAAGTGGTAAGGCAGTCTGCTGGCAGAATTCCCTCTTGCTGCAGGAAGGTCAGCCTTTTGTTCTATTTAGGCCTTCAGTTGGTTGGATGAGGCCCACCCACATCATGGAGGGCAATCTGCTTTATTCAGAGTCCACTGATTTAATGTAAATCTCATCCAAAAACACAGGAACAGCCAGAATAATGTTGGACCAAATATCTGGGCACTGTGGCCCAGCAAAGTTGACACATAAAATTAACCATCATAGACCCTTGTTACTAAGTGACAGGGGAGAATTATCTCATATTCTTTGCTCTTGCTGCATCCTTTCTCTGGTGCAGTCACTTCATCATAGGTTTCCCTGGCCTGTGCCCCTGATCGGGTATGGTTTCCCTTGGAGGTCAGTGAAAGGGGGTGGAGATGGAAGAGGGGTGCTGGGCTGGAAGTTAATTAGAGAAACGTTGGGCTCAAAATCTGCTCTTCTGGGCTTCCCTAGTGGCACAGTGGTTGGGAGTCCGCCTGTCAATGCAAGGGACGCAGGTTCGAGCCCTGGTCTGGGAGGATCCCACATGCCGCGGAGCGGCTGAGCCCATGTGCCACAACTGCTGAGCCTGTGCTCTAGAGCCCCCGAGCCACAACTACTGAGCCCGCGTGCCGCAGCTGCTGAGGCCCGTGCACCTAGAGCCCGTGCTCCGCAGCAGGAGAGGCCACTGCAGTGAGAGGCCCACGCACCACGGCGGGCAGGGGCCCCCACTCGCCACAACTGGAGAAAGCCCGCACGCAGCAACGAAGATCCAACGCAGCCAAAGTAAATAAATAAATAAATAAATCTTAAAAAAAAAAAAAAATCTGCTCTTCTCATGATTTCCCAGCCTGTATGCCCACAACAAGCCAGAGAATTCTCTGCCCTCAGGTTTCCTTCCACAGCAACCTTTCACCCCCAGGTCAGAGGAAGACAATTTCCCAGCCTTCACCAACATCTTGGCTCCAGAGCCCAAGTTTAGCCAACCACTGCCTCTCCAAGGAGCCAAATCTCCAGCTGGTCAGGCCCAGTAGCCCCCAGTGTGAGTGCAAAACTTCCTGCATCCACGCATGTGGTTGAGTTGAGCCTTGGTGACATTAGTCATGTTTACTGTTGATGGAAAACAAGGAAAGCTGTAACCAAGTCCTCACTGTGGTTTTTAACTGTTGCTCACTAACTGTAATAAGACTATAAAAAAGGCCCCAAATAGAAACTGTTTACACTGTCGGGGTAAATAGGATAGGAGACCAGACTACTCCTTCAGTGATGCCCGGCAGTCTGTCTCCTTCACTGGAACAAGTTCGTGTGTACCCTCCCCGATGCTGCCTGTGTATTTCCTGTTTTACTGACATATAATTCATGTTTCATACCATTCACCCGTTTAAAATGTGTGACTCAGTGGTTTTTAGTATATTCACAGAGTTGTGCAACCATCACCACAAAGAATTTTGGAACATTTCATCACCCCCCAAACAAACCCCAAACCCATATACAGCCACTCTGACTCCTCCCCTCCCCGCAAACTTCCCAGACCTAGGCAGCCACTAATCTACTTTCTGTACCTATGCATGTACCTATTCTGGAGATTTCATATAAATAGAATGTGGCTCTGACCAATTTTTACAAACATAAAATTAGTTTTCATCTTGTCATGACGACAAGATAACCGGACCCAAACATTCACTTCCCAGAGATACTGGTCACATGGCTCATCTCAGTGCAACAGGCAAACAAGCATCTAAGCAGTAAGAAAGTCAGAAATTCTGAATTTCTAGCAGCACAAAACAGATGGAAATCCTGGATTCCGTGTAAATTTGATTTACGGTCAAAAGAAATCTCAAGGCGTGTTTAGTGGACAAGGCACTTGCGATCACATGAAGAGCCCACTGAACAGCTCTGTCAGGCAGGCCAGGTGGCAAATCTCCTGGAGTCCAGCTGCACCCTTTAAGATGTATTTCTTGGGAAATTAACTCTCTTACCACTTGCAATGCTCTTCCCAAGAGGAATTCGGTAAATATGAAACAGGCATTTTATGTCTATGTCCTGACTGAATAAGAAGAGGGGGCATTAAAAAAAAATAAAATAAAATAAAAATGAGTGCCCTTCAAAAAAAAAAAAGAGGGGGCAGAGGGTGTAAAATCAAATGTGCACAGTATCAGAGCCTGACCTGAGGACCAAAGATCCAGCTCGTGCTGTCCTACAATGTTGTGCATTTGGCAGATTCCAAGAAGGAAGTGCTGAGAACTGAAGTCAGCGCTTTGAAATGGTGAGACCAGCTAGCTATTTAAAACAAAGGAAACACTCACTAGCCTGCTCTCAGATCGCCTCTCTCTGGGTCCTGGGGTATGATTTTCCTTTCTCAGAGTCTGATAATTATAAAACATTGCTTAAAAAGAAATGAGTTATTAAACATAAGAGTTTAAGAATTCTTTGGCTGATACACGAGGTGAATCAGGACCTGTGTTTGTGACAAAGCTCCCTGTAGAGGTTACAGAAGGCCAGCCCATTGGAAAAAGGTACTGCCCAGATGAGCAAACCTGAGCTGGAAGGGAAAAAATGACTGAGTTTACATAACAGCAATGACTGAAGTGAGAGAGAACGGGGAGAAGGGTGGAGAATGTCCCTGACGGTGGCCTGTTCCAAGCACTGCCTGGAAGTCAAATCCTCTCTCCGTAAAGAACTCCGATGATGCCTAAGCTTTTGCGCAAAAGTTTCAGCAACACAAGACCATGACTACTCCCTCTCTTTCCTGAAAATTTATACAAATCTCAAGTTACTTCATAGGCCCCTGAGAAAATGCCGGCTTGCCTTCCCTGATAGCCCATGCTTGGTCAGAGGAATGAAGAAAACAAATCACTCAGTTTATCTAGTCAGTTAAGCTGGCAGACTAATATAGATTCTAAAAAAAGAAAAACTTGGAGCATGGTCATTACTGTATAAACTGCCTTATACTGTTCTTATAATCCCTCGTGATTTCTTCTCTCCCCATCTGCGTTCTAATCTTGAAGGTGGGGGATATGTATTTTCCTTCTATACTGTTATTCACTGTGTCTGGCACACAGGGGACAGAGGACTCTATCATTTTAGGCTGGCGGTTTGAAGCTGGGAAGCCAAATACAGGCAGGCAACGGTGAAACAGGCAAAAGAAGCGAAATTTTCAACAAATTAAAAAATCAACTTGCAACTAATCAATAGTTAATTGTAGCTTCTTGAAACCCATCCCAAGACCCAAAAGTGTTTTAGAAATTAATCTCATGAAATGTGTTGACATTTAGTTCACATTTTGTGAACTAAAGCAAAGTCACAGTTTTATAAGGAACGTATATTTTAATAAGTCATGTGTGTAATCCGTTGAAAGAGCCTAGAAAATTTTCTTTTTCTTGGGTGGGTGCAAAGGTGTTAAATGAAGTTGAAAGACCAGGAAAGAAAACACTAAGGTCCTGTGTTGAAGAAGCGCTTTCTAATTCTGGGAAGGAAAAAAAAAAAATCCCCAAAACTTCATGCTGCTTTCTGAAGTGCTACAGCCAAAGAAAATAATGTAGGTATAAGTTGAATTAACTAAGATGAGTACAAAATAGTGAATATGTTCAGAAGTGGGATATTATGATAAGTGGAAGAACTAGTACCTGCCCAGGAGAGAAGTTTTGGTCCTGGGACCCAGAGTGAGGAAGTTTGTCAGTAATCAGCGAACTACAAAAGCAAAAAAAATGCACGCTAAATCCAAAATCAAAATTAGAAAGTAATTCAACACCCATTTATGATAAAAACACTCCAGAAAGTAGGCACAGAGGGAACATACCTCAACATAAAAAAAGCCATATATGACAAACCAAAAAGCCATATATGACAAACCCACAGCAAACATCATTCTCAACGGTGAAAAACTGAAAGCATTTCCTCTAAGATCAGGAATAAGACAAGGATGTCCATCTCCCCACTTTTATTCAACATAGTTTTGGAAGTCCTAACCACGGCAATCAGAGAAGAAAAAGAAAGAAAAGGAATCCAAATTGGAAAAGAAGAAGTAAAACTGCCACTGTTTGCAGATGACGTGCTACTATACATAGGAAATCCTAAAGATGCTGCCAGAAAACTACTAGAGCTCATCAATTAATATGGTAAACTTGCAGGATACAAAATTAATGCACAGAAATCTCTTGCATTCCTATACACTAATAATGAAAGAGCAGAAAGAGAAATTAAGGAAACGATCCCATTTACCATCACATCAAAAAGAATAAAATACCTAGGAATAAACCTACCTAAGGAGGCAAAAGGATTATACTCAGAAAACTATAAAACACTGATGAAAGAAATCAAAGATGACACAAACAGAAGGAGAAATATACCATGTTCTTGGATTGGAAGAATCAATATTGAGAAAGTGACTATACTACCCAAAGTAATCTACAGATTCAGTACAATCCCTATCAAATTACCAATAGCATTTTTCACAGAATTAGAACAAAATATTTAATAATTTGTATGGAAACACAAAAGACCCTGAATAGCCAAAGCAATTGTGAGAAAGAAATACGGAGCTGGAGGAATCAGGCTCCCTGACTTCAGACTATACTACAAAGCTACAGCAATCAAAACAGTATGGTACCAGCACAAAAACAGAAATATAGATCCATGGAACAGGAGAGAAAGCCCAGAGATAACCCCCCACACATATGGTCACCTTATGTTTGATAAAGGAGGCAAGAATATACAATGGAGAAAAGAGAGCCTCTTCAATAAGTGGTGCTGGGAAAACTGGACAGCCACATGTAAAAGAATGAAATTGGAACATTCCCTAACACTGTATACAAAAATAAACTCAAAATGGATTAAAGACCTAAATGTAAACCAGACACTATAAATCTCTTAGAGGAAAACACAGGCAGAACACTCTATGACATAAATCACAGCAAGATCCTTTTTGACCCACCTCCTAGAGAAATGGAAATAAAAACAAAAAGAAACAAATGGGACCTAAAGAAACTAAAAGTCTTTTGCATAGCAAAGGAAACCATAAACAAGACGAAAAGACAACCCTCAGAATGGGAGAAAGTATTTGCAAACAAAGCAACCAACAGGGGATTAATCTCCAAAATATACAAACAGCTCATGCAGCTCAATATCAAAAAACAAAACAAAACTAACAACCCAATCAAAAAATGGGTGGAAGACCTAAATGGACATCTCCCCAAAGAAGACATGCAGATTGCCAAGAGGCACATGAAAAGCTGCTCTATATCACTAATTATTAGAGAAATGCAAATCAGAACTAAAATGAGGTATCACTTTACACCAGTTAGAATGGTCATCATCAAATCTTTACAAACAATAAATGCTGGAGAGGGTGTGGAGAAAAGGGAACCCTCCTGCACTGTTGGTGGGAATGTAAATTGATACAGCCACTATGGAGAACAGTACACTATGGAGAACAATATAGAGCTTCCTTAAAAAATTAAAATAGAGCTACCATATGATCCAGCAATCCTACTCCTGGGCATATATTTGGAGAAAACCATAATTTGAAAAGATACACGCACCCCAATGTTCATTGCAGCACTATTTACAATATCCAGGACATGGAAGCAACCTAAATGTCCATTGATGGAGGAATGGATAAAGAAGATGTGGGATATATATATATATATACAATGGAATATTTCTAAGCCATAAAAATGAACAAATTAATGCCATTTGCAGCAACATGGATGGACCTAGAGATTGTCATATTGAGTGAAGTAAATCAGACAACGACAAATATCATATGATACCACTTATATGTGAAATCTAAAAAAAAATGGTACAAATGAACCTATTTACAAAACAGAAATAGAGTCACAGATGTAGAAAACACACTTGTGGTTACCAAGGGGGAAAGGAGGTGGGGGAGGAGGGAAAAATTGGGAGATTGGGATTGACATATACACACTACTGTATGTAAAATATATAAGTAATAAGAACCTGCTGTATAGCACAGGGAACTCTACTCAATACTCTGTAATGACCTATATGGGAACAGAATCTAAAAATGGGTCGATATAGGTATATGTATAATGGATTCACTTTGCTGTACACCAGAAACTAACACAACATTGTAAATCAACTATATTCCATTAAAAATTAAATTAAAAAAATTAGAAAGTAAAAATTGGGGGATGGAAATACTGACCTTATGAAATTTAATGTTTAAGTTGCCCCTCCCCCCAGATGTGGCCACCCCTAATGGACTGGCCATTTCTAAGTCAGTGGTTCTCACCTAGCATGCTTGAGACATTGACCAGGAGGTTATTAAAAAGTCAGATGCCAGGGCCCAGCTTAGATCTACCAAATCTGGAGAAAGGTTTCTGATATTGAATTTTTTTTTTTTTTTTTGTGGTACGCGGGCCTCTCACTGTTGTGGCCTCTCCTGCTGCGGAGCACAGGATCCTGATGCGCAGGCTCAGCAGCCATGGCTCACGGGCCCAGCCGCTCCGCGGCATGTGGGATCTCCCCGGACCGGGGCACGAACCCGTGTCCCCTGCATCGGCAGGAGGACTCTCAACCACTGCGCCACCAGGGAAGCCCCTGAATATTTTTAAAAAGCTCAATAGGTTAAAAAAAAAAAAAAAAAAAGCTCAAGTAGACCACTGCTATGGACTGACTGTATCCCTCCCAAATGCCCATGATGAAGCCCTAACCCCGAGGCAATGATATTTGGAGATGAAATCTTTAGAAGATAACTGCTTTTAGGCAAGAGCATGAGACTGGGGCCCTCATGATGGGATTGGAGAAAAGACACCCAGGTACTCACTCCTTCTCCCCATGTGAGGACACAACCAACAGGCTGCTACCTTTGAGCAAGGAAGAGGGCTGTCATCAGGAACCGATTCTGCTGACAACCTGATCTTGGACTCAGCCTCCACAACAGTGAGAAATAAATGTCTTTTGTTTCAGCCACCCCATCTTTGGTATTTTGTCGTGGCAGCCCGAGCTGACTAAGACAAGCATGAAGTAGATACATGAAGTTGAGCCCCTCTGTAACGTTGCGAAAGCTGCAATCATATCATAACATATGGAGTTTTTCAAATAGTTTGAGCTCGTACTTTCTACACAAGTTCAAACCTATATTATGCTAGGCCTTGGGGGACCCGGCTATAAATGCTGAGTCAAGCATCTAAGTCAGGGTTGGTGGGAATGGATTCATTGAAGATGAACTCTTCGTTGAAACTCTGTCCTAGACAGACAGCCCATTCCTTTTTTGCAGTACTTAGCAAGTTTTTTCTTCTTATATTTCATCTGTGTACATGCTTGCTTGGCCACTAGACCATGGGCTAGCTTCAAGGAGGCGGTACCATGATTGATCCATTTCTGCAGCCCCAGAGTTTACCTTAGTGCCTGGCACACAGGAAGTGTTCAGTTAATGTTGAATGAAATGCTTGTTACGTAAATTATACCTTCAAATCTTTTGAAGGATAAAGTTTTCTGCTCAAAAAAAAAAAAGCAACAACAACAACCCTTTTGATTATGGACACTTTCAAATATACAACATTAGAAAAAACAGTAAAATAAGCTCCTATGCACTCGTCACCCTGCTTAAAAAATTATCAATCCATGACCAATCATGTTTCACTTATATCCTTCCACTCCCTATATCTCCAATTTCCACAACACACATGATCATTTTGACAAAAAACCCACACATTACCTCATTTCATCCATATTCCTCAGCATCTATCTCTTTGATAAAGACCCTTAAAACAAAAGAAAACAGGACAAATATAACCACAATCACATCATCAAGCTTGAAAAGATTAACCATAATTTTAGTACTATCAAATATCCCGTAAGTATTCATATGTTCCCAATTGTATCATAAATAATATTTTTGTTTAGGTCTGTCTGAATCAGGATCCAAAGCCCACACGTCAAATTTGGTTGATCTGTCTCTCAAGATTTTTAACCAACAAATTCCCCTTCTTTTTTCCTTTTCCTTCAACTTTTTTTTTTTTTTTTGCAACTTTTTGTTGTTGTTGTTTTTGAAAAAGCCAGATTATTTGTCCTGCAGAGATTTCCACATTCTGGACTTTTCTGATTGTACTTCTGTGGCATCGTATTCCCCTAACATGTTCCATACTCCTGCAAACTGGTAGATAGAGTCATATGTAGAGGCTTGACAAAATACAATCCCTGCCCCCCACCTCCCACCCTCTGCCCCACAATGGCTTATTTTTGGTAGGGGGTGGGGACAAAAATGCTTCTGTTATGGTTACTATTGTTGTTGGGTTTTTTTTAACTTTTGAATTTTATTTTATTTATTTTTTTATACAGCAGGTTCTTATTAGTTATCCATTTTATACATATTAGTGTATATATGTCAATCCCAATCTCCCAATTCATCACACCTCCACCACTCCCCTGCCACTTTCCCCGCTTGGTGTCCATACGCTTGTTCTCTACATCAGTGTCTCTATTTCTGCCCTGCAAACTGGTTCACCTGTACCATTTTTCTAGGTTCCACATATATGCGTTAATACATGATGTTTGTTTTTCTCTTTCTGACTTACTTCACTCTGTATGACAGTCTCTAGATCCATCCATGTCTCAACAAATGACGCAATTTCGTTCCTTCTTTATGGCTGAGTAATATTCCATTGTATATATGTACCATATCTTCTTTATCCATTCATCTGTCGATGGGCATTTAGGTTGCTTCCACATCCTGACTATTGTAAATAGAGCTGCAGTGAATATTGGGGTGCATGTCTCTTTTTGAATTATGGTTTTCTCAGGGTATATGCCCAGTAGTGGGCTTGCTGGGTCATATGGTGCTTCTGTTTTTAGTTTTTTAAGGAAACTCCATACTGTTCTCCGTAGTGGCTGTATCAATTTACATTCCCACCAACAGTGCAAGAGGGTTCCCTTTTCTCCACACCCTCTCCAGCATTTGTTGTTTGTAGGTTTTCTGATGAACTGTGTCATTTAAAGCTTGTGTTTCCTTATTAATTTTCTGTTTGGATGATCTGTCCATTGGTGTAAATGAGGTGTTAAAATCCCCCACTATTATTGTGTTACTGCTGCTTTCCTCTTTTACAGCTGTTAGCAGTTGCCTTATATATTGAGGTGCTCCTATGTTAGGTGCATATATAATTGTCATATCTTCTTCTTGGATTGATCCCTTGATCATTATGTAGTGTCCTTCCTTGTCTCTTGTAACATTCTTTATGTTAGAGTCTATTTTATCTGATATGAGTATTGCTACTCCAGCTTTCTTTTCATTTCCATTTGCATGGAATATCTTCTTCTATCCCCTCACTTTCAGTCTGTATCTGTACCTAGGTCTGACGTAGGTCTCTTGTAGACAGCATATGTATGGGTCTTGTTTTTGTATCTATTCAGCGAGCCTGTGTCTTTTGGTTGGAGCATTTAATCCATTCACGTTTAAGGTAATTATTGATATGTATGTTCCTATGACCATTTTCTTAATTGTTATGGATTTGTTATTGTAGGTCCTTTTCTTTTGTGTTTCCTGCTTAACGAAGTTCCTTTAGCATTTGTTGTAGAGCTGGTTTGGTGGTGCTGAATTCTCTTAGCTTTTGCTTGTCTGTAAAGCTTTTGATTTCTCCGTCGAATGTGAATGAGATCCTTGCCAGGTAGAGTAATCTTGGTTGTAGGTTCTTCTGTTCCATCACTTTAAGTATATCATGCCACTCCCTTCTGGCTTGTAGAGTTTCTGCTGAGAAATCAGCTGTTAACCTTATGGGAGTTCCCCTGTATGTTATGTGTCGTTTTTCCCTTGTTGCTTTCAATAATTTTTCTTTGTCTGTAATTTTTGTCAATTTTATTACTGTGTGTCTCGGCGTGTTTCTCCTTGGGTTTATCCTGCCTGGGACTCTCTGCACTTTCTGGACTTGGGTGGCTATTTCCTTTCCCTGTTAGGGAAGTTTTCGACTTCCCTAACATGGGAAATATTTTCTCGGGTATTTCTCTCTCTCTTCTCCTTCTGGGATGCATATAATGCGAACGTTGTTGCGTTTAATGTTGTCCCAGAGGTCTCTTAGGCTATCTTCATTTCTTTTCATTCTTTTTTCTTTATTCCGTTCCGTGGCAATGAATTCCACCATTCTGTCTTCCAGGTCACTTATCCGTTCTTCTGCCTCAGTTATTCTGCTACTGATTCCTTCTAGTGTAGTTTTCATTTCAGTTATTGTATTGTTCATCTCTGTTTGTTTTTTCTTTAAATCTTCGAGGTGTTTTTTTCTTTAATTCTAGGTCTTTGTTAAACATTTCTTGCATCTTCTCGATCTTTGCCTCCATTCTTTTTCCGAGGTCCTGGATCATCTTCACTATCATTATTCTGAATTCTTTTTCTGGAAGGTTGCCTGTCTCCACTTCATTTAGTTGTTTTTCTGGGATTTTATCTTGTTCCTTCATCTGGTATATAGCCCTCTGCCTTTTCATCTTGTCTATCTTTCTGTGAATGTGGTTTTTGTTCCACAGGCTGCAGGATTGTAGTTCTAGCTTCTGCTGTCTGCCCTCTCATGGTTACTATTGTTGCATAACAAATTATCCCTTAACTCAGCAGCTTAAATAACTTTTTAATTTTGCTCGTGATTTTACGGGTCAGGAATTTGGGAAGGAAAACAGGTATGGTTTATCTTTGCGTCAAAGTGTCTGGGGCCTTAGCTGGGGCTAAAAAACTGTACACACACCACAATACCAATATTACTACTGCTATATGGAATATAGTTTTAAATTTCTTTACAGTTTGTTATGGGTTGAACTGTATGCCTCCAAATTAACATGCTGAAGTACCTCAGAATGTGACTATATTTGGAGATAGGGTCTTCCAAGGCGTAATTAAGGTTAAGTGAATTCATTAGGGTGGGTCCTTATCCTATGAAAGGTCTTGTTATAAGAAGAGGAGATTAGGACAGAGACATGCACAAAAGACTGTGTGAAGATTACAGGGTGAAGATAGCCATTGACACACCCAGGAGAGGAGCCTTGGAAGAAACTGACCCTGCTGAGTCCTTGATCTTAAGACTTCCAGCTTCCAGAACTGTGAGGAAATAAATTTTTGTTGTGTAAGCCACCCAGCCTGTGGTACTTTGTTATAGCAGCCCTAGCAAACTAAGACACAGTTCCTTTTTATCTTTAGGATGTATCATAGTAGGGATAGAGTCAATTTAATATATAAAGTTATTAGAAATAATTCCTTTCTGTATAGTTGCCACTAATTCGATACACAATTAGATTCATTTGTTTTATTTACTCTCAATCTTTAGGAATTTCTTTTTTTTAACCCATCTTTATTAAATTTTGCTTTATAATTATTTAAAGCATAGACATGGTTCCAAAGTCAAACCTACAAGATAAAGTACACTGACAGAAGTCTAGTGTCTTACTTCTCTCCCCTTCACTCCATCTCCCCCTCTCCTTACAGATAACCAATTTTACCAGTGTTTGGTTTATATTTCCTTTAAAAAAGGCAAATACATATAAGTAGTTGCATTTCCCTTTTTCAGATAATAGTAATATACTCTACACACTGTTCGTGCTTTTTTTCACTTAACAAGATATCCCAGAGATCATGTTGATACACAGAGCCACTTCTTTTTTTACAACTGCACAATACTCGATTGTGTAGATGTCCCTTATAGATGGACATTTGTGTTGTTTCCAGTCTTGTGCTATTATATAAAGTGTGCTGATAGCTTCTTTGAGTGTCTGAGACTTTAGGATGAAATCTCATTAACTCTGCCAGTGTCCTACATCCACCCCTGTCTCAAAGTGAGCTGTTGGTATAGTTTACCCTGATTGCTAAGATGTTCCATCTTCCACTCTTTCTTATCTCATTTGGTATAGGAACTCCTTAGCATGAATAACTCAAGCTCCTATATTCAAAATAACACCCATTGCGGTTTTGAAGAAAAAAAGCAGCAATCTCTAGTTCTGCAACTTAAGTCTCCTCCCCCTTCCTCCTTCCTCCCCTAAGTAAGACCAAACAAAGTCAGGGATTGTAGGAATGTTTCTGGTTCAGCATTCCTTAGATCTGGACGAGGAGTCAGACCACATCTTAGGTACCATCTCCCCATCACTCGTGTGGAGAGCAACCTTCCAGTTCACTTACTTATTTACCAAGTATTTAATAGATGTTTGCTATGTGTCAGACCCCATGCTAGGTGCTAAAGACAAAGCAGTGAATAAGACAACCTCAGTTTCTATCCTCCTGGAGCTCAGACAGTGGCCCTTAGATTTTGTGACTGGCTGAAGCCATTTTAGTCCACACATAAAACAGCACTTACTCATCCTTCTCAAGGAGCTCACAGCTTCATGAATATCATCATCTTGGGCTTCCCTGGTAGCGCAGTGGTTGAGAGTCCGCCTGCCGATGCAGGAGACATGGGTTCGTGCCCCAGTCCGGGAAGATCCTACATACCGCGGAGCGGCTGGGCCCGTGAGCCATGGCCGCTGAGCCTGCGCGTCCGGAGCCTGTGCTCCGCAAAAAGAATATCATCTTCCCAAGGTCAACACCAGACTGAGACTTTCTCCTCCTTGCACGGAAAGTGATGGGAAAAGGCCCAAAAGGTTTGGCAATACTTCCAGGGATTCACTCTTAGGTGTCCAGATTGTAGATCCAATGGGAGCAACTGCTCTAATTCTAACAGATAGTAGCCAGACTTTCCTTTACACGCCTCCTCTAAATCAATAATGCCTCAGTCTTAATTTTGCATTTATTTTGCTCTGGACTCCCAAGTTCTTTTTATAACAGCACTAGTCACCATACATTGAATATTTACTATGCTCCAGGCATCGTGCTAAGTCTTTTCCACTTAAATCATGTAGTTCCCCCCAGTTATGGGGTAGGTACTATTTTTATTATAGAGGCAGACACTGAAGTTTAGGGATGTTAAGTAACATACCCAAGCTCACATATCTAATAAGGGCAGATACAATCAGAGAAGTCACACCGATGAAGGTAAGGCAGTCTCTGGTATGACTGACAGGCTATAGTCAGAATAATAATAGTAACAGCTAACTTTTATTGAGCACTTACTGTTGTATCAAGTACTAAGTGTTTACACGTTAGGTTGGAAAAACTTATTGCTCACCTCTGATGTTTCCTTCCGCAGGGGGAAGCTCTTCTGGCAGATTTCTGACCTCGCCCTTTTCCTTGACTCACTCCTCCCCAACAGTGAGGAGGGACAGGAGGACGGGAAGGGGAGGAGAAGCAGCTTCTCAGTGGTGAGTGTGGGGAGTACAGACCCCAAATGCATAGCTCAGCCTCTCTCTGTCTTCCTTCTCTTGGCAGCCAGCCTCCTTTAGAGCCTCTGTTGGCGCTCTTCTCCCGTGAGGCGTGGTTTACAGGGACAGTTCCCACCTGGGAGGGCTGCTCCAGCCTGTGTGGGTACCCTGCCTAATTCTGGGGTTCACTTACCCACACGTATAAACCACTGACTCCCATATAAAACCTATAGGATAAAGTTGATATTTTGATCCCATCTGTTTGATTTCTTTATGCCCATCCCTAAATTAGAGCTTTGTAAGGGATGAGGGGGTGTCCTTTATTATCTCCTCTTGAATCCCCAAAATTATTAACTCATTTAATCCTGGGAAGACTTCCATTAGAAACGTACTCTTCCCTCTCGTATGAGGAAATAAAGCAGTTCTCATTTGGCCTCTCCCTTGAAGGATAAATATTTGCTCTTAGTTCAGATGAACTAAGCACATGGATGAAACTAAAGCACATGAGAGAGTTTGCAAATTGTTAAAGCTAAACAAACAGAAGGCCATAAGGGCGGTGGTTCTGGCTCGGACCCAGGCAGTGGGATCCCAATCGGTTCCTTTCCGGCTTCCGGCTCCTTTATCTGTAAAGCCAGGGGTCCGAGCGCCCGCCGCTGGCAGCTCGTTCCTGCTCTACCGTTCACACTGTGAGTCAGTGGTGACTAGCCTCTGACTGTTTCCCCTGACTTCCTTTGCGTCACTGAGGACTTTTGGAGGCCGCCTTTTCCCTTGATCTAGCTGGGTCCAGTCCCTGGGGGGACCCGAGGTGCCTCAAACTCCCCTCGGTAACGGGCTCTGCCTTCTGCGGTTTGCTGCTTGCTTGCCTCTGGTTGCGCAGCAACATAACACACGCCCACACCTCCAGTTCGGAGAGCCTGATCTGCTGTCAGGCTCTCGTTGAAGGGGTTCCCCCAGGCCCTCTGCTGCATTTCCTTGCTTTCTCAGAGGGGCCAGATGATGGCGAAAGAAACCCCCTAGTCATTCCTAGGGAGATGTCGGGGCTGATGTGGAAATACGCAGACCCCTTCCCAGATAAAAATGCCCATCTCCCTCAGGTCAGCGTTAGGAAGAAAGACCTCACGAGATCCAGGCTTTCTCTTAAGAGCCTGCTTTCAGGACAGTGAGTTCTGCTATTGCAAAAGCTTGCCCTTTGATTGGCCTCGTGGAATCTGGTTGGGTCACCAGATTCTGGGGAATAGAGGCCATGTGGCAGGCCTTCACAGTAAGTTGCATCTGATTCTGAAACTCCGGTGGTTTAACACCGGAAGAAAGCAAAATAGCAAAGAACAGGAAGTGGAAAAAATATTTTGCCTAGTGGAAACTACCTCTCCTTCACCTGTGCTCCTCCAAAACAGCAGTCAAATTGGCACAGATACCGCCTCTTCTGGGGGGCATCCCCACAGGGTGCCTCCCCCAGAAGTACTTTGTTGACGAATTTGTTGCCCCAGTTCTTCAGAAGAGAGTTCTAAAGGCATCATTAGAGGAACTTGAGGCTGTATCTCCCTGCTTCCAGAACAAGAGAGCTCACTCTCTTGCATTTTTGAAAAAAGAAACCTCAGTGGGGTCAGGACGTCAGCACAGAGCCAGGGCCAAGTTCTGAACTAGCTCAAGGGAAATCTTTACATACTGGGAAGTGCTGGGACAGCTCCTCCACAGGGAGGAGCAGAGATGTGTGTTTGCATTGGCCAAGGCGGACAGAGGAATAAGATAAGCACGGGTTTTGAAAGTGCAAAAGGGTGGGGAGGTCAGCGTGTACCAGAGGGAAAAGAACGGGCAGCCAGGATAAGAGACACTGCTCCGTCCTCCTGACCCTTTGCTCTGTCCTCCTGACCCTTGCCCTCGCAGGACCTGTCCCACCCACCACCAGCAGGCACTTCTTCCCTTAGGGGGAGGAGGGGGGTTGTGGCCCTGGGTGGCACTGTTCCCAGAATGAAAAATGCGGGTGTTGGCAACCATATCAAAGGCCTAGAATTGTTCAGAAACCTTTACACCTCTGATCACCAGACCACAGAGCCCAAGGGCCATTCAAGGCCGGTGGGAACTCCGGAACAATAGACTTGGCCCCCTGCTTATCTGTTTGCATAGCTCTCGGAAGGCTGTAAATGGGCCCCAGACCAATCACCACCCTACTAATCTCCTTCAAGCCAGTTCTCACAAGTTACAGTCTGTACTAAAGCCAGCAGCAGTTAGAGACGGGAGCTGAGGTTAGGACACTCCACTGTGGGGAGACTGAAACTAGCCTGACTGAGCTCAGTGAGGTACTCACCTCAGCACACAATTTCAGGGGGCACCAAAAAACTCAGTAATCGAGATAAGTAATACTTAATGTAATCTTTAAAATGTTTTCTTTTGATAGTTTGTTCATCATGGATTATTTTGCATTCGTTTTGATTTTTTTAATGATTGTATCCAAATATTGTTTATCTTAACTACTGAGTTTTTTGGTGCCCCTTAAATTTTACACCTGAGGCGAGTGCCTTAATCACCTCACCCTAAACTCCACCCAGCTGAGAAATGATATTGTTCGCAAACATTCAGAAATCAGAGACGTGGAAAAGCCCCATGACAATTAATCAGGAGGTGAGGTTCCTTCAGAAGGTGTGGAAAGTGTGGCCCTGATATCCCAGGCCTGGATATTGAAGTTGGATGGAGATGTTAGAAAAGTCAGCCTTGTAACAGAGAATTCTGTCAGGGAATCCGGCTGGAAAGCCCCCTCCAAGGGCTCTATCCAGCCAACCTGAAACCTTTTACAGGGAGGCTGGGGCAAGCATTAGCAGTAGAATGTCGCCTACTTGGTATCAGCTGAGAAGCACTGAAAAGCCTCCTTTTCCCTAAAGTCATGGCAGGTATATACCATCAGTACCGTGGTCAGTCCTTTGGCTCTCTTGAAGTTGTCTTGGTTTTAAAGAATGAGCTGTTATAATACAACCATCTCTGTGGGAAACAATTACTGGTAGATATCTTAGCAGAGATGGACTTATTCATTCAACAAACATTCACTAAGCACCGTGGACCAGACTAGAGCAAGATCTACCCTGCCCAATCTAACGGGAGTGACAGATAGGAAAGTCAACTTACTGTAGCAAGGTCAGGATCGAGGCTAGGGCAGGATGGTGGAAGGGCCCTTCATTCAGTTCAGATCTCCTTCCGTCTGCGACTGCAGTATGTAAGGAAAAGCAGGATTCAGTGCAGGCTCCTGCCTGGGATTACAGAAGGGATGGAGACAGCTCTCAAAACACCCTTCACCTGTTTCTCAGATCTGCCTGGGCTTTGTAGGACGAACAGGAGGCAGCCAGCAACTGGCTTTGATTCACAGAGGTCTTGCTACACAACTCCAGGGGGCACCATTCTCATAGAATATAGTGGCGTTGGACAGGATTGGGAGGGTTCTGTCCTGGCACAGTGAAGACACTCTCTGAGAGGAGGCTGAGTTTGCCCCTGAAGGTATATGGCTGAGCATCTGTGGGCCTCTGCACCAGGAATCCTGACCCTTGTGGGGTGGGAAGAAGAACCCAGATGGGCTCCGCATCTTGGATCTCTGCCTAGGGCTGACCTGACATTGTGAGAGTTTGTCCGGCTTTATGGCCCTCGCCCAGCTCCTCGGGTGAGAAAGGGGCTGTGACCCTAGTTAGGCGGCCTCCCTGGGAGACAGAGGCCATTCCACTGGTGCTTTCTTTGATGTGCTTCTCAGGGGAGGTGGCCCGGGAGCTAATCATTGATTGAGCAGCCTGGGAAATGACAAGAGAGCAGAGGACAGGAGTGTTTCAGGTTCCTGAAACCCGTCTCTCTTTTTAAACAACTACCCAACAAACACATATGCAGCACTTCTATATACATCTTCCTGTTTCTTTTTCATGACAACTCTGTTATGATAGGTTCTATTATTCCCATTTTCCAACTGTGGAAATTGAGTCCTGAAAGGTGACATAACGTCCGGATAAGACAGTCAGTAAACAGAAAAGTTGGGATTGAACATTATACATCTGCGTCTCTTTCCCTGTGTCACTCAGGCCCTGTGACCCAAATGCTTCTATGCTTCAGGCCAGACACCGGAGTCATCCTTTCCTCCTCGTCACTAATCCTCACACACAGTCCTTGGCAGCAAGTATTTCTACCTAAGAATGGATTTCCATCTGCTCATTTTCCCTATCTCCCTGCCACTGTCCTAGTTCAAGCCATACTCATGGTTCTGCTGCTACTCTTGAACTCCCTAGGTTTTTTTCCTCTTCTTACTGGCTGTGTGTCTTTGGGCAAGTTTCTTAACATCTCAGGGCTTGAGCGTTATCTCTGTAAAAGGGAACTGAGACTAGCACCACTGCACTGGCTTGTGCTAAAGATTAGGCGCGATGCTGTGTTTAGAGCAGCTCCTTCCCAGAGAAATATAAATGCAAGACTCATGTGTAATTTATAAACTTTTCCAGCCACCATATATTATTTTAAATTTTTATTGTATTTATTTATTTTTTATACAGCAGGTTCTTATTAGTTATCGATTTTACACATATTAGTGTATACATGTCAATCCCAATCTCCCAATTCATCACACCACCACCACCCGCCCCCACGTTCCCCCCTTGGTGTCCATACGTTTGTCCTCTACATCTGTGTCTTTACCTCTGCCTTGCAAACAGGTTCATCTGTACCATTTTTCTAGATTCCACGTATACGCGTTAATACACGATATTTGTTTTTCTCTTTCTGACTTACTTCACTCTGTACGACAGTCTCTAGGTCCATCCACGTCTCTACAAATGACCCAATGTTCTTCCTTTTTATGGTTGAGTAATATTCCATTGTATATATGTACCACTTCTTCATTATCTATTTGTCTGTTGATGGGCATTTAGGTTGCTTCCATGACCTGGCTATTGTAAATAGTGCTGCAATATAACGGCCTGTCTTACATTTAGGTCTTTAATCCATTTTGAGTTTATTTTTGTGTATGGTGTTAGGGAGTGTTCTAATTTCATTCTTTTACATGTAGCTGTCCAGTTTTCTCAGCACCACTTGTTGAAGAGACTGTCTTCTCTCCATTGTATATTCTTGCCTCCTTTGTCATAGATTAGTTGCCCATAGGTGCGTGGGTTCATCTCTGGGATTTCTATCCTGTTCCATTGATCTATATTTCTGTTTTTGTGCCAATACCATATTGTCTTGATTACTGTAGCTTTGTAGTATAGTCTGAAGTCAGGGAGTCTGATTCTTCCAGCTCCAATTTTTCCCCTCAAGGTTGCTTTGGCTATTTGGGGTCTTTTGTGTCTCCATACAAATTTTAAGATTTTTCGTTCTAGTTCTGTAAAAAATGCCATTGGTAATTTGAGAGGGATTGCACTGAATCTGTAGATTGCTTTGGGTAGTATAGTCATCTTCACAATATTGATTATTCCAATCCAAGAACATCTGTTTGTGTCATCTTTGATTTCTTTCATCAGTCTTACAGTTTTCTGAGTACAGGTCATTTACCTCCTTAAGTAGGTTTATTCCTAGGTATTTTATTCTTTTTTTTGCAATAGTGAATGGTATTGTTTCCTTAATTTCTCTGTCCGATCTTTCATTGTTAGCATATAGGAATGCAAGAGATTTCTGTGCATTAATTTTGTATCCTGCAACTTTAGCAAATTCATTGCTTACCTCTTAGTAGTTTTCTGGTGGCATCTTTAGGATTCTCTATGTATAGTATCATGTCATCTGAAAACAGTGACAGTTTTACTTCTTCTTTTCCAATTTGGATCCCTTTTCTTTCTTTTTCTTCTCTAACTGCTGTGGCTACAACTTCCAAAACTATGTTGAATACTGGTAGTGAGAGTAGACATCCTTGTCTTGTTCCTGATCTTAGAGGAAATGCTTTCAGTTTTTCACCATTGAGAATGATGTTTGATTTGGGTTTGTTGTATATGGCCTTTTTTATGTTGAGGTAGGTTCCCTCTATGCCCACTTTCTGGAGAGTTTTTATCAAAAATGGGTGTTGAATTTTGTCAAAAGCTTTTTCTGCATCTATTGAGATGATCATATACTTTTTATTCTTCAATTTGTTAATATGGTGTATCACATTGATTGATTTGCATATACTGAAGAATCCTTGCATCCCTGGGATAAATCCCACTTGATCATGGTGTATGATCCTTTTAATGTGTTGCTGGATTCTGTTTGCTAGTATTTTGTTGAAGATTTTTGCGTCTATATTCATCAGTGATATTGGTCTGTAATTTTCTTTTTTTGTAGTATCTCTATCTGGTTTTGGTATCAGGGTGATGGTGGCCTTTTATTTCTTAAATGTACTGAGGCTTCATTTGTGACCCAAGATGTGATCTATCCTGGAGAATGTTCCTTGCGCGCTTGAGAAGAACATGTAACCTGCTGTTTTTGGATGGAATGTCCTATAAATATCAATTAAATCTATATGGTCTATTGTGTCATTTAAAGCTTGTGTTTCCTTATTAATTTTCTATTTGGATGATCTGTCCATTGGTGTAAATGAGGTGTTAACGTCCCCAAATGTTATTGTGTTACTGTCGTCTTCCTCTCTTATAGCTGTTAGCATTTGCCTTATGTATTAAGGTGCTTCTATGTTGGGTGCATAAATATTTATAATTGTTATATCTTCTTCTTGGATTGATCCCTTGATCATTATGTAGTGTTCTTCCTTGTCTCTTGTAACATTCTGTATTTTAGAGTCTATTTTATTTGATATGAGTATTGCTACTCCAGCTTTCTTTTTCTTTTTCTTTTTTTTTTGTGGTACGCGGGCCTCTCACTGTCGTGGCCTCTCCTGTTGCAGAGCACAGGCTCCGGACATGCAGGCTCAGCGGCCATGGCTCACGGGCCCAGCCGCTCCACGGCATGTGGGATCTTCCCGGACTGGGGTACGAACCCGTGTCCCCTGCATTGGCAGGTGGACTCTCAACCACTGTGCCACCAGGGAAGCCCTCCAGCTTTCTTTTGATTTCCATTTGTATGGAATATTTTTTCCATCCCCTCACTTTCAGTCTGTATGTGTCCCTAGGTCTGAAGTGGGTCTCATGTAGACAGCATATATATGGGTCTTGTTTTTGTATCCATTCAGCAAGCCTGTGTCTTTTGGTTACAGCATTTAATCCATTCACATTTAAGGTGATTATCAATATGTATGTTCCTATGACCATTTTCTTAATTGTTTTGGGTTCACTTTTGTAGGTCCTTTTCTTCTCTTGTATTTCCCACTTAGAGAAGTTCCTTTAGCATTTGTTGTAGAGCTGGTTTGGTGGTGCTGAATTCTCTTAGCTTATGCTTTTCTGTAAAGCTTTTGATTTCTCCATTGAATCTGAATGAGATCCTTGCCGGGTAGAGTAATCTTGGTTGTAGGTTCTTCTGTTTCATCACTTTAAATATATCATGCCACTCCCTTCTGGCTTGTAGAGTTTCTGCTGAGAAATCAGCTGTTAACCTTATGGGAGTTCCCTTGTATGTTATGTGTCGTTTTTCTGTTGTTGCTTTTAATAATTTTTCTTTGTCTTTAATTTTTATTAATTTTGATTACTATGTGTCTCAGGTTTATCCTGCCCAGGACTCTCTGTGCTTCCTGGACTTAGGTGGCTATTTCCTTTCCCATGTTAGGGAAGTTTTTGACTTCCCTAACATGGGAAATATTTTCTTGGGTCCTTTCTCTCTCTCTTCTCCTCTGGGACCCCTATAATGTAAATGTTCATAGATTTAATGTTGTCCCAGCCAGTCACCATATTTAAAAAGGCAAAAAGAAATAAGTGAAATTAGTTTTAGTAATATAATCTATTTAACACAGCATATAAACACAGTATCCATTTAACATGTAAACAGTATTTTTAAAATATTAATATTTATATTCGTTTTTTCATACTAAGTCTTCCAAGTCCAGTGTGTATTTCACTGTAACAACATATCTCAGTTTGGAGGACTAGCCACATGTCAAGTGTCTAGTAACCACATGTGGCCAGTGGCTCCTATACTGGGCAGCACAGGCTTAGCGTGCTCAGAGAAAGGCCTTGGTGCCTAAGTGTTCGCTCTTATAGTGGCATGTTTGCTATATATATATATGGTGGTATAGCTGTTCCACGGTCCTGGGGCCCAGGCACATACTTCCTTCTGAGCTCACTGCTTTTGCTCTTGCTTTCCCCTGCTTACTACCTTCACTATGGGAGGTTATGGGACTGACTCCAGGTGGGGCAGAAGCTCTGGCATCTGTTTCCTGCCAGCAGCCAGCCTGAAGGTGAGGCCCACCATACCTTAGTTTTCCTGTCTGCTAATGGGGAGCAGTTCCACTCAGCGAACTTAATTATATCCAATCAATCCTAATACAATTAGTGTGTCTGGTGAGGCTCCCCAGGGTGGGAAGGCATATTTTGGTAAGGAGCGCTCAGGAAATGACCCTTTGAGTCAGGAGAAGAGGCATGTCCACATCCCTGGCCCCCTGCTGAGGAGGAGGGAGGCACCAGGAGCCACAGTGGAAGGTGGTAATTAGGGAGGGGTTTCCAGGGCAGAGCTCTGAGTCTCTGCAGAGCTTATGATGCCTTTCCATTTCTTTCATTTTAAAAGAGTTGGGCTGGAAGCATCTGGAGCCTGGAAGGACAGTCTGCCCTTCAGTGTGGTTTCCTGCCCCCATCCCTAATGCCACCCTCCTCTGCACAAATACAGAAGCAGAACACTCTTCAAAGAGCTGTGTCAGGCAGGCCAGCTGCTGGCCCTTGCCCTCGGCTCAGCTGATGGCATGGGCTATTGGTGCTGAGGGCCCACTGCCTTCCTGCCCAGAGCATCTCCATGACTTGGCTTTGCTCTCCTCACGTTTCTCAGGCATCCAGATGTATAAGTTTGCTGGGGCTGTCCCAACAAAGCACCGCAGACTGGGTGTTTTATCATAAAAGAAAACTATTTTCTCACAGTATGGAAGCTAGAAGTCAGAAATCAAGGTGTGGGCAGGATTGGTTCCTTCGAAGAGCTGTGAGAGAAGGACCTGTTCCAGGTCTCTGTCCTAGCTTCTGGTGGCCTCCGGAGTTCCTTGCCTTACAGATGATGTCTTTTCTGTGTCTTTACATCATTTTTTGCTCTCTGCTTGTCTGTCTCGAGGTTCACATGTCCCTTTTTATAAAGACCCCAATCAAATTGAATTTGGATCCACCCTAATGACCTCATCTAACCTGTCTACCTTGCTAAAGACCCCATCTCCAAATAAAGTCACCTTCTGGAGTACTAGGGGTTAGGATTTAAACATGTGAAGTTTGGGGGGGACACAATTCAGTCTATAACACCAGCCTAAGCTCTTTTGGCAAGTGTGGGCATCTGTCCTCATACCTAGGAATCTAGAAGGTGGGTGAGCCTCTGAGCCTTCCAGGGCCAGGGACCATGTCTTCAAGCCTGTAGTGTATCCAACAGAGCTGCCAGGATAATTGCCCGTAATTACGAACCCAGATCACACAAACTCAGAATTCCCTGGGGCTGCAGGCAATACAGTGACCAACAAAACTCAGGCCCCTGCCCTTTAGGAAATGTAATTCAGTAGGAGAGATAAGACATTAACAAGATAGTAAAATACAGGACAGAGAAAGGTACAGAGAATAAAGCCATAGAAGAGGAGTACTTTCTTGTGGTTCAGAGGTAAGTGAAAGGTTCATGGAGATTCGCTTCCAAGGGTCATTCTGATTCCAAAGGCAAAGATGAGAAAGGTTGGGCATTCCGGGGGTGGAATTCCAGGGAAAGGTGGGCCTTCCAGGGAAGACTGGATTGCATGGAAGTGGACGACGGAAGCAGCTAGGGTGAGAACAGGGTGGGAGAGCAGAACAAAGCCTAGTTGTGGTGGTCTTTTCCTGCCAGGCCATGGGGTCCATGGGGAGTTTTGCAGCAGGAGCACAACATAATGCAAATCACTGATTAGGAACATGAATCTGGTCGGTAAGAATGGGCTAGGAGGGGTTAAGATGGTGGAGTAGAGAAGGTGAGGACTTGTAGGAAGCTGGGGAGAGGCCTGAGTTAGGGCAGTTGCTGTGGAAATGCAAAGGAAGGGATGGGAGTAGGGAAGTGGGAAGAAAGAGCCCACAGAACTTGACACTTAGGTGTGGGAGGAAAAGAGAAGACAGAGATGGCTTCAGCTTTTCAAGTCTGGGCAGTTTGGAGAGGGTGGGTACCATCAAGAGCAGGAAATGGGGAAGTCAGGGTGTGGCTGTCCTGCTGTGTCCAGACATGTCCTGCCGGAAAGGGGAGGCTCCCCCATCCTCCCACCTCCCTTCAATTGCCAAAAGCAGGAGTGGCCTCCCCTGGCCCCTCCCCATTCCTTTTTTCCTCAGAAGCTGTATCTTAGTCGTTTAAAGGTACTCTGTGGTCTCAAGGGTGTTCTTGACGTCACAGTGAGGAAATGAGAAAAGGGAAAGACGTTCAAGCAATATGAAGGAGACTTCAAGAGATTGCAGGGTGTAAAACAGATATCGGACAGCATCAGCCCAAAGCTGGCTCAGCACCCACAGAACGCCTCTGACACTGGCAACCCCCCTTTGGGGCAAAATAGACACTTGTATTCAGTTCCTAGGTCCTGGCTTTTCTCCCTCTGAAATGCATAAGATACAACTTTTGTCTCCTTATGAAAGCTTCTCATCTCCTTTGTGTATAGACCACGGAGCATGCCTGTGTTGTGTGTGTGTGTGTGTGTGTGTGTGTGTGTGTGTGTGTGTGTGTGTGTTCCCTGCTTGGTATCTCTTCGTCCCTACCCCATCTCACCCCTCTCCCACTGCAGGAGTATTATAATTCCTGCTAGCAAGTTCCAGAGCCTAATCAGGCAGAAATCCTACTGTGGGCAGGGAGACGCCAACAGTGTAGTTGGGAAATCACTGTCTGCTAACAAAATAAAGATGCTGGAAATGAGATCTAGTTGATACCACTTTTTTTTTTTTTTTTTTTTTGCCTCAGCTGTGATCTGTTATCTCTGAGGGCTAAGAGGGGGAAGCCCATGTAAGAGATGAGGCTGGGGCTCCTACCACACCTGTTTCTGGATGGGGATCATGCAGCAAAACATCTGGAAACATCCTGAGGTTGACTATAAGGGAACAGTGTTCAAAATGCCAAGCAGTCTGGGTGGTGGGGATGATGGGGTTGAGAACTTTAAAAGGCTGCGATATCATCCCCTCTGGTCTCGGCGTCTGCCACTCCATAAAGGAATTTAACTTCCATCAGAAACAATCCAAATGAACTGCAATAGGGGATTGGCTTAAACCACTACCTTTTATCCACACAATAAAACACGCTGCGGCCACTAAAAGGGAGTGGTAGAAGTGGTTACACGGACATGGAAAGACGTTTATGATCTATTGTTGAGGATATATACTGTGATATCTAGTTCTCTGAGTGAAAACATATATGCGTTAAATTTTGAAAGTGGTTATGTCCTAGTTGTATTATGGGTGACTTTTCTCTCCTTTTCTTCCCTCTGTTTTCTTCAATGAAAATACACTACTTGTGAAATTTTTAAATGAATACAATCAGCAGTTATTTAAAATGATTTAACATATGGCCTCAGAAATATTTCATGGGTGCTTAATAGGAAAGGAGCCTTAGATGGAGAGCATCTCTTGACTGCCCAGGGCAGCCGTGATCCTCCCCACACCCTCTCCTCACTGCTTTCCATCTCAAAGCTCCTGTCAGCAGGATTGCTCTCCTGAGCCCTGCTGGGAAGGAGGTGGGGATGG
>NW_020174426.1:531878-567312 GCF_003031525.2 Neophocaena asiaeorientalis asiaeorientalis
GGAGAGGGGTGGGGTCTCAGGCAGGTTGAGTGGCTCTTACTCTGAAATCCCCAGTTAATCGGGTCCTGTAGGAGGTAGGGACTGGCCTTTCTTTCTCTCTCCTTCTGTTTTCCAGCTGCCAGCTGCTTCTCTCATGAATAGGTTTTCTTTTGGTTTCAGTCCCATGACTTTGCTTTCCAAGTGCTATTGTACCCAGGCCAGCTGGTTAGCAGGACTGGTTTTTAGGGTTATTGAGTCTTCAGGTCACACTGGGGTTAAGTGCCATGGGAAAGGCAGAAACAAAGTTAGAAGGTCACAAGGAAATCAGGGGGCCAGGGCCAGGGTGAGAGGAGGTGGGCCTTCCTGTACCGCACGGCCAGAGGGCCCGAGTGAGTGTCCCATAAGTGGGCAGGTCACGGTCAGGGACTTGAGTGCAAGGTTCCTACAGCAAAACTCTCAGGGCCAAAAGAATGTCCAGGTGTTCCTCGAACAGCTGTGCAGACTTTTGCCACTGCTTTGAAAGGTTAAAGTGGGTCATACCCACCTGTTCAGCCCTGCCTTGCCCTCCAAGGGGCACCACAGCTGCAGGTGAGAGGGCCTCTTCTGTTTCCGTAGTGCCTGCAGTGAGGAGAGCCTGGAATCGCTGTGCAGCTTTAGAAGCTGTTTGGTTACAGGACAGCTTCTTCTACATGTGTTTTTACTATGACCCAGCACCTATATCAGTGTTTTTATCTGGGGAGATCTGACCTGGAGAAAAGGGGAGCCCCGAGAAAACCCAGACGCCCCAGGACCTTGGGCTGCAGCCTCTGAACTCTTCTTGACTGCTCTGCTTTTTCTTCTAAGGAGAAAAGAATTCTGACATACCAGTTCCAGGGGGTAAAGTCAGAAAATGGGGAGCAGTGGTTATGAACTCTGCCTGTGTCCCTGCACTACTTTAATTTCTCTGACCCTCAGTTTCTTCATATGTAAAGAGAAAGACTAATATGCTTTGGAGCTGTCGTGAAATAATGCATCATAAAGAATTTAGAGGACAGTGCTGGGAGCTGAGGGCGCACTAAGAGAGATGGACTGGAAAAACATGTAACAGCTAGTATGGGCAGAGACAGATGTTCCTACCAGAGTGGAGGGCAAGACTGCTGGAGCAGGTTCTGGAGCACCTTCTGGTGCCAGGCATTAACTCATTAGCTGCTGGACTGTGGGGAGTCTCCAGAGAGGAGCTGGGGTAATGAGGAAGGTAATGCTATTTATCCACAAGCGTGAAGTTACTTAAATACTTTAACAGTCGAGTATGGCAGCACACCACCTGAATATCAATTGTAATTCTAAATATTAAATATTAATTATTCATTAGAATAAATAAATATTAGCTACAGGGCTTTTAAAGCTAGATTCCCTCTTCCCCAATACATGTGTGCATGCGTACACGTACACACACACACACACACACACACACACAAACACACACAGCTTCTTAACTTTTTTTTTCTTTTGTTACGCGGGCCTCTCACTGTTGTGGCCTCTCCCGTTGCGGAGCACAGGCTCCGGACGCGCAGGCTCAGCGGCCATGGCTCACGGGCCCAGCCACTCCGTGCCATGTGGGATCTTCCCGACGAGGGCACGAACCCGTGTCCCCTGCATCGGCAGGCGGATTCTCAACCACAGTGCCACCAGGGAAGCCCGATTTCTTAACTTTTAAGACAGAAAACCCACAAAGGTAAAGGACCAATACGTGTCAGACTTGGACTGCAGCACTCAGATGCAGTCTCTGGGCTGGGGAGTATGTGCCTCTGAGCAGCTGCAATCCAAGTCTGCTCAGGGCAACTACCTTCTGATGAGCCTTGCAGTCCTGCTCTGCCCAGTATAGACTATACAGTGTCCAGATTACAGTGTCAGGGGGAGAGGGCTGGGTGGGGATACAGGAAAAGCTTCCTGGGCTTTGGTGGCAAATCAAGGTGTTCTCTATTAGTTTGCTAGGGCTGACTTAACCCAGTACCAAAGACTTTGTGGCTTAAACAACAGGAATTTATTTTATCACAGTTGTGGAGGCTAGAAGTTCCAGGCCAAGGTGCCAACAGGGTTGGTTCCTTCTGAGGGATCCGTTCCAGGCCTCTCTCGTTGGCTCCTAGACAGCTGTCTTATCCCTGCGTCTTCACATCACCTTGCCTGTATGTGTCTATGTCCAAATCTTCTCTTCTTATAAGGATTCCAGTCATATTGGATTAGGGCCCTTCTTAATGACCTCATTTTAGAGCATATCTCCAAATATGTTTACATTCTGATGTTTTGGGGGTTAAACTTCAACGTAATGAATTTGGGGGGAGACATAATTCAGTCCGTAACAAGTTCATGCCTCCTACCCTGGTATACCCAGGGCAGTCTGCAGGCATTTTTCTCTGGCAAACGTAGGGTACGTGCTCCTCTGAGATTTCTCCCCATGTGTTCTTTTTCTCACTTTTTTTTTTTTTAACAACTTTATTGGAGTATAATTACTTTACAATGGTGTGTTAGTTTCTGCTGTATAACAAAGTGAATCAGCTATACGTATACATATATCCCCATATCTCCTCCCTCATGCGTCTTCCTCGCGCCCTCTCTATCCCACCCCTCTGGGTGGTCACAGAGCACCGAGCTGATCTCCCCGTGCTATGCGGCTGCTTCCCACTAGCTATCTATTTTACATTTGGTAGTGTATATATGTCCATGCCACTCTCTCACTTTGTCCCAGCTTACCCTTCCCCCTCCCCGTTTCCTCAACTCCATTCTCTACGTCTGCATCTTTATTCCTGTCCTGCGCCTAAGTTCTTCAGAAGCATTTTTGTTTTTCGATTCCATATATATATATGTGTTAGCATACGGTATTTGTTTTTCTCTTTCTAACTTACTTCACTCTGTATGACGGACTCTAGGTCCATCCACCTCACTACAAATAACTCAATTTCATTTTTTATGGCTGAGTAATATTCCATTGTATATATGTGCCACATCTTCTTTATCCATTCGTCTGTAAATGGACACTTAGGTTGCTTCCATGTCCTGGCTATTGTAAATAGTGCTGCAATGAGCATTGTGGTACATGACTCTTTTTGAATTATGGTTTTCTCAGGGTATATGCCCAGTAGTGGGATTGCTGGGTCATATGGTAGTTCTATTTTTAGTTTTTTAAGGAACCTCCATACTGTTCTCCATAGTGGCTGTATCAATTTACATTCCACCAACAGGGTACGAGGGTTCCCTTTTCTCCGCACCCTCTCCAGCATTTACTGTTTGTAGATTTTTTGATGATGGCCATTCTGACTGGTGTGAGATGATATCGCATTGTAGTTTTGATTTGCGTTTCTCTAATGATTACTGATGTTGAGCATCCTTTCATGTGTTTGTTGGCAGTCTGTATATCTTCTTTGGAGAAATGTCTGTTTAGGTCTTCTGCCCATTTTGGGATTGGGTTGTTTGTTTCTTTGATATTGAGCTGCATGAGCTGCTTGTATATTCTGGAGATTAGTTCTTTGTCTGTTGCTTCATTTGCAAATATTTTCTCCCATTCCGAGGGTTGTATTTTCATCTTGTTTATGGTTTCCTTTGCTGTGCAAAAGCTTTTAAGTTTCATTAGGTCCCATTAATTTTTGTTTTTATTTCCATTTCTCTAGGAGGTGGGTCAAAAAGGACCTTGCTGTGATTTATGTCATAGAGTGTTCTGTCTATGTTTTCCTCTAAGAGTATTATAGTGTCTGGCCTTACATTTAGGTCTTTAATCCATTTGGAGTTTATTTTATTTTTTTTTTTTTGCGGTACACGGGCCTCTCACTGTTGTGGCCTCTCCCATTGCGGAGCACAGGCTCCGGATGCGCAGGCCCAGCGGCCATGGCTCACGGGCCCAGCCGCTCCGCGGCATGCGGGATCCTCCCGGACCGGGGCGCGAACCCGTGTCCCCTGCATCGGCAGGCGGACTCTCAACCACTGCGCCACCAGGGAGGCCCTGGAGTTTATTTTTGTATACAGTGTTAGGGAGTGTTCTAATTTCATTCTTTTACATGTAGCTGTCCAGTTTTCCCAGCACCACTTATTGAAGAGGCTGTCTTTTCTCCATTGTCTATTCTTGCCTCCTTTATCCAAGATAAGATACCATATGTGCGTGGGTTTATCTCTGGGCTTTCTCTCCTGTTCCATTGATCTATATTTCTGTTTTTGTGTCAGAACCATACTGTCTTGATTACTTTAGCTTTGTAGTAGAGTCTGAAGTCAGGGAGCCTGATTCCTCCAGCTCCATTTTTCTTTCTCAAGATTGCTTTGGCTATTCGGGGTCTTTTTCTTTTTCTCACTTCTTACTGTGAAAATATTCAAACACATAATAGAATATATGCTGATCCATGTATCCCTCACTAAATTCAATACTGGTTAACATTTTGTCAAATATCATTTTGTGCATGTGTGTGTGTAGGAACCATTTCTAAGTTACCTTTAAATATTTCAGAATGCACTTCTAAAAATAAATGATAAATAAAAAGACATTCTTTTACACAGCCACCATGCCATTACCATATCTAACAATAATTTCCTATGTCATCTAATATATAATCAGTCCATATTCATGACTCTTAGACTACCACCAAAATGTCTTACAATGATTTTCTTCACCAACCAAAAGTCATACATTGAAAATGGTTCTGTCTCTTCAGTATCTTGCCTCTTTTCATCTTAAACATTTCCCCCCCCCCACCACCACCTTTTCTTTTCATGATATTGACGTTTTGAAGACACTAAGCCACATTGGAATGTCCCACATCCTGGTGTTGTCTGATCATCTCCCTTGAGGTAGTGTTTTATCTCAGGTCACTATAATAAATAGCTACATGAAAACTGTTTATTTACTGTAAAACAGTTGTGAGGACAGTACCTGGCATGACTCCAGCTCTTGATGTATGTTCCACTGTATGAGAAATTCTCACCAGGTTTTAGTACCAGGAAAGAGCTGTATCTCCCCCTACAAATGGCATTTTATTTTCTTCTGATTAGAGCTATGAAACCTACTGTCTCTCATTTTGTTCGGGAAGTGCAGAGTGAAATTTACAACTGAGGTATACTTTAGGGTTATCGCATCTGCTTCTCCTTTATTCCCTCAATCCCGGGTTCTATTTTGTTAAGTCTTTAAGGCTATTGTGTGTCTTTCATTGTAAATTCAAATTCTTTTTTGTTTGTTTGCTTTAAAGATTTAGGATGTAAATAAGTCCAGCTGATTTCCCCAAGGTCTTTCCTTACGGTCCAAGCTAAGAGAGGAAGAGCTTGCCCAGAGGTGCTTTGGAGACAACTCATTTCAGGGAACCAGAGGATTGCAGAAAACTTCTGAAGACCGAGCCTCTCCCGCACACAGTGTGCTCGTCAAGGAAGTTACGATTTAACAGTGACCTTGTCTTCTGACAGTGAACAGGATGTCTGCTCCACTTGCTAATCTCTTAAGGTGATCCTGGCTCTCCCAGAGTAACTTCTGGCCCACGTGTACCTGCCACCATTCAGTTGTTCACCAAGCTCTGTGCCAGGAATGAAGAGAAAGCTGAGAAAGCAGTTATAGCTTCTGAACGATTGGGTTTAGGATGTATGGCTCTTTTATATTTCCTTGAGATCACAATAGCTCTTGATATTCAAGGACTTAAACACACAGATTAACAGGGTTATTAATCTCAGTGGAAACTTGATAGCCAGAAATATAAATACCATGAGGTGTGGTTTAGTAGCTGCTTATTAAGTACTTATTATGTGCCAGGAATATAAGTGTATTGCCTTACTTAATCCTCACAACAATTCTGTAATGTAAACATTCGTGTCAACATTTTCTAAAACAGAAATCAGAGGTTTGGGGACTTCCCTGGTGGTCCAGTGGCTGAGACTCTGCTCTCCCAGTGCAGGGGGCCTGGGTTCTATCCCTGGTCAGGGAACTAGATCCCGCATGCTGCAACTAAAGATCCCGCATGGCCACAACTAAAGATCCCCCATGCCACAACGAAGATCCCACATGCCAAGACTAAGACCCAGTGCAGCCAAAAAAATATTAAAAAAAAAAAAAAAATGGAAATCAGAGGTTCAGAGATGCTGAGTAACTTGCCCGAGTAAGTGGTGAAGCTAGGCTTTAAACCTACATCTGTCTCCTAAACATTATATATTTATAAACATTATAAATATTTTTTAACATTATACCATATTGTCTGTGTTTTGTTCCTTGCATAGAAGAGAATTAGAGAGAAGAAAAACACAGCGGCTAGACTCGAGTGAGGGGAAAGGGAACTATTTATTATGCTTTTGATCTTCTCCAATACACATGGGGCAGGACTGTTCCAGGATGGCAGTTAGGTTAATTCTGTTTGCTTTTTTTTCTTGGCCCCTAGGCTGGAAGTGGCTTCTGACCACCCCAGCAGCTAGTGGCACCTGACAGTATGTGGGGCGGCAGCAACAATATCTGGTCACACAGTCTTCCTCCAGACGGCCTACCCACAGCCTGCTCCCCTTCACACAGGCAGAATGAAAGCATCAGCATTCCCAGACCATGATGCTTGCCAAGAACTCAAATGCTTATTCAACAGAACAAATATGGTTGAAGACAGTTTATGATCTGATTATGTGTGTAGGCAGAGCAGCTGCCCCAGCACCCTTGATGATCTGTGCTAATGGGAGGAGTTGGGACCCGGTGTGACGCCCACACCACTTGCACTTGGAGGGGTTTTATTTGGCTCAGGAAGAGTGAAGTCAAGAAATGTTAACTTAGGGCTCCTCCTGGGCTTCAGGGAGTCCCTGAAATTCTATGCAAACTTTGTGTGTATATGGATGAGGGGCTTTAATTGTTGTCAGATTTTCAAAGGGGACCCTGACCCTCAAAGATTAAGAATCATGACTTTGAGACTAATTCAGATAATACTTTGTTGATTTAATATTAACTGGAGCTAATTTAAAATTAGTTTACCTTTCTGTCTGGTTATCTAGGTGGTGGGAAAATGTTAAGTAGAGTGAAAAATGTGTCATTCATTAACCAGTGGTAGTTTAAACCAGCAGTGAAGAGCCCAGGGTCTGGAGCTTTGTTTTTCTCTAGCACATGGTCTTGGGCAAGGAATTTAAACATTCTGAGCTTCAGAATGCGTTGATAACTACAGTTCTACCTCATGATGTTAGGTAATAAACACAAAGTCTTTAGCACTACCTAAGGTTAGCCATGATTATTATTTGTTCTATTATTTCTTATTTAACCAATTGGAATCATTATTGGTGGCAGAGTCTTTGTGGCAAGAAGATGTGAAGGTTGTCCTTCCAATTCCCCCACATGCTCAGAACAGGCTGGGTCCTCCCACGTGACCCCTCCTTTCTCCTCCCAGATCATTTAAAGCTGGCATAGTCTTAAGGCCAGTTCAAGAAACACCTTCTCAATATCTCCCAGCACATTGCCTATTCCAGCCTGGTTTATCTCTTCTTTTTTTTTTTTAATTTTTAAAATTGAAGTGTAGTTGATGTAAAATATCATATACGTTACAGGTGTACAACAGAGTGATTCACAAGTTTTAAAGATTATACTCCACTTATAGTTATTATAAACTATTCGCTATATTCCCTCTGTTGCACAAAATATACTTGTAGCTTATTTTATACATAATTGTTTTTACCTCTTACTCCTATACTGCCCCTCCCTCCTCTCTCTCTCCCCACTGGTAAACACTATATATATCTCTGAGTCGGCTTCCTTTTTTGTATATTCACTAGTTTGTTGTATTTTTTTAGATTCCACGTATAAGTGATATCATACAGTATGTCTTTCTCTGACTTATTTCATTTAGCATAATGCCCTCCAAGTCCATCCACGTTGTTGCAAATGGCAAAAATGCATCCTTTTTTATGGCCGAGTAGTATTTCATTGTATAAATATACCACATCTTCTTTGTCCATTCATCTGTTGACAGACACTTAGGTTGTTTCCATGTCTTGGCAACTGTAAATAATGCTGTTATGAACATTGGGGTGCCTGTATCTTTTTGAATTAGTGTTTTCGCTTTTTTTGGATATATACTCAGGAGTGGAATTGCTGGGTCATATGGTAGTTCTATTTTTAGCTTTTTGAGAAAACTCCATACTGTTTTCCACAGTCCATTTAAACCATTCTAAGTGTACTATTCAGTGGCAGTAGGTACATTCTCATTGTTGTGCAACCATCATCACTATTTCATATCCAGAGCTTTTTCATCATTCCCAACTGATACTCTGTAACCATTAAACAATAACTCCCCTTTGCCCCCTTCCTGCAGCCCCCCGTAACCACCATTCCACTTTCTGTCTCTGTGAATTTGACTATTCTAGGTAACTCATATATTGCAGAATCTGACAACATTCATCCTTTCGTGTCTGACTTATTCCACTTAGCATAATGTTTCCAAGGTCATCCACATGGCAGCATGTATCAGAATTTCATTCCTTCTTAAGGATGAATAGTGTTCCGTTAATGTATATAGCTCATTTTGTTTATCCATGCATTTGCTGATGAATATTTGGGTTGTTTCCACCTTTTGGCTATTGTGAATAACACAAAATTTCTTTGAGTCTCTGTTTTCAATTCTTTTAGGTATTTACCTAGAATTGCTGGATCATATAATAATTCTAGTATCCAGAGACCTGACCTTGGGTCTTCATTGTGTCCCAAGATCTATTGCTAAGGGTATGGGACAGGGAGCTGTTCTTCTATCTCTGCATCCTCAGTGGCTATGCAAATTAGGCTGCCTGTGATCCACCAATATAATGGTACCTTGTGTTTCCCCTGAGCACTTACTTCGTGCTAGTTTCTGTGCTGAGTATAGTGTCTTTTGCATGACTCTGTGAGGTAGATTTGATTATTATCCCTCTTTTATAGATTAGGAAACTGAGGCATGGGGGTGTGTTAATTAATTAAGTTATTTATATTTTTGGCTGTGTTGGGTCTCGTTGCTGCGCACGGGCTTTTCTCTTGTTGTGGCGAGCGGGGGCTACTCTGTTGTGGTGCACAGGGCTTCTCACTGTGGTGGCTTCTCTTGTTGCCGAGCACAGGCTCCAGGAGTGCAGGCTTCAGTAGTTGTGGCACACAGGCTCAGTAGCTGTGGCTCGCGGGCTCTAGAGTGCAGGCTCAGTAGTTGTGGTGCACGGGCTTAGTTGCTCTGCGGCATGTGGGATCTTCCCGGATCAGGGATTGAACCCGTGTCCCCTGCATTGGCAGGCGGATTTCTAACCACTGTGCCACCAGGGAAGCCCATGGGGGTGTTTTATAACTCTCCAAGGGCACACAGATTGCAGATTCTGAGCTAGGATTTGAACCTGGACAACATCATGGTAGCTCCCATATGTTTAACCTGTATGCAATTCTACTTTTTCAGATAGAGTGACCATTAAATTAGTCAGCCAGGATTGAATTTATTTGCCTAGAAGAAATAAACAGCTTATGTTGGATAATTACAATAAAAATCAAAGATATAAGTGAAAAAGCTAATGTAAGAAGCCTCTGTGGTTTAACAGGACCTCTGTTGGGAGCTCCCTTCTATATCTGCGTTAAAATTTTTTCTTAGCCTTTGTATATGAGAGGGGCCTTGTACGCTGTGTAGAGGAGCTAGTTTGCTTTCTATTTGGAGCATAAATCCTCGATTCTACGAAGTTTTTAAGGGTAACCTAGCAGACCTACCAAAATGTACTCTAGGGTGTTGAAATTTGCAATGAAATGTATCACTAGATGGCAGTATAAATCAATTTTTAAAAATTCAACTGCTTTCTAACTCTGTATAGTAAATTAAGCTCTAGGAAAGCACCATCATTTTTGACAAGATCAGGGCAACTGTATTTAATTCAAAATGGCTTTTAATCACCTAGAAGAGAAGTCACAAGCTTTTTAAAGTTAAAAGACCTGAAAAATGTAAAGGGTTTTATAAGGAAAGCTGCTTCTAAAGTTTTAGAAATTCCTGCTTTGGAAGAAGACAAAGTTTTAAGTAAATGTTTTGACTTGAGAAAGTCCATCAGCAAGGTAACATCACATCCACATACTTCTGGGATTCTTTCAGTCGGCCATCTTGGTTTGGATAAGAAGCAGCCTTTAGTCCATAATTGAAAATACAGCTGTCAATTTAGTCCTTGGGTAAGTTCCTTTCAGTTAATGCCAGAGAAAAAGCCAGTATTTAAGTAATTCAGGAAGCTAGAATTGACCCGCTAGGTTGGTTTGACATCTGAGCCCCTGGGCCTATGGACTTGTGATTGAGATAATGAAACAGATCTCACCCACTAGAAGGGAATTCCTAGCTTTTTACTTGAGAGAGTGCATGGCAGGCAGTGAGAAGACAGGTAAATAAATGTATTTTCTCATCTCAGTTCACCAAGGTTTGGCTCTCACAGGATGAGAATTTTTTTTTTTTTCAGGATGAGAATTTTAATGATCTAACTGTTACCCTGCCTAGGAGAGAGAATTAATGTTTCATTTCAGAGAATGCCTGGAGTCAAAATGGAAAACTAACTTAGAAATGGATTCTTTCTTTTTTTCTCTCCAGCTGTCATATGTAAATTATAGTCTCTTTTAGAAAGTTCACAGGGAACCAGCATCAAAGAAGTGGAATTCAGCCAATCCCTCCAAGAAACTGAAATTTCAGGACATGCTTTTCGAAAGGCAAACACAGGCTGACTCCTGCCCACACACCATCAAGAGCCTAAGTGTATCTGAAAGCCATTGTCAAAACACGGAGTGAGGACACCCATGGTCAAGAACATCTTGTGACCTTATGGGCAAATCATTTAACCTCTCTGAGCCTCAGATTCCACATTTGTTAAATGGGCATAATAATAGTTCACACGGGTGTGGTGAGGGCGAATGAGATAATGGATGTGCAAGCACTTGTAGGCTATATGGTGCCATCCATATATTGGCTATTATTGCTTTTGACATGCCAGCCCACACAACCCCACTGTCACCCTTCCTCCCTTCCCCCAACACACACACACACACACACACACACACACACACACACACACACACACACACTAACGTAGACTGAGCATTGTCTTTGTTTTCTAATGCCCCACACCCATCAATCTTCACCTCTTACTCTCCATTTCCACAACCAGAAAAATCTCCTACATGGACTTTCTGCATCTAACCTAGCCTTGCTTGACTCCATCCTGCTCACTGCTGAAGAAATAATCCTGTTAAAAACTCACTTTGATTATATATCTTTCCCCTATTCAAAAACTTTCAATGGTTTCCTATTGTCTGCAGAATAAAGTCCAAACTTCAAAGTAGCTGAAATGAAAAGCCATTGACAATCTGGCTCTCGGACCTAAATAACATCAATGAGAGGGCCACACGGAAATCAGAATGTAAGTGTTAGTGCTGATAAATGCTACGTCGGAGGACAGGTGATTTGGCCACAAGCGTTTGCCAGCAATTTTTTCTTCCTCCTCCTTCAATCTTGACCTTGAGAAAGTCCATCTGAGGCTTGCCTTCCTCTCCGGGGTCATTTTAAGTGAACCTTCCCCAACTTTCTATGCATTCTAGCCTCCGCAATTTTCCTGTACTCACTCACCTGTCCTGGAGCATGCTCTACCACGATATTTATAATAGTTTACTTTTTGAGAGTTCGCTTTCTTGATGGAAGTCAGAAACTCATAACCCACTGGCTGAACCTGACTCCTAGATGTATTTTTGATCCTCACAATGTTGGTCTGCACTGTGTTGAACAATGTACCAACTTATTGGACAACTGATATTATAAAAAATTCCGTCTTATCTTGAGAAACTCAAAAGGCTAGCAACCAATCCTAGTCTCTCAGATTCAAATGGCTATGACTGACTTCTTGTAAAAGTTGTCTATATTGCTGCCTCCACCTCCTCAATTTCAACTCTCTTCCCTAATTCACTGCTCATATTTTATCTATATTATTTCACAAAGATTGTTCTTGTCAGTGACACGTTACCCCTGTAATTTCCAAATCCAGTGGTCTCCTCTCTGCTTTGTCTTACCTGACCTTTCAGCAGCATTTGACACTTAATTACTCTTTGCTTCTTGAAATACTTTTTCCCCAGGACTTGGCTTCCATTATACCCCATGTCATGGGTTCCTCTTAGTCTTCTTTGTTGGCTCCTATCCTCTGCCCCACTTCTTTTTTTTTTCAAAGATGAGTTCAGTTTTGGGGCTTCCCTGATGGCGCAGTAGTTAAGAATCTGCCTGCCAATGCAGGGGACATGGGTTCGAGCCATGGTCTGGGAAGATCCCACACGCCGCCCAGCAACTAAGCCCGTGCGCCACAACTACTGAGCCTGTGCTCTACAGCCCGCGAGCCACAACTACTGAAACCCACGCGCCTAGAGCCCGTGCTCCGCAACAGAAGAAGCCACTGCAATGAGAAGCCCACGCACCACAACGAAGAGTAGCCCCCGCTTGCCGCAACTAGAGAAAGCCTGTGTGCAGCAACGAAGACCCAATGCAGCCAAAAATAAATAGTTAAAATGATACTTAAAAAAAATAAATTGACTTACAAAAACTAGTCTTAAAAAAAAAAGATGAGTTCAATTTAAAAAAAAATATTTATTTATTTTTGGCTGCATCAGGTCTTAGTTGTGGCATGCAGGATCTTTCACTGTGGCACACAGGCTCTTCGTTGCAGCATGCAGGCTTCTCTCTAGCTGTGGCACATGGGCTCCAGAGCGTGTGGGCTCTCTAGTTGTGGCATGTGGGCTCTCTAGTTGTGGTGTGCAGGCTCAGTAGTTGCGGCACGCGGGCGGTTGCCCTGCAGCATGTGGGATCTTAGTTCCCCACCCAGGGATCAAACCCACATCCCCTGCATTGGAAGGTGGATTCTTAACCACTGCACCACCAGGGAAGTCCCTCTGCCCCACTTCTAAAGTCAGCGTGGTTTGGGCTTGGTCAGGGTTCTCTTCTCTATTTGTACAATCTTCCTAAATGATCATATCCAGTCTCAGAGCTTTAAAAGTCATCTATTTGCCATGTCTACTAAATTTGTTTTGTTTTGTTTTGTTTTCTACCCTGGACTTCTCCTTAGGAGTCCACATGTCTACATCTAACTGCCTATCTAACTTGCCATCTCCTCTTGAATTTTTATAAGCATCTTGAACTTAAACATCACAGAAAAGAGTTTTTGGATTTCCATCTCCTAAACCTCTTCCTCCTCCCCTTCTTCCTATGTCAATGAATGGCACCACCATCTGCTCTCAGAGCAAAAAATCAGTAGCTGTCTTTCCTCATCTTCCACATTCATCAGCAAGTCTCCTATTCCCCCAACACATATCTGTACTAGATGCTGTGACGTGCCCCTCAGAGGGGACTAGGGGACTTATGCCCACAGCTGCTGGATGTGTTGCCAACTCACAGCCACTCTGCCCTCTCTGGAAATTGCCCTCACCTGAAGAGAGCCACCACATTCAAGGTCACACCCATTTCCTGGGGGTAAGCAAACCATGTACAGTGACTGATGCTTGAGGCCCGACTCCTAACACAGGATGACTCTGCTAAGGCCTTCACTGAGACTGCATCACAGCCCAACTTCTCCTTCTGCCCAACCTGCTCCCTTCCTTTCCCTTTTATTTCCCTGTCAAGGGTGTTGATGCTAAGAGCCCCGAATTATACACTTATTTCACCCTGATCTTTCTCAGAGTCAGCTTCCCAGGAAACCCAATCTGCAACATCATCCCAAATTTATCCACCTCTTTCCATCTTCACTGCCTCTTCTAGTTGAGGCCACCACCTTCTCTTACCTTGACTACTGCAGTAGCCTTCCCCCAATGTCCCTGCTTCTACTGTCTGTTTTCCGCACAACTGTCAAGTTATCTTTTAAAATATTCAATTTGTTTTATCTTATTTCATTAGATAATATTTGATACAAAAATGTGATATATATGTATGTTTTGAATCTTTAACAAAAGTGAAAAATGAATGCAAAAAGAACACAATGCAGAAAACAGTATGACTGTTATTCTCACTAGACGTTCAAATCTGGTATAGCACAAGTTTTGTTTATACTATTTTGCATTTTTACAAACTTAAATCACTTTGGCTCATATACTTGCTATAAAGTGTTGGCAACAAAATTCTTCAGATTCACATTGTTTGGCCGCATTATTTCTAACAGATAAAGATTTACTTCCAGTTTAAGAGAAAATAATATTTACTGTTAGTGCATGGTCAAGTATATTTTAAAGACTCAGTTAGTGCTTTCATCTAAAAACTTGTTTTTTCTTAAAATGCTGACATCTTCATTGAAATATATCTATATATATGCATGCATTTCACTCAATTAAGATCTGGAACTATTGAAATTGCCTGTATACCTTTCCTTGATTATAATCCCTCCCAACTCTCCAGAAGTAATCACAATCATGAGATTTGTTTTTATCATTTCTGTACTTACAACTTTATAGTTTTACCATATAGATATTTATCACTAAACAGTTTAGTTTTCCTTTGTTTTTGAGATTTATAAAAATGAAGCCATAGTGTATCTGCTGTTTTTTTCCCACTCAAAAGTATATATCTAATATAATATAATCATTTATGTTGATATTTGTAACTTGTGTTTATTCATTTCCATACTTATAGTAGTATTAATTCATCAACTTAATAAGTTAATTATCCACATAAATAAATCCACAATTTATTTATCTATTCTCTGTTGATAAATATTGGTATTTTCCATTCTTGTACATGCTTTTTGGTGCTTATGGGCAAGAATTTCTCAGGCGTTATACCTAGAAATAGAATTGATGAATTTCTTTAGTGTATGCAAATGCTCAATTTTACAAGATAATGCCAAATTATATTTTGAAGTGATTATACCAAATTTTACTTTTACTAACAGTATAAGAAACCCTATTGCTATAAATCATACTAGTGCTTTAAATTTATGCCAATAAAATGGACATTATCATTGTGCAATTAATTAACATTTTTAAATTACTAATGAAGTTGAGTATCTTTTCATATGTCTGCCATTTGTTTCCTTTTCTATTAAATTCCTATACATGTCTTTTGTTTGATTTTTCCTTTTTTTTTTTGGCTTTTAGGAAATTGATTTTCAAGAGTTCTTATATATTCTGTATTGTTATCCTTTACCACTAATAAAGTTAACAAATATTTTCTCCCAGTTTGTGGCTTTTAGCTTTCTTTATGGAATATTTTCATGAACAGAAGTCTTTTAACCTAGTTGACTTTATTTCCTTTATGATTTCTGTGTTTTGTTCAATAAATCTTTCCCTTTTCTTAGGTTATATTTTCTTCTAAAAGTTAAATTTTTGCTTTTCACAGTTAAGTCCTTAATTCATACGGAGTAGATTTTTGTGTACAATGTAAGTAGGTATCTAATTTCTCTTTTTTTCCCAAGTGGTTAACTATGAGGAACTGTGAAGGGTCTGAGATTTATCCTACTTACAAATGAATAAGCTAGCCTGCCACAGTCTCATTTATGCTGGCAGAACACACGAGACTCCTGGGTCACAGACGAAGGACGGGATCTATTACTCATAGCACAGCAAGCAGCGTGTTGGTTCCCCTTGCCGTGTTTCCAGACAGAGGGCTATGAGAAGAGGGCTGGGTGGTAGCTGCAGTCCAGTGGGTTATATTACAGGAGAGGACACTGAGCTTAGGGAACCTGCATCTTCTATAATGGGCAATGAGTCAGCCTGATCTTTGCCCCAGAGGGAGACATTATCTTTTTAGAGAACAATAAAAAATCTACTCTCTTGCTCTGGAGGGAAACCCTGTCTCTATCCTCCCAGGCTGTTAGTATACAAAGAGTCTTGAAAAGATAGCTTGAAATAAAAGCAGTTAGTGTCTCTGCACACAAGACCTTCAGAAATACAAGAGGCTCATGTAGAATTGTCTCCCAACAACAACCAATTTGGGGAGAATCAGATCTTAATGCTAATGAGTTTTCCTATCAGTGAATATAGTATATCTCTATATTTAAAAATAATTTCTTTCAAGTCTTTCACTGAAGTTTTATTATTATTATTATTATTTTTAAAATTATTTTTTCCATAAAGGTTCTATACATATTTTGCTAGATGTATTCCTGGGTATCATGAGTTAATAATATATTTTTTTGAAGTTATGTTTTCTAATTGCTTGCTGTGTGACAGAGAAATATAACTTCTTAAAAAACTTTTTAAAACTTCTAAATTGTAAAGTAAAGCATAGAAACAGAACACTAAATGAAACAAATGTAGAGCTTAGTGGATAACTATAAGATGGATACACTGTAGCCACTATCCAGGTCAAGAAACAACTTTTCCTGTCATCTCAGAAGTCCCTCTATATGCCCCATACAGTTCACAGTCCCCTCTCTTCCCCCTAGATAACCACTATCCTGTCTTTCATAGCAATCTCTCCCTTGCATTATTTTACGCTATAATTTAGTCTTGCCTGTTTTTTTTTTTTTTAAAAACACCTTGTTATGTCTTTTAAGTCTCTTTTAATCTATGGATTCTCCCTCCATCCTTTGCTTTTCCCTACACTTCATCTGTTGCAAACTCAGTCTGTTTGACACAGAGTTCTACAGTGTGGATTTTGCTGGTTGCACACTCATGTTATAGTCCATCATGTTCCTGTGTCCTCTGGATTTCTTAGAAATTGGCAGCTTGATCCAGATGCTTCATCAGGCTCGGGTTTTATCCATTTATGTTTTTTTCAGGAAGTCTGGTTTTCACTCTTTTAAAAAAATATTAGCAGCCATTGATACTCAATATTTAGACTCATTAATTCATTGTCGGTTGCAAAAAGATGATATTCTATTTCTACCATTTTGCTTTCATGTATTACTTTGAATAATTGTATGAGATGCTTCCCTTTGCCTACTAGTTCATTATCCATGGAACAGTTTATACAGAAAAGGCAGAAAAAAATGCTTGAGTTTTTCCCTTTTACTTCCCCAGTTTTTTTTTTTAGAAATGTGATGTTTATATTTTGATCTTAAATCTAGTCATTTAATTAATTTCTTATAGATTCTAATAATTTTTACCTGTATCTTTTATGAGTAATTATAATCATAAAATGATGATAGTTTCAGTTTTCCTTTCATATTCTTATCCCTTTTACTTCTATTTCTTGTTTTACTCTGCTGGCGAAGATTATGTAGTATCAACAAAGGTACTGATGGTGGGCTTATCTGTCTTGTTCTTTATTTTAAGGGACTACTTTTTACCTGTCATAATTCCAAGTAAAAGTATATTGTTTGATAGAAATTGTTTCTTAGGTAAAGGTAAATTGTCCTCATTCCTACTTTTGTAAAAATTCTTATTACCATCAGGTTTTAAGTTTTATCAAATGATTTTTTTTTGCATTTATCAGGCAATCATATGGTTTTTATCTTTTAGCCTCTTAATGTGGTGATTTAAATAGATATATTTTGTTTATTTATTTATTTATTTTTTGCAGTACGCGGGCCTCTTACTGCTGTGGCCTCTCCCGTCGTGGAGCACAGGCTCCGGACGTGCAGGCTCAGCGGCCATGGCTCACAGGCCCAGCTGCTGCACGGCATGTGGGATCCTCCCGGACCGGGGCATGAACCCATGCACCCTGCATCGGCAGGCAGACTCTCAACCACTGCGCCACCAGGGAAGCCCTAAATAGATACATTTTAGAATGCTGTTCCTGTTAGGATACAGAGGGGCCTGTAGTTTTCCTTTTTCAAACTGTCCTCAGAATGAGCTGTAGGACCATTGCTTCTTTCTGTTCTCTGGATAATTGTGTACTAGATTTAAATAATCTGTTAATTGAAAGTTTGATAGTTATTTTCTTTGTGGAATATTAACATTTAAAAAAATTGAGGTGTAGCACATAAGGAACGTTTTATTTTTAATTTTTCTGTGTCCTTATGTTTTTTTTTTTTTTTTTTTTTTTTTTTTTTTTTGGCACGAATATGTCTCTTGTAAACAGCATATTTATGGGTTTTTAAAAATCGAATCTCAAAATCTCTCTTTTAACTAATTTTAATCTACTTCTGTTATTATGTTATCTAATTTGGTTTTATTTTTTTCTATCTTACATTGTGCATTTTATTTGTTCTGCTTTTTCTACTTTTTTGTTTTTTGGGGAGGGCCTTCTTTTGTACTTATTTAGTGTTTTTTTCTTTCTTATTCCACTTCCCCTCATTGTTTTGAAACTATATCTTATACTGTTTACTTAAATTTTTATCACTTATTTTTAACTTTCTAAAAACAGCACAGAGAATACTATATAGTGTATCCATTTTAGAGTTATATTACCTGAGACTGAACCCAGCTCTTTGCTTTCTAGCTGTGTGACCTTGGGTAAATTATTTAAACTCTGTGCCACTTTTATCTGTAAACTGAGGATAACTATAGTATGTAACTCAGAAGGTTGTTACGAGGGTTAAGTGAGTTATTACATATGTCTAGTACACTATAAACAATCAGTTGTGAGCTATTATTCATCTATATCTCAACTCTCTTCCCAATTAATACACATTTCTTAAACTCTGATTATCTCATCCTAATTTACATGTTATTGTTACCCAGTATTTTAGTTCTTTTTTTAATTCCACAAATTAATGTTTTATTATTAATTTGTACAATGTTTGTTTAGATTTATTCACACGTCCCAAAGTCTTTGCCCTCTATTCTTTTTTTTTTTTTTTTTTTTTTTGGTACGTGGGCCTCTCACTGTTGTGGCCTCTCCCGTTGTGGAGCACAGGCTCCGGACGCACAGGCTCAGCGGCCATGGCTCATGGGCCCAGCTGCTCCGTGGCATGTGGGATCCTCCTGGACCAGGGCACGAACCCGTGTCCCCTGCATCAGCAGGCAGACTCTCAACCACTGCGCCACCAGGGAAGCCGTCTATTCCTTCTTGAATCTCAAACCTTACTTCTTCTTTTAAAAATTAATTAATTAATTACTTTTATTTATTTATTTTTGGCTACATTGGGTCTTTGTTGCTGCACGCAGGCTTTCTCTAGTTGCGGCGAGCGGGGGCTACTTTTCATTGCAGTGCGCAGGCTGCTCATTGCAGTGGCTTCTCTTGTTGTGGAGCACAGGCTCTAGGAATGCGGGCTTCAGTAGTTGTGGCTCACGGGCTCAGTTGTTGTGGCTCGCAGGCTCTAGAGCGCAGGCTCAACAGTTGTAGAGCACAGGCTTAGTTGCTCCGCGGAATATGGGATCTTCCCATACCAGGGCTCGAACCCATGTCCCCTGCATTGGCAGGCAGATTCTTAACCACTGCACCACCAGGGAAGTCTCTCAAACCATACTTCTTGACTCATTTTCAGAAATTTTATCTGTTTTGGTCTATTGCTAGTAAATCCCCTTAGGTTTCATTTATCTGAAAATGATTGTATTCCATCTTTGGTCTTAAAAAGAGTTTTGCTATATAATATTGTACATCAACTATAATTTTTAAAAAAACTGTTAATTAGAAAAATGAGTTTTGCTGAAACACAGTTTCAGACTGACAATTATTTTACTTCAGCACTTCGAATATATTATGCTAATGTCTCTGGTATTTATTTTCAGTCTAGAAATTGTTCTTTTGTAGGTAGTATACATTTCTCTTTGGTTACTTTTATGGTAGTTCCTCTAACTTTGGACTACACTTTTACTGTCATGCTTGAATTTACTTTTCATTTATCTTGCTTGATATCTATCATACTTCCTATATGTGTGGATTCATATCTTTCATCATTTATGGCAAATTTTCAAACAATTTCTATTCACATATTGTCTTTCCATTATTTTATTTCTCCTAGTGGAACTCTGATTAGACACATATATCTTCCCTGATGCTTAGCCTCTTTTTATTTTCCAACCCCTTGGCTTTCTGTATTTCATTCTGGGAAACTTCTTTAGATTTGTCTTCTAGTTCACAACTTTCCTCTTCAATTACACCTAATTTATATTTAATTTACAAATCCTATTTTAAATTTCAGGGATCATATTTTTCAATTCTAAGCATTTTGCTTCAAATCTATCTGGTTGTATCTAATGGATTCTTTACATTTTTTTATTTTTTAGAAATCACCTTTATTTCTTTTACATATAAAACATGATTATATATATTCTCTATATAGTAATTCCAATATCTAAAATCTCTGGGGCAATAAATCTGTTAATTATTTCTGATGATTCTGTCTCATGGTTTGTGTGTTTAGTAATTTTAATATTGTGAGCACTTACTTTGTTGAACATAATTGGTGAGATCTGTGTGCCTGAGATCTGCCAGCTACCAGTGCTCTAGCAAGTTCTTTGATTTCTTGGTTTGGAGTTTCTTTGATCATAAGGAGAGTGTAAGATTGAATTCCAGACTAGAGGGGGCCAGTTTCATGGGTTAAAAATTTCAGAGGGTGACTATTCCTCTTTTTCTTTTTCACCCTATCTAGAATCAGTGTGGAGACAGACTTCTTGATAAGCTTCTTTGGTTTGCTAGCATGAATATTCTTCCTAGGCCACCCCTGTCTAAGGTTATGGCCATCTTCAAGTGTCCTGGTCTAGGGTGAGATTCTCAAATTTAGCCCATCTACTTGCAGTGGCCCAAGGCTTAGCCTCCTCCCATTCCCTACTCTGATATATGGATTTTGCATTTGCTTACAGTGCATGCTACTTTTTACTCTTTTTCTTTTTTATGACTTTGGGATTTCTCTTACTTCCTTGCAAGCCAAGCTGTCTATTAAAAATAAGCTCATTGTAACAAAAATAAACAAATGGGACGTAATTAAAATTAAAAGTTTTTGCACAGCAAAGGAAACCATAAACAAAACAGAAAGACAACCTATGGAATGGGAGAAAATACTTGCAAATGAAGCAACCCACAGGGATTAATCTCCCAAACATACAAATAGCTCATGCAGCTCAATATCAAAACAGCAAACAACCCGATCAAAAAATGGGTGGAAGGACTAAATAGACATTTCTCCAAAGAAGACATACAGGTGGCCAACAGGCACATGAAAAGATGCTCAACATTGCTAATTATTAGCGAAATACAAATCAAAACTACAATGAGGTTATCACCTCACACCAGTCAGAATGGCCATCATCAAGAAGTCTACAAGCAATAAATGCTGGAGAGGGTGTGGAGAAAAGGGAACCCTCTTGCACTGTTGGTGGGAATGTAAACTGGTACAGAGAGCTACCACTTGATCCAGCAATTGCACTGCTGGGCATATATCTGGAGAAGACAATAATTCAAAAAGATACATACACCCCAATGTTCATTGCAGCACTATTTACAATAGCCAAGACATGGAAGCAACCTAAATGTCCACTGACAGATGAATGGATAAAGAAGATGTGGTACATATATACAATGGAATATTACTCAGCCATAAAAAAATGAAATAATGCCATTTGTGGCAACATGGTTAGACCTAGAGATTACTGTACTAAGTGAAGTAAATCACACAGAGAAAGGCAAATGTCATATGATATCACTTATATGTGGAATCTAAAAAAAAATGATACAAATGAACTTGTTTACAAAACAGAAACAGACTCACAGACTTAGAAAACAAACTTATGGTTACCAAAGGGGAAAGTGGGGGGAGGGATAAACTAGGAGGTTGGTATTAACATACATACCCTACTATATATAAAGTAATCAACAAGCACCTACTATATAGCACAGGGAACTCTACTCAATACTCTGCAATAAGCTATACAGGAAAAGAATCTGAAAAAGAATAGATATGTGAATATGTGTAACTAAATCACTTTGCTGTACACCCGAAACACAACATTGTAAATCAACTATACTCCAATACAAAATAAAAAATTTTTAAAAATTAAAATAAGCTCATTGTAATTTATCCAAGACCTGGTAGAATAGTGTGAGGAAGGCTTTTTAGAGTACCTAGGTCATACTGCTAGAAGCAGAAGCCAAGAGTAATCTTTTAAAAATGTAAGATGGTCTCCATCTCTCTCCTATTAAGACCCTCATATGGCTTTCTCTAACACTTAAAAAGTGTACCATCCATTCTGGCCTACCAAACCGGAAGCTGGTTCCTGGCACAGCTCACATCCCCTTCCCTGCCACCTTGCTGTTCCTCACGAGTAGTGACCTTATTCCTGCCTTAGAGCCATTACACTAGTGGCTCCCCCTGGCTGGCTTGTTCTTATCATTCAGGTCTCACTTTAAATGCCACCTTTTCAGAGCAGTCTTCCTTGATTCACCTCCCAACTTCTGCATCTCGTCACCATGTTTTAATTCCCTCTAGGGTACCTATTATCATTAACTGACATTTTCCCGATTATTATCTTTTCCTACTAGAACATGAGACCTACAAGAGCAGGGACCTTGTTTGTCTGGTTTACCACTATCCTCCCAGGGTTCAGAACAGTTCCTGACACACAGCAGCGACTCAGTGCATATTTGGTGAATGACTAGAGCTGAGTATTGGCAACATCATCTCTTTAGACAAGACTTAAGCTCTCCAGTGCTCCACAGTGCCCACTACTTCCTCTTATCTCCCCACCCCAGCTTGCTTTGCTCTGGTAATTTACTTATCTCCCTGGCTCCGGAAGGTATTGAGTTTTCAGTCCTTACCCATAAATGTTACTCTAATTATCTTCGACATTTTGAGAGCAGAGGCTGTGTTTCAAGTTTCTTTTCTTCTTCAATGTCTTGCCTATAGTAGGAGGGAAGGAATTAAAATTCTTTGAATATCTCCTACAAGTCAAGTACCAGCACAGCACTATACCTTCATTTATAGCCTCACAACAACACTATGGGGCCCAGGCATTACTGTTTGTATTCATTTAATAGGTGAGGTTAGAGTTGTTTAGGGTCACACAGTAAATGAAGGATCTGGCATTGGGACCTACCCAGACAACACATACTCAATATGAACTACTGTGAAAGGGCTGCTCATGTCTGAGGAACAGGTGGCTGTTTTCAATATGCAAAAGTCGAGATGGAGCAATTAATTGGATGTTTCAGAATATTTCATGTCAGGTTTTACTTAACAGTCTGGCTATTCATTTATCACTTTCATTCCACTGAGTCTATAAAGATTTAGCTTGAGGTGTATCTATACTTGGCGAGAAGAGGCTTTGAAGATGTTAATCGTGCTTTCCACATGGTGAGGGTCCTGCACATCCAATATGTGTCTGCTGTTGACAAATATTATGCAATCTGACAGGAAGGAGATTTTTCCGAAGACAGTTATTTCAGTCAAATCATCACCTGTCACTGGATCACTGGACAAAGACAGATGCCGAATGTACCAAATGTGTGCCACACCACCAAACAATCTTTTAAATAACAAAATCTTATTTTTATTTTTTACAGAAATTCAGATATTCCAACAAATTTCTTTATATCCTGGACCTTAAAAAAATTACACACAACTTTTGGACGCAATACAACAGAACAGAATGAGAAAGGGAGTCACTTTTTTTAAAAAAGATAAAAACATACTTCGTATACTTAACATTTAGTGATTTACATGTGTATTACCTATGTACAAATGGTACATTGTCAATGACTCAACTTCAGAGCACTATGGTATGCTAAATTACACTTAGGTTGTATGGAAAAAATTTCTTAAAGACATTTGCATGTGGGTAGGAAGCACTTTTTCATTTTCATAAACACCACTATTAGTGTTGTAGGACTCCCAGTGGAATCTGTAATTTACATTGATTAGAGAAAGCCAATACCTTCTATTTTCATTATAGATAAAATAGAGAGGTACCTCCCTTTAAATCAAAAATGAATTCTTGAAAAGTTGTGTGTAATTGAATTTAGTAAGCGGGGTGTTTTGAATGCAGTGGGAGAGTTAATATTTAAAGCAACAAATAACTCCCAGAACAGCTAATACTTTAGAGGTAATAAGTATTCCCCTAATTTGGTTCTTTAGAAAATCCATATCTTTGTGAGTTGAGTTTCACATATTTGACTGTATCTGTAATATACTTTTTAGCCGTTTGAAACATAATCTCATTTATGGTGAAAAGATGTAGTACCAGAAACATTTGGCAAAACTAGGAGTGTGGTCCTAATAGAGACAGGGTAAGAGAAAACAACCATGATCTGTATCTTGCTTGATTCTTCTTGTATTATGCTCTGTCTGCTCTTCCAGTGATATATGCTAATTGGATCTTAATTTCGAGTCTAAAAATGAAGGCATTCTACATGTTCATGTTTTCTGCTCAGGTATAGCACATGGTTTGGCTTACACTGATTACCCCACACATACATTTTAGCTTGTTTTCATTCTCAAGCAATTGGCTACTTCAATATTAAATATTTTTCTGTTGTTGCATATTGGCAGGATATGCGGTGAGGGTGGTGGTGGGGGAAGCCTGGGAGCAAAACATTGCTGAAGACAACTGATCATTTGTCACTACTTCTAAATGCCAACCAACTAAAAAAAAATTGAGTTTTCTTGAAACCAACATTAGTAAACAAAAAGCAACTTACTCCTATCAAGTTTCCTATCAAGTTTCTTCTGTATAAGTTTATATTCATTTATTTCTAAGGCTATTAAATTATTATTTATTTTGTTAGTACCACTCACTATCATTTAGAAATGGGTTTAATGGAATGGTGTTTTTTTAAGATAAAAATGAGTGCCTGTCAGTAAGGGAAAGAACGGATATGGATTTCTGATGTTATGTATGGCAAAGAAATAGAAAAAAAAGAAGGTATTTTAGATGCTATTTATAAAGTATATTAAATTCCTATGCATATATTAGGGAGAAATAGAAAAAGTGTTTATTTGATAGCAGCCTATACATTATACGTGAGCATCCAAGGTGAAAATGAGCTTTCTATATTTTTCAGAGTTCCTTGATGCTGTTTCCTGAAAGAGAGGGAAATCTATGTTGCTCGGGAAACTATGATGTAAAGATGTACTTCCTGTAATATACAGCTTGATGGAGAAATAGTATATGTCAGAAACACTTTCTCAGTAATAACACGTACAGACAGATTAAACTGAACACAGAATTGGTAAAAAGTTTGAAGCGTTACATCTCTTAACCGAGTGGTTTTAACTAATTACACAATGACATAAATGAACGGCAGACATGGGAACCAAAGGTCATGGCTCCTATGAAAACATTCACAGGCATTTTCCAAGATGCTTCCTCCATAACTGATGCTTGATCAGCTTCTTGGCTATTGAAATAGGAATAATTTAGGATGGACTGCCTTTTTTAAAATAATCTTTAAAGATTAAAGCTTTCTGTTTTCTGTTTGATTAAAAAAGGACAGTTTACAAACTTCGGTACATATATATTTTACATGTTAATTCTAGCACATTTATATTCCTTTTCCTTAAAATATTTCCTGAATGTGATTTCTCATGAATATTATCTGCTCTTATTCAATGATAGTTTCCAATGAGCTGGTGTTTAATCCGTGATCACATCTCCTTCCAGAAAATCACTCCCATCTCTGCCGATCTAGATTTAGAAGGTGCTTTGACAGTGGACGCTTCACTCTCGCCCATATCCATCTTGGTACTCTGATCTCTCCCAAGCGTCTTCCTTCTCGATGTTGATGTACAAAAGCTGTTATTCAATTTGTTTAGCTGTTATTTGATTTGTTTTGTGCTCATTCTAGAGAATATTGGCTTAGCAGAACTGCAGAAGGGGGTACGGGGTGGGGAAGAGAAAGACAAAAGAGAGAAAGAAGAAATGCATCATTTTCTGTCCTCAAGATTTTTGTGCATATTTGTCACGGAAAAACCACACCAACAAATGGTTCAAATGAACTTTAGATTTGTTATCAAAAAAGACTTGAAAAGTTTGCGGTTTCTGGTCCATTAAACAAACAGCACAGTCTTCCTGGTGAGGGGATCCCCTAATAACCCAGACATGCATATTCCCTATGTGTGGGTGAAGATTACAGGCTGCTTTGAAAGAGCAAGGAAGAATGCAAAATGATCCCAAGCATCACTGATTTTTCTGCCTGGCATAGAAAATGTCTCCTTGAGGATTTTCCTTTTCCTTCCAAGTTTTACTTTCTTATCCAATCGACATTATTAATAGCTACAAAAGGAATGATTATAAAGATGAATCATCCATGATCCAATCACCTTGAGACACGAACGGTTTTCTTCCCATGTCTCTTTCTATTTCTTACCTAAAATGTGCACTTATTTGGTACAGTAGGAATCACAGTATAGATGACATTTTTAACATTATATTAAAAACGTATTTCCTGCCTTTCCACTCTGCATCATCAGCATCCGTTTCTCATGACTGCGTAATATTCCATTCCGTTCTCATTCCTCTCCAGTCCACGCTCAATATTACATTCTCAATGATTTCACAAATGTCAGATATGTAGGTAGGTTTCTGTTTCTTTTGTTATTATTATCAATAATGAATATCTTTGCATATAAAACTATTTGTTCTCTTAAATTCTTTCTTTAGGACAAATGCTCAGGGGATGGCTGCTTTTTCTTTTCTCCAACATATTAGGGACTGTGCCTATATTGATAGAGACCACAAACAGTATGTTCGACTCCATTCTTTGTATGATTTTTATAGACTTTGGCACTGTTGACCAGGGCTTAAGGGCACGTTATATATTGTGAAGATGGATCAGTGCACCTAGTTGGCCAGATTGGGGCTGAAAGAAAAAAAGCCTGTTGGGTTTTACATCACAGAGCACTTAGAAACACATATTATAATGAAACAATTGGCCCATTACTCAGTTTTAGTCCTCGTTTCACATCTCAAGATAAGATTATGCTTTTTGAATAAGTGCTAGGGAAACCTCTGAAAGATTCTGTCGTTGTTTCTAGAATTTAGCCCCTTGTTGTTTTCCAACATGCTTTAAAAAATTTTAATGCACTTTATGATTTTTAACGAACTTCTCTCAGTGAGAGAAGTTGCTTTAACGTACCCAGACTACACAGGGGATAATTGAAATATGATCATGTCATAATGATGACTAGTCTGTAATGATTCTTTGAGCTTGAATCATGCAGGCAGGGTGATTTCTTCAGATAAGCAACACAAGCAAGCCATTCATGGATTTTACATAGCGCTACAGGCACTTCTGAACTTGGTGTGGTCTCTGTTGCTGTGTCATGGAGGTGCTCTAGCTTGATGGTATCCAAAGTTGGGCTTGTGGGTCCATGATTCCACTACTCCAGCATAATTCACTCACTCTGCATAATTTTCTATTTAAAATCCACAAAGCTGCATGCCTGGGTTTTCGAGTAAGATTTGTGAAAGGTGCTAGTGGGGGAGGGGAGGAGGAGTGGGGTTGTAAGTGTAGGAAGGAGAACAGGGAAATGGGCGATGAAAAGTGGCCGTGTGTGTGGAAGAGAAGGTAGTCCCGGGAAGTGTACTTCTCAGGACTATACGTGTGTGATGTAGGGCAAGAGGGAGGCGAGAGGGAGTCCCCATTGTCTTAGGTTTGCAAACGAATATACCCCTGACTTCACGATAGAAAAGCCTGACATGGTGTGAACCATTTGTTAGCATCTCGGAAACGGAGACTCCCGCTTTCTCTTTCCACAGCTCTAAGCTGCCTGATTTGGCTTTATAACATCCCACTGGGCTGGGAAGAGAGCAAACAGGGGTAGAAGGGCTTTAGATCAGGGCTTTAGTTCTGACACACAAGCCTGGGGAGAAGGGAGCTTCCTACAGGGTAGGTACCTCCCTGGGAAGATCCTGAGCCTTCTTGTAGGAAGGGAACCTCTGTGGCCAGTCTCACAGGGTTTCCGGTTTACGGTCCACCATCTGGGCCCATGGCGGAGGGGCAGACAAGGACAAGTCATTCATCACCAACCCTTCCTGGATCTGCTTTGGTCTTGGGTCACGGGTAGCCTCCGTGTAGCCAAATGCCTCACTGGATCCCTCGCTGTAATCTCACCGTCGATTACTCAGCCCTTCCTTCTTAAAGTTCTCTTCTTTGTTGACCACTGTCCACATTGGGACTATACTCCCCACCCCCAGTACTAACCTTGGGTGGGGAGGTGAGGAGTGAATGGGAAAAGAGAGAGTGAAGCCTGCAAGCCAGGCCTGGACTAGGGAAGGCAAGTGGGGCTCCTCGGGTACGAGATTTAAGGAGGCGCTCACTCTCAGGGTCGTGCAAATGCAGGGCGAGGGCCTCCTTAAATTTTGCATGCCAGGCTCCTCATTTGCCTCACCCTAGTCCCAGTCCTGCTGTGAGCACAGGCTGCACTGTCAGGAGGCCTCCTGGGAAAGCTGGCTGGACTGGGGTTACTCAGACACAGCTCCCTAGTGCGTGACGCCACCATGCAACAGGAACCCTGGGGCATGCGAGAATTCTGCAGCCTGTGCTAGGCTAAAAGAACCAGCACCTGTGTTCCAGGGTTGATCAGAACACCAACACTCCTTATACAATACCAGGAGAACACTTTGCCAAAGGAGTGCAGTTAGAATTCTACAGCAATCACTTAAATGGCCCGCACAAAGAATTTTCCACCTGAAAGCTTGGCAGGGGCTAGCCTTTCAAACAGACGTGTGAAGCCAGCAGGTGGAATAGGATAAAGGGCAGAGTTTCCCTCTCCAGATGTTACTGTCACTCCTTCTGCCTAATAATTCTGAGACACCAGGGCCGTCTGCAGAATTTGGTGGTAGCATTAGCATGGTTACACTGTGATCTTCGCTTTGTAAAACATTCTGCTTTTTTCAAAACTTTTGCTAACATTTCCCACGCACCATGGATGTTGCAAAGCTCAGGGGAGGCGATTTAAAAGCTGTCATCTTCTCTCAGGTTTGTACAGAGCAGGGCTGAATAAATAAGTCATTCAATGCTGCTGTGGATCTTTGTTCAGCCGGGTTTGTCCTTGTAACACGTCACGGGCTCCGAGTCGCCTATGTTCCATTTCCAAAGGGCTCTTTGCAAACCCTTTACGAAGCTGTCATTTGAATCGCTGTTCATGAGAGCAGCATTTATAACGGCCACATTGTCCAGGCTGTCTAAATGCTGTGGTGTCGTTGAATTTTCTATGTGTTTGCCGGCTTTGAAAGGTCTCCTGTGATCTGCTTCTGCATATTGTTCCTATCCGACCTATTCAGTTAGGGCTTGGAGCTCCCACTGTCAGGACAGCTGAGGGGCAGGCACTGTCTAAGTGAGAAAAATGCTTCGTGGGGGTGGTCAGGCTTTTAGCAGAATAGCTTGCTGAATCTTTGTTGTGAAAATGAGTAAGGGCGGAATTCCAGGCCATTTTTTCTCATCGGCTATACAAGCTTAGTCATTTTCTCTCACTCTATTGTTTCAAACTGTGCCCACCTCTGATAGTGCCTTCTGACACCCTTCATCTCTGGGAGGTTGAATACAGTCCCCTGGAAATAACATCTCACCATCTACACCCTCAGGTGCTGCAGACAGGATCTGCCCCACAGTGGGTGTGGCAGGGTAGAGCTGGCTGCAGGTTCTCTGCCTTTCCTCTCCTTGAGAGATGGGCTCTATGTTCCCCTCCCCTTCAGTCTGGGCTTTAAGAGTACTGGTGGTTTATTTTTTAACATGGTAAAAGAAAAACACATAAAATACATTTACCCTCTCAACCACGTTGAAGTGTACAGTCCAGTAGTGTTCGGTATATTCGCACTGTTGTGAAACAGATCTCCGGGACTTCCCATCTCGCAAATCTGAAATCCCATACCCATTACACAACATCCCCCTTTCTCTTAGTAACATACCCCCATCCCTTAGTAACCACCATTCTGCTTTCTGTTTCTATGAATTTGATGCCCTTAGATAGCTCCTTTAAGTGGAATCATGCAGTATGTGTCTTTTTGCAACTGGTATATTTTACTTAGCATAATGTCCTCAAGGTTCACCCATGTTGCAGCCTGTGACAGGATTTCCTTCCTTTTTAAGGTGGAATAATATTCCATTATATGTATGTACCACCTTGAGTTCATCCATTCATCTGTTGATGGACATTTGGGTCCCTTCCACCTCTTGGGTATTGTGCATAGTGCTGCTATGACATGGGTGTGCAAATACCTCCTCAGGACCCTGCTTTCAATTCTTCTGGATGTATACCCAGAAGTGGGATTGCTGGATCATATGGAAGCTCTGTTTTTAATTTTTTGAGGAACCTCCATACTGTTTTCTATTGCACCATTTTACAGTCCCACCTATGGTGCACAAAGGTTCCAATTTCTTCACATCTCTCTGACACTTGTTATTTTCTGCTTTTTTGAGACTGGCCATCCTAATGGGTGTGAGGTGATATCTCACTGAGGTTTTGACTTGCATTTCTCTGGTGATTAGTGATGTTGGGAACCTTTAGAGAACTGGCAGTTTCTGATTCCCCTGCTGGAGTGACCACATAGAGAGGCCTTGGTAGTATGTGGAGAGGGAGAATGGCCTGGCTGAGCCCACCTTCCCAGCCATTCCTGCAAGGGCCCCACCTATGCATGAAGCCTTCTTGGACCCTCCATACTACTGATCTACCTGCCAAATGCCACCAAGTGACCCTAGCTGATGCTACATGGAGCAGAAGAACTGCTCAGCTAAACCCTTTCCAAATTCCTGATCCACACAATTGTGAGATGTAATAAAACTGGGTGTTAGTAGCCATCCTAATGGGTGTGAGTTTTTTCAACAAAACTTTGACAAAGTTTTAAGCCACTAAATTTGGGGATAGTTTGTCATGCAGCAAGAGATAACTGGAACAGTGGGCAGATGCCCTTTCTCTGCCTGTGGTTTGGATTTGCCGCATTAAATATACTGTAAATGACACGAACAGCTGGACAGCCGGCACAATGCTCACAGGTCAGGAAGAGTGCGCCATCTTTGACTTGTGCGTTCCTTCCTGACACATAATTTCTAGAGGAGCAATACCTGAAACCCTGTCCTCCACCTACTGGTCTATCCATAGCCTCTCTTTGGGCAATCATTGGGTTGTGCCTCAGGTGGTCTAACTGTAGGGCATTAGGATCTGTGCCGAAAATAAATGCATGCTCACAACATACTTTTGGGCTGAACTAAGGCCTAACACTGATTTTGCTGCAGGTTAACACCAGCACTATAGGTGATGAGAAGGTCTGAATTTGTTGTGATTGCACGTATCGACACATGCCCATTGCTCATCTTTACTTGCAGGCCACCTTCCCACTCAACAATCCCCATCAGCACACTCTCTGGCCCGTGACTGCAGTGATGCAAGAAAACAGTGAGATAGGAAGCTACACACCAGTTTCCAGCCCTTCGATATTCTCTAATGCCTCTTTACCCCAACCAGAAAGGTAACACCAGTACTTCTTCCTGGGCTTTATAATTCAGTTTGCATCCAAATTCTTAGTTGCTTGCAGCCTGGACTTTTCAATGGGCCTGGCTGTGACTGTACCTGCTAGGTGGCATCTATAGTTTCAGGGCTGGTGCCAGAGGCAGAGGGATGGGGAGTGGGGAGAAAAGGAAAGGAGGACGAAGTATTATAATCTTTGGCTCTTTTCACATAGGACCAGTGACTACGTTTCCATTTTTAGAACAGAAAGCTAGATACAAAATAGAAATAACTTACTCCTGAAGGCTTCCACCACCCTACCTGTCATAGTTCATTTTGGTTTCTTTCTATCATATTTCAGTTTATTTGCTTCATAGCACTATGCACGACCTGTAACCATCTCATGTATTTTCTTCTTTTCGCCTTTCTCCCCCATGAGAATGTGAGCTCCAGGCCGTCAGCACCTCCTTTGTCTTGCTGAACGAACGGAAGAATTGAGAAACAGAAGAGCATCTCCCTCTCCCCTGCCAATAATCTACTAGGTCAGTGCTTCTCAAACGTCAATATGTTTAAGAATTGCCCAGGTAGCTTGTTAAATATGCAGATTTTGATTCAGCAAGCCGGGGTGAAGCCTGGGAACCTGCATTTCTAACAATCACCCAGGTGATGCTGCTGCTGGTCCCACACTCTAGGATGCAAGGCCCTGGAATGAACTCCCTGAGGAGAGACTGTGTCCTATTCATCTTTGTACTCTCAGCTCAATGATGTGCTTTATATAATAAGTGCTCAGAGGTTGTTTGTTGAATGAATGGCTGAAACCAACCAGTCACAGGAATCTATGAAAAACCCAGCAAAGCAAATCTTGAGAGACTGGTGGAGGTACTCAGTGTCCTGAAACCTCAATGTGGACTTTTGGGGGCTTTCAATTTCTTCCACCTCCATTAAAGGGCTGGGCAGAGGGAGTCGAGGAGGGGGAGGGGTTCTTCTATCCTGAGCCTACAAATAGAGATTTTAGCACTTGGTTGTCACAATAATTTTTTTTTTTTTTTTCCAGTACGCGGGCCTCTCACTGCTGTGGCCTCTCCTGTTGCGGAACACAGGCTCCGGACGCGCAGGCTCAGCAGCCATGGCTCACGGGCCCAGCTGCTCTGTGGCATGTGGGATCCTCCTGGACCGGGGCACGAACCCGCGTCCCCCGCATCGGCAGGCGGACTCTCAACCACTGTGCCACCAGGAAAGCCCCCAATAATTTTTTAAAAAATATAAATACATAGAGAGGTAGCTAAGAAATGAAAAATGTACAGCCTGAGACAGACCTAGTACATTTTCTTTTTCCTTTCTCCACCTCGCTTCTCCTATTTTTTAGCCTTTATATTCTCTGCCTTTCTTTCACTTTTTCTTTCTGTCTGTCTCTTCCAACTTCATTTCCATCTGACACACTATTTTGAACACAGGAGAGTTGGAGAATAACTGCTCAAACTGTTTTTCTGACTCCTCATGCAAATCTTCTCTGCTGAGATGGGGCAGAAAATAGTCTGAGGTTCAGGTCCTAGTGACCTTGCACTATTCCTGTGTGCAAGGGACAATTGACCCTTGACATCAGGCACAACACTATCTCATATGACTTTTCCTAGAAAATAAATAATTCATGAGGAGGAATTTCTATTGTTAATTCATGAACATCTCTTTTCTCTTCTTCCTCCCCTTGTCCCCATTAAGGAATACTGTAAAATCTATTAAAAACAAGAAAACAGGCACAATTACTTGGTAGGCCTCCCCCAGCATGTTGAGAATAGAATGTGAGTGCTGACTTATCAATCCTAACAATATTCACTGTCCAGTTTTAACAGGAAGCCATTCCGTACTTTACACAGGTTGAAAGGCTTTTAATAATGAAGTCCAAAGACACGCCCGTCGGAGGGGGAGAGTGTAGTACCCTCATTCTTAGTGTATTTCACGAGAACTCATAGATTGGGTGTCAATCTTACTACATCATCCCTGCCTTAGTGACTTCTAAGCACTCTTCCGTGCACAGACGTTACAAATTTTTCATAGCTGTGTTGCCTTTGCATTTCATGAATATCCTGAAAATATGTGTGTAATGGGTTATATCTGCTCGGCCCTACAAAAATGTGTAACTTCATTCTGTCTTTGCAGATTGACTGTGATGTGCACCACATTCTGGTTTAATGCTTATTCAACAATAAAACTCTTTTCCTTTTCTACTACTTTTATGGAGAGATTTTCTGGGTTGGGGGACGATTTTGTTTATAATCATATTACCCAGACAATGTACACTGATATATCTCTATTTGCGCACCTAAATGCTTTCTTTAACACCTGTCCTCTTTTAGGACAGAATTTACAATAAGGAAGGAAATGTCTTTTGAAAATTTCTCCGAGAGTGCTAGAATCAGTTTTATTAAAAAGGGCTTTACTAAGAATTACCTATTAAAGCCCAAATGATGCTCCCCTTTCTTCTTTCTAACTACTCTACCAGCTTCTATGAAATGATGGTAAGGCACAGCTCTTTAAAATCATCAACTCATCCTCTCCTTCAGGAAGTGGTGAGCCTTTTGTTTCTTAGGATGTGGACCTATGGTCTTGAGTAGTTTTTAGCAGACAGAGTTCAAGGTCATGAGGCTTCACATGCGCTTATTACCACAAATTTAACAGTCTTGATCCTAATTATCCATATGGGTGTTGGCTGTAATGAAATAAGACATTCAAGTATGATGTATGCTTGCTCTCTAGACCAAAGGGAAGTAGACCACAGAGTCCATAAGGCAATTTATAATCAAGATGTAATTCACACACACACACACACACACACACACACACACACACAGTAGCCCCTGTCAGAGGAGAAATCAAGAACTAATGCATTTGCAACAAGGATGGATGTGGAGGGCATTATGTTAAGTGAAATAAGTCAGACAGAGAAAGACAAATACTGTACGATATCACTCATATGTGGAATCTAAAAAATACAACAAACTAGTGAATATAACAAAAAAGAAGCAGACTCACAGACACAGAGAACAAGCTAGTGGTTGCCAGTGGTGGGGTGGGGGGGCTGGTGGTGCCATACAGGGGTGGAGGAGTGGGAGGTACAATCTACTGGGTGTAAGACAGGCTCAAGGATGTGTTGTACAACACAGGGAATATAGCCAATATTTTGTAATAACTGTAAGTGGAAAGTAATCTTTAGAAATTGTATGTATATATATAAAAAGAGACCTAATGCGTTTAGCAAATGTGTATTCCATTACTGATTGGCTGACATCAGTTAGCCACAAATGACATAGCGGTACAGGAGGGACAGAGAACAGCTGAACTGCAGAACATTAGAGCTTTTTAAAATGCAGAAAGGAGTGGACTATTCTTCAGCATAGAACTTTTTAGAGGTGACCCTTTGCTGTCAGATAAATCCATGTGCTCAGCACTGCCCAGGAGGCCTCCCGTGGCCTCACCACCACAGCCTCTCTTCATGGGTTCCCCACTTCAGACTGTGCTCTGGCCTCCTGAATGTGACCTGCGGGTCTCGGCAGGAACCCTCCAGGCCTTTGCCCCTTCTGCCAAAATGCCCTTCCTCCCGTTCTCTAAGTGCCGAATCCCTCTCATGTCTCACATCTCATCTCAAGACACTAGTCCTATAGGATTAGGGCTCCACCCTGATGACCTCATTTAACCTTAATTACCTCCTGAAAGGCCGTATCTCCAAATACAGTCATACTGGGGGTTAAGGCTTCCACGTATGAATTTGGGGGGATACAAGTCAGTCCATAACAATGCCTAGGGCTCCTTTCGAGAAACATCTGAGGTTTGTTGAGCATCTGCTGTGCACTGAGTGCTTGGGAAACAGAGTACTATCAGAAGCAGCCCTTGCACTCACAGAGCTCACTGTCTAGCAGGACTAGGCAGGCTGGTTAATGCATGACTGGCGCAAGATGGGGACCAAAAGAGAGAAGGGACGGGTCAGAAAATGCCGGGAGAAAGAAGAGAAAGTGACACCAGGGGTGCGCGTGCATGTAAAAAATGCCATGTGAGGACACAGAAAGAAGACGGCCATCTGCAAGCCAAGGGGAGAGGCTTCAGCAGAAATCAAACCTGCCCACATCTTGATCTTGGACTTCCAGCCTCCAGAACTGTGAGAAAATATACTTTTGTTTAAGCCACCTAGTCTGTGGTATTTTGTTATGGCAGTCCTAACAGACTAAGACAGGTGTCAACAAGGCTAACCTCCACCCCTCCCCACCCCCCTTTTTTTTTTTTTTTTTCAGGTAAGCTTTCTGAGACC
>NW_020174426.1:567322-686595 GCF_003031525.2 Neophocaena asiaeorientalis asiaeorientalis
GTAAGCACTCTGAGACCTAGAGAAATGAAATTGCCCAAAGTCATCCAGCTAGTTAGCTGAAGACTTGAATTAGCCTTCTTTTGACCTAGAGTGATGTTCCTTCTCCACTAGCTTTTCATTTTTTTCCTCCAGTGAAACACTTTTTTCAAGTGAATCTTTTAGGAATTCCAGTTCTACACGTGAAACAGAACTCAATGCAGCTGCCCCGATCAAGGGCCCAGAACCCCACTCTGCCCAGTCTTCCCCTCTTCCCCGTCCCTCCTCTACATCACACCTCTGCAGATCTCCAAGGATTCATGGAATCTAGTGTGACAAGTACTGCTGTACCCCACGCCACCTCCTCCACATGATACCACACATCTCTCAGTTTGCCATGTTCTCTCTCACTGATGTAAGGCATTAGAAACCTGTTCTGAAGTAGGAAAGCCAACTGGGTCAGTAGAAGATAAGACGAGGCAGCCAGAGGATGGACGACTAGGATTTCTGAGATGGAAAGGTCACTGCAGTTGATCTGGCTCTGTCCTGGGGAGATGGTAAAGACCTCAACAAGTACAGTAGAATCATTCAGAAACCAGGTGTGCCCCTACCCTGGTCTGGGACTCATTTTCTAAGCAAGCAAATATCCAAAACATACACATGGCTTCGCTTCATCCCAAGGTGTACTGATGTTACAGTAAAGGCATTTTACTGATGACCGTGGGAGAAAATCCCATGGCCTTGGGGATCCCTGCCGCAGAAACCGGGCTTTGTGAATGCTATATGGCCAAGGGCAGTGCCTCCTCTGGACCTTCTTGGATCTCAGTCACCTGGGTATTTGTGAATATGCAGATTCCAGAATCCCAGGTAGACCTACTGAGGCAGTATCAAGCCCCCAATGTGTACATTCAAATTTAAGATGGTTAGCACTTTGGCTTTGGAATCAGAGGAAAGTTTGAATACCGGGTCGTCCACTTCCTAGATGTGGCCAAGTCATTTTACTTGCTAGAGCTTTGGCTTTCTTATCTGTAAAGTGGACGTAATACCTATTTTACAAGTTTGTTTTGAGAAATCAAGGTCAGCATTAAACCCTCATCCTCCCCGGTGGAGAGAGAGAGAAGAGAGGAAATAGAGTCAAATTGAGAAAAGCAGTTTCTAAGACTTCCCTGTGAAGTTTCTCCTATTTTGACAAATAATAAAATAAGAAATCCACATAGTTTCTTAGTGATTATTTGGAATTAAGCACTTTAAAATAACCCTTGAGGGTTTTATAGGCACTAAGGATAACATCCAAGTGCTGGAAAAACAACTTCATTGGGGTAAGCATTTGGCTGGAAGGAGGAGGGAAAGAGGCAACAGACTTAACCCCCGGAGAGGTCTGTTTGCTATTTTATGGACATGGTCATAACCTGAGTCATACCCCAGTCAGAACATCTCCCCGAAAAGCTTAGAAATCAGCTGTGGTCCTTGTTCTCTGTAAGACTATTGGCTGGGATTTTAAGGTTTCTCTATGATGATAAAAGCTACCGTTATTGAACACCAACTGTATGCCAGGCATGTACTAAGTGCTTTACATCCATTATGCTGTTCAATCCCCACAAATACCCCTGTGGCAGGTAATATCTTTAATTCCATTTTACTAGTAAGAAAATGAATTCAATGGTTATGACTTTGAATAGTATATACCAATAAAGATAACAAAGAACAAAGGCAAACAAGATCCAGCTCTGTTTTCTCAACCATTCTACTTTGATATTACTTCCCCAGACATGTCTGAATCTTGAGACAGTCTTGCCTGTCACTCTACTCCTTCCTCTGATTTGCACAGATGAGACTGGGGTCTCAGTTAATACCAGGTTGTGAGTGTAAAGTCCAATGAATGGCGTTTAATAAATGTTTGTAAAAAATGCTCTGAATATACTATTATAACAACAGAACAAAGTTGTACACATAAGATTGTTTATTATGGCAAAAAATTGAAAGTAAGTGTAATGCCACAATAGGAGATTGGATAAATAAATTGTGGTACTTTCCTACAACCATTTAAAGTGAATGTAGACTGACAAAGCAATCTTGAGAAAGAACAGAGCTGGAAGTATCATGCTCCCTTATTTCAGACTACACTATAAAGCTACAGTAACCAAACAGCATGGTACTGGTACAAAAACAGAAATATAGATCAATGGTACAGGATGAAAGCCCAGATATAAACCCATGCACTTATGGTCAATTAATCTACAACCAAGGAGGCAATAATATACAATGGGGAAAAGACAATTTCTTCAATAAGTGGTGCTAGAAAAACTGGACAGCTTCATGTAAAGGAATAAAATTAGAACATTTCCTCACACCATATACAAAAATAAACTCAGAATGGGTTAAGGGCCTAAACAGAAGACTGGAAACCATAAAACTCCTAGAAGAAAACATAGGCAGAACACTCTTTGACATAAATTGTAGCAATATTTTTTTGGATCTGTCATCTAAGGCAAAGGAAACAAAAGTAAATATAAACAAATGGAAACAAATTAAACTTAAAAACTTTTGCACAGCAAAGGAAACCACTGACAAAATGAAAGACAACTTATTGAATGGGAGAAAATAACTGCAAATGATTGTGACCAATAAGGAGTTAATATCCAACATATATAAAGAGCTCATACAACTCAATACCCAAAAAACAAACCACTCGATTAAAAAATGGGCAGAAGTCTTGAATAGACAGTTTTCCAAAGAAGACATGACAAGCAGGCACATGAAAAGATGCCCCAAATCACGAAGCATCAGAGAAATGTAAATCAAAACCACAATGAGATATCACCTCACACCTGCCAGAAATGGCTATCATCAAAAAGACCACAGATAACTAATGTTGGCAAGGATGTGGAGAAAAGGGAACTCTTGTATATTGTTGGTAGGAATGTAAATTGGTGTAGTCACTATGAAAAACAGTATGGAAGTTCCTCAAAAAACTAAAAGTAGAACTACCATATGATCTAGCAATTCCACTCCTAGGTATGTATCTGAAGAAAATGAAAACACTAATTCAAAAAGATACATACACTTCAATGTTCATAGCAGCATTATTTACAATAGCTAAGATACAGAAGCACCCTATGTGTCCATCAATAGATGAATGGATAAAGAAGAAGTGGCATATACATACAATGGAATACTACTCCCCCATAAGAAGAATGAAATTTTGCCATTTGCAACACCATGGATGGACCTGGAGGGTATTATGTTAAGTGAAATGAGTCAGACAGAGAAAGACTAATACTCTACGTTACCACTTATAGGTGGAATCTAAAAAATAAAACAAACTAGTGAATATAACAAAAAAGAAGCAGACTCACAGAAATACAGAACAAACTAGTGGTTGCCTGTGGAGAGAGGGAAGGGAGGAGGAGCAAGATAGGGATAGGGGAGTAAGAGGTACAAACTACTGTGAATAAATTAAGTAAGCTACAAGGATATACTGTACAACACAGGGAATGCAGCCAATATTTTATAATAACTTTAAATGGAGTATAATCTGTAAAAATTTTGAATCATTATGTTGTACACCTGAAATTAATATTACAAATCAACTATGCCTCAATTAAAAAATTTAAAAAGTAAAATGAATGTAAATCTATATATTTTTAAATTTATTTATTTGTTTGTTTTGTGGTACGCAGGCCTCTCACTGCCGTGGCCTCTCACTGCCGTGGCCTCTCCCGTTGCGGAGCACAGGCTCCGGACGCGCAGGCTCAGCGGCCATGGCTCACGGGCCCAGCCGCTGTGCGGCATGTGGGATCCTCCCGGACCGGGGCACAAACCCGTGTCCCCTGCATCAGCAGGCTGACTCTCCACCACGCCACCAGGGAAGCCCTAGATCTATATTAAATGAGTGATATCCATGACATATTAAATGAAAAAAGCAGGTTATTAAATAGCATGTATAGTGTGATTCCATTTGTGAAAATAAAACACATTTATATGTGCATAGGAAAAAAAACGTGGAAGGATCTACCCCATAATGTGCTAATTAAGCTCTGAACGACAGATTTATGTTTTTTTCACTTTCTCTATTGTCTGTTTTGTTTTGTTTTCTTACAGTGAGCTGAGCATGCATTCATTAATTAGAATTAATTAGAAAAAAATGTGCTATTATCATTTTGGAAATTAAATGCCTTGAAAAGAAAAGGAAATTGAACATTCTACCATCTTCATAGTCTTCATGAATTTGTGTTTGTTTCTCCAAGAGGGAGATTAGGAGATGGTCTGAAACTCTGAGCACACCATAGGGATAGCTATGTTTGTATTTCTAAGCACCCCTTTTGCTACCTCCACATATACTCGATATATTTTTCAATATGCCACTCAATACATTCTTGCTGAATGAATGAGCACTAGAAAGAAAATCTGTGATCGATATGCAAAGTATTGCCAAAGAAGCACAATTTCATAAGGACTGGAAGAAGCTATAACAATGGAAAAGAATAACTTTCCATTTCTTTTTCTTGGATTCCTGGTAGCAAGATTAACTTGTGATTTAGGTCTTTAATCCATTTTGAGCTTATTTTTGTGTATGGTGTTAGGGAGTGATCTAATCTCATACTTTTACATGTACCTGTCCAGTTTTCCCAGCACCATTTATTCAAGAGGCTGTCCTTAAGATTAACTTGTGTTCAAAGTAATTCCATGAATGATTCTACATCCTAGAATCAAGGCAGACCAGGGTGGTAATTGTTTAAGTCACTGTAAGAGCTGCTCCCAACAGACGTTTCCCATCAACCTGTCTATACTACATCTCTCTTCCTTGTTATTGCTGCCTTTGGGGGCTGCCACAGATAGGAGAGCTGCCATGCCATTTGTCCAGTGCATGTTCACTATAATAGAACATTCTTCTTTCACAGATAGGGAACAGATTTCTGGTTCTTAGAAAGGCTTCTCAACCTCCAAACAGACTTTGATGATTTTATTTGTGATGCAGGGGAATGGGTCTTGGTCAATACAAAAGAATACCAATTCAGTGACCATTCGAAACAGACTCAATTTGGCGAGCAGGTGTCTCTGATGTGAGATGAAAGTTGAGGTGTAAGTAGGCAGGGCACCAGATCAGCAGAAAGGCTCAAGAGATTAACCCTGACAGCTGCAACAGGTGCTACAGTAGCCGAAGTAGAAATAAATTATCTACTGTGTCACATAAAAAGACCAAACATTCAGTGGCCACCCACTCTGGTCTGTGGCAGGCATGATGAGAGGTGAACAGGGGCATGGCTGGTAAGCTTCCTCACCCCTTGTCCTGCCTGTTCTCATCAGCCTTTGAGGCAGGGAAGCACAAGCAGTACCCCCACAGGCTTTCCTGGGGGCCATATTCAATCTCTATCTCCGACAAAGGAACAGAGTGCAGAGGTGGTCCTCACTGCCCACCTAAACCTGCTCAGCTGCTAAAGGTGGTTTTGGCAGAGCCTGGCTTCCCTCCTGGTCCTTCCAGGTCTCCGGCCTGAAATCGTTTCCTTCCTGCTAGCAGTTTATCTCAGCACTGGGCACTGAGGTTTGCACCAGCACGTGTTCAGAGCCCAGTGAGGGGGAGGGGCTGTCAGTTACAAAGGGACAAACATACACCCAATTTAGCCACTTAGTTGCAGCCCCTCCATATAGACATCAAGCCAGGAGCTCTGGGGCAGGGTTACTGCTCCATGCAGTGACTGGACAGTTTTTCCTGAGTTCTACAGGGAGTTGTAATGTGGGGAAGGGATAGGATGGAGCCCAGATTAAGATGAACAGCTCTGACGGCCCGGTGATTACTTAGAGCCTTCCTCAGAGTCTCTTCTGCTCTGCAGGGAAGGGGCATAAGGAGGCCCCCAGCATTATTCTGCTGAGCTGTAAAACATTCTTCTTAGATGTTTCCTGCTTCCAAGGACTGAATGAGGAGAGAAGACAGAAGGAAAGAACACCTCTAGGAAACAGAATTAGAATTGCTCCTTAATAAGAAAAACCGATTGAACTTACTTAATTTTGAGATGGGTACAATATACCAGGTAGAGTGTAGCAGCTTGAAGTTTTAAATTTCTATTTTATCAAGGCAATATGTGCATATTGCTAAAAAAATCAAACCACAGAAGTGATCTTGTGATGAAAGAGTCACCTGCTTCATCCCTTCTCATACCCAGTCTTACTCCCCCAAGATAATCTCCTTTAATAGTTTGCAGTTATACTAGTTACTTTGGTCGTCAAAATCATATGCTAATATTCCCCTATTTATTAATATATCAATTTTGGATAATATCTGTTGAATCGCCTTTAGAAAAGTGAGGATTTGCCTCCACTACTCCTCACCTTCTTTCTCTCCCAATTTTGAGTTGGCTGCCTTAAATACTATGTATACCTTTACCTCTTTTTCTTGTTCTCTTTTTTTCTTTTAATTGAAGTACAGCTGGTTTATAATGTTGTGTTAGTTTCAAGTGTATAGTGAAGTGATTCAGTTGTATATTTATATATATAAATATTCTTTTCCAGATTTTTTTCCATTATAAGTCATTACAAGATATTGAATATACTTCCCAGTAGGTCTTTGTTGTTTATTTTTTATATAGTAGTGTATACCTGTTAATCCAAAACTCCTAATTTATCCCTCCCCCACCCCTTTCCTCTTTGGTAACCATACATTTGTTTTCTATGTCTATGAATCTATTTTCTGTTTTGTAAATAAGTTTATTTGCATCATTTTTTTTTAGATTCCATATATAAGTGATATCATATGATATTTGTCTTTCTCTATCTGACTTGCCTTACTTACTATGATCATCTCTAGGTCCATCCATGTTGTTGCAAATGGCATTACTGCATTCTTTTTTATGGCCGAGTAATATTCCATTGTATATATGTACTACATCTTCTTTATCCATTCATCTGTCGATGGGCATTTAGGTTGCTTCCATGACCTGGCTATTGTAAATAGTGCTGCAATGAACATTTGGGTGCATGTGTCTTTCTGAATTATGGTTTTCTCTGGATATATGCCCAGTAGTGGGATTCCTGGGTCATATGGTAGTTCTATTTTTAGTTTTTTAAGGAACCTCCATACTGTTCTCCACAGTGGCTGTATCAATTTACATTCCCACCAACAAAGCAGGAGGGTTCCCTTTCCTCCACACCCTCTCCAGCATTATTTACAGATCTTGTTCCTTTTCTGACTGTAGTCAGACTCATCTCTATTTGAGATGAAGCTATCACTGTTCCTTTTCCTTCTACCTTTTTACCTCTGACTCTCTGACATAAGCTTGACTTTTCGAAAGTCAACTGGGGATTTTCAGTACATTAATCAATGAAAACAACTTAGAGAAGAACCTCCCCTCTGCCTTATCAAGGGTAGTTTAAGGCCTCGTCTTTTTACATGTCTACATGATTGTTTGTGCTTTGTTCACACATATAGCGATGGCTGCATTGTATTGTCATGGATCTATCTGCAAGGGTATCTTCCTCACCGGCATTATGTGAGCCTGGATGATAAGAATTGAGCCTTTGACCTCTGTATCCTCATGACCTAGTAGCATGCCTGGTGCATGGTAGGCCCTCAATGTCTGTTTGCAGTGGAATATATGTACTTGTCTCTATTTTTATATAACTACACTATTGAATGGTTGAAGGGGTGAGGTAACTTAAAAATATGTTCGAATATGGAAAAATTCATCAATGCTGTGTCTCTACTATCATGGTCTCCCAAGTGAGCATGTGTGTATGTGTACATGTATCTGAGGTTCTTGGTCTTGGAAAGGGTGGTCAGAGTGGCTCTGTAAAGGGGTAGCCCTGAGCAGGTGGCTGCCTTTCCGACAGCAATCCCAGGGGAAGTGCCGGCACCTTCCAGAATGAAAGGCAGGGCTGGTTCCGCAGTAAGGCACACCAGATCTGCTTTTCTTTGTAACTTATTCTGACTCTCAAGCTGTTAAGAGCTGTCACAAGCAAAACCCAACCCCAATCCAGAAAGTCCCAGTCCACTCAACCTGAACCACAATAACCTGCTTCTGAACATATCTCCAAGATTTCAGTTCTACTGAAAACTGTCCAGAGTTCTCCTGTTCAGCTTTGTTCACACACAAGATGACTTCATGGGAGAACATCCATTTTTTAGGAAATATTTTTTTGCAAAAGTCAATATTCGTAGCAAAGGCTGTCGATTCTCTGCTGCTTTCCCCTTGGGCTTTACCATTTCACTATCCACTGGAACAGTGTCCAACTGCCCACCTCAGCATCCTTCTGCCTGAGGACTTTCTCTGGACACAAGAGCCCTCTCTGCTTATGCATGGGGCAGACCAGAAGTGCCAGGGAATTAAGTCCCCTCCCCTCAGCAGTCCTCAGTCGATGACTGGTGAGAATTGTTGTATACATAGTACCTCCTTTGCCCCTGGACTCCCAGGCTTCTCTGGTGGGATTGAGCTCCAGTTACCCAAAAAGTGACTTGAGGCTTCCCTCCCTTTCATGTCTCCCCTTCTCATGTCCTACCAGTGTTTCCTGGGATTGCTTCCCCAACAAACCACTTACACTTGATTCCTGGTTTCACGGACTGCCTATGGGGGAACTCGAACTAAGATCGTATCCTTACAGAATATGTTAGTCACCTTCCCTTCACTGCAGCTGTTTCCTACAAAGGAATCAGTTTTGCTTTTTCCTCTGCTCTGTGGAGCTGATGCTGACGTGCCCCTAGCGGAAGTTGATACCCATCTTTATGGGAGAGTTTATGGGGAAATAGCTGCTAGCATAACAAGCTTTGGCATGAAAAGAGAAAATGCCATGGATTCCTTTAAGACACAGCAAGAAAGTCACAAAGCAGATTCTCCATCCATAGTTAGATGTCGAGAGTAGTAAGCTCTTTCGTGAAGTTACATCAGGCTTCCCTTCCATTCACCCCTGACACCCAGGGAGGCCTGTAAGAGTTTTAATGTGATTTCTGGAATGTGCTTAACTTTCAGAGAGGGAATAGTTTAGCCCCTGGGAGAATTCCATTAGTATAATTTTGCAATAGAAAAGCTTCCTATTGCCTAATCTTATTAGCTGTTTATGGACAGTAAGTGGGTAAAAGCTGAGTTTGTGACTTGGTAATTGTGAGTACATATTTTTTGAGTGCTTAGAATGTGGACTAAAGAAGAGATTATTTATGTGTACAGAGAAGAGGTACAGAACTCCAGAAATGACCACTATTGAAATAGGGGGCACGTCGTGTCCAAGTAGCCACCATAAAATAACACAAGGGAGGAAAAAAAGAGAGGAACTCGTTACTCCAATCTTTCTCCAGCTCTCCTAATAAATAAGACCTTCAATGTAACCTTGAAACCACTCGTCAGTAGCCGTCCTTACTTACGTTTGATCTTTTGCTTAGTTTCGTATCACTCACTCAACAAATATTAATTGAGCATATATGGTGCATCAGGCACAGTTCTAGGCACTAGGGACATACTGGTGGACAGAAGAGAATAAGTCCCAGCACTCACAGACCTTATACTCAAATGGGGAGGGAGACAATAAACAAATAGTCAGACACTATAATATATCAGGTCATTTTAAGTGCTATGAAGAAAAAGAAATCAGGGTAAGAAAAGAGTTGCTATTTGGGGGCAGGAGGTCAGGGAGGGCTTCTCTGCATGAAGTGAGGGAACAGACACCTGGGGGTCTCCACCTTCTGGGTGGAGGCATTGGCAAAGAGAAAGGCAGGAGGAAGAGCAGGGAAGCCAGGGTAGCTGGAGACAGGAGGTGGGTCAGCGAAGTGGATGGGCAAGTCCTGTGGGATGCACGGACCATGGTAAGGCATCTGATTTTATTTTATTTTATTTATTTATTTTTATTTATTTTTGCAGTACGCGGGCCTCTCACCGTTGTGGCCTCTCCCGTTGCGGAGCACAGGCTCCAGACGTGCAGGCTCAGCGGCCATGGCTCACGGGCCCAGCCACTCCGCGGCATGTGGGATCTTCCCGGACCGGGGCACGAACCCATGTCCCCTGCATCGGCAGGCAGACTCTCAACCACTGCGCCACCAGGGAAGCCAGCCCTGATTTTATTTTTAAAGTGCTGGGAAGTCATCGGAGGATAGGGAGGCAATGAGAATTATGTTATAAAAAGTTCAACTGGGGCTCTTTGTGGCAACCAGACTGTAGGGGTAAGAGTGGAAGCAGGGAGGACAGTTAGGAGGCAACGAAGCAGCCTGGGTGAGAATGGATTCTGGCTCGGACTAGGCTGGTAGAGGTGGAGGTAGTAAGAGGCAGAGCCAGCGGGATTTGGTGATAGGTTGGACAAAGTGTGTATGTGTGTGTGTGTGTGTGTGTGTGTGTGTGTGTGTGTGTGTGTGAGAGAGAGAGAGAGAAAGAAAGAGAGAGGGAGAGAGAGAGACTGACTCATGGATGACTCTGAAGTTTTTGATCCAATCCATTTGGGTGAGTGAGATGCTATTTACTGGGATGGGGAACACTGGGGGGAAAACAGATTATTTGAGAAAAACCAGAAGTTTAGTTTGTATGTGTTAGTTTGAGCCACCTATTAGACATCTAGGTGGAGGCATGGAGGAGACAGACACACGGATATCATCAGCAAGGGAGAGGCTGTGACTGGAGATACATATTTAGGAAACATCACCTGTACAGATGGTATTTAAAACCATGAGCTAGGAAGAATTCACTTAGAGGCTGTAAGAGAGAACGGGAGAAGCCCAAGAATTGGGGCCTGTGCCATATCCCCCTCTAGAGGGAGAAGTGGTCTGGGAAGAACAAAGAGAAGCAAGGGGCTATTACCCTCGTGCAGCTTTATATTAGACTGGGCAACTGGGCAGCTTCGTATTAAAAAATCAAACTGAGTAGCAAATAAAATAGAAGCCTCAGTTGTGATTTTCTCTGGGATAGAGTGAAAAGGATAGCATCTGGGTTCGTCTTCCAGCAGTACATTCTGCACTTGGATGAGCCTGAAGCACTGAATGCTGTGAGGGTATCTGGGAGGATTTTTCTTCCTGTCCACCCATCCCCAACTCCTCTGTTAACCCTTCCTCCATCTCCCATTCTTCCTCCTTTGCCTTCTACTTCTCTTCCTCCTCTCCACCAGTCAGTAAACTTGGGACTGAATTTCAGGTGGTTCTAGGGCATATGCAGTCTTCCCTGAGGTGTGGGTCATGGGCAATGTCGTTTTTCTTTAAACATCCATCTCAGACGGTTCACTAATTGGAAATTCATTAAGGTCTGCAAAATGTCAGAATGCAAATTCTCCTGAAAGGAGAGTTTATTTGTTCTTCACAGTTCAGCATGAATTACTTTAATCCGATAATCAGCTAATTTCTCTCCTAGCAGCTGGTTGAGATCAATCTGTACTACATTCTCTATTTGAAAAAAAAAAAAAATCTCACTAGGAATACGGCAGAGATTCTCAAGCTTTATCACGCATTAGATTGACTTTGGAAGTTCATTAATATGCAGAGTCCTAGATTCCATCCCCAGAAACTCCCACTTCCTGGGTCCAGATGATTCTGATGCAGGTGGCTTTTGACCCACATGGGGAAATACTAGGGTAGAGAGGACTGAACAGAACTTTGGGGATCATAGAGTATTCCTGTGGAGAACATGCTTGGCAAACTGTCAGAATGAAGACTTCTGAACAGACCAAGAATGAAGTAGGTCTCAGGGGATCCCTGAGGAAGGAGAGAGGAGGGGGGAAAAGATTGCAGAATGGAAAGGAACAGAAGGAAGCTAATGCCTTCTCTGTGATGTTGTTAGCACCTGAACCCACCTTTGGCTCCCAGGGTGTACTACGGGCCTAAACATTTATGACGCAATACGCACGGGATTAGGTATTAAGCACTTTCCAGACACTGTCTCATTTAATTCTTATCACCTGCCTCTGAGGGAGGTACTTTATAATCCCTGTTTGCGGACTAAAGAAGCTGCAAGGGTTTTAAGCGGGACAGATCTGAAACCCTTGTCTGGCTGACTGCAAATGCATGAGCTCACCCACTGGGTCGCACTGCTGAAAGGCGAGCTCCAGGCTTGGAAGCTCAAAGGGTAGTCTGTGATAATCACCCAGGAGTGTCAATGACTCAGGGACGAGCACAACGTTCCACCGGGATGGGCTTGCTTTGGTGCCCCCTTGTGGCCACTAACCTGTAGTGCTGAGAAGTGGCGGGGAGAGCCATCGCTGAACTGAGTCCTGCATTCCCAGGACGCAAATTCGATTATTCAAATACCGCTCCTCTCACCTGATAAAACACGCAGGCCCTTGACTCCCTGTACCTGAGCATTGCCAGGGAACTCGCGTTAGAGCTACGTCCCTCATATTCTGCCTCAGTGACACATGACACACTAATTTCCAAATTACAAGCCACAGCCTTTTAACCTGATCACACAGCGGCACACACCTTTCCTCCAACCATTTGGGCTCAGAGAACCGGCTTCATTTTCATTCATCAGTAAGGAAAAGCACCCCGGTTCCCCTACTCTACAAGGCCTGCTTGTATTTTTTAACAGCTGTCTGCCAAAGCACTAGTGTGCTGAAAATACTTACTTACAATACAATTCATCATGTATGCAGCTGCCAGGAGGAAGCTTAGTTTTAAGCTTCATCCAAGATAAAACACCTCTAAGAAACACATTACTTCATATAACTATTTATTAATATCATTTTTAAAGAGTTCTCCGATATGAACCCTTTGCTATAGACCTTGGAAATGAGAGAACTTGAGGCAGAAGTTTGTGAAAAGAGGTTTCTGCAGAACTATTTGGTCACAGTCTTGGCCAAGTTTATAAAATACTTCAGGAGTTCTTTTCCTTAACTTCAAACTCTATTTGTATCTCTTTGATTTTTTAACCTTAATTCTAGATCTCTGCTTCAACTTGATCTAGGTGAACTGGATCACCTTGTAAAACTAGAGTTGCCAGGTTTAACAAATAATATAGGATGCCTAGTTAAACTTCAGATAAACACTGAACAGTTTTTTAGTGTAAGTATGTCCCAAATAGCCCTGAAACTTCTGTGTTTGGGAACACCCTCAGTCCCAGGCAAATGAGGACAGTTAGGTATCCTAAATACAACATAAGCTATACACTCCTCTTGAGGATTTACCACCCACTGAAAAGTCCTGTGGAAGAGAAACTCTTTCCTTTTTGTAACAGCTCTGAGATAAAATCCACATACCATAAAACACCTTGTAAAGTGTACAATTCATTGATCTTTAGTATATTCATCGAGTTGTGCAACCAGCACTACTAACTAATTGTGGAGCATTTTCATCACCACAAAACCCCAACACTTCTCCATTGTCTCGTCCCTCTGGCCTTTGGAAACACTCATCTACCTTTTGTCTCTATGGATTTACCTATTCAGGGCATTTCCTTTGTGACTGGCTTCTTTCACCTAACTTAATGTTTTCAAGGTTCATCCATGTTATAGTATGACTCAGTACGTCATTCCTTTTTATTGCCAAATAGTATTCCATTGTATGCATATACCACACTTTGTTTATTCATTCTTCAGCTGATAGTTATTTGTTCCTACTTTTTCTGGAGTTTTAAGAGTTCTTATATATTTTGAAACATTAATGAAGGAAATCAAAGATGATTCAAAGAAATGGAAAGATATCCTATGCTCCTGGATTGGAAGAATTAATATTGTTAAAATGGCCATACTACCCAAAGCAATATACAGATTTTATGCAATCCCTATCAAATCACCCATGGCATTTTTCACAGAACTAGAACAAATAATCCTAAAATTTATATTGAACCATAAGAGACCCAGAATTGCCAAAGCAATCCTGAGGAAAAAGAACAAAGCAGGAGGCAAAACCCTCCCAGACTTCAGACAATACTACAAAGCTACAGTAATCAAAACAGTATGGTATTGGCACAAAAACAGACATATGGATCAATGGAACAGAATAGAGAGCCCAGAAATAAACCCACACACCTATGGTCAATTAATCTTCAACAAAGGAGGCAAGAATATATAATGGGAAAAAGTCTCTTCAGCAAGCGGTGCTGGGAAAGTTGGACAGCCGCATGTAAATCAGTGAAGTTAGAACACACTCTCACACCATGCACAAAAATAAACTCAAAATGGCTTAAAGACTTAAATGTAAGATAAAACACCATAAAACTCCTAGAAGAAAACACAGGCAAAACATTCTCTGACATAAAAGAAAACATACCAATGTCTTCTTAGGTCAGTCTCCCAAGGCAATAGAAATAAACAAATAGGACCTAATCAAACTTACAAGCTTTTGAACAGCAAAGGAAACCATAAACAAAATGAAAAGACAACCTATGGAATGGGAGAAAATATTTGCAAATGATGCAGCTGACAAGGGCCTAATTTCTAAAATATATAAACAGCTCATACAACTCAACAACAACAAAACAAACAATCTAATCAAAAACTGGGCAGAAGACCTAAATAGACATTTCTCCGAAGAACTCATAGAGATGGCCACATGAAAAGATGCTCAGCATCACTAATCATTAGAGAAATGCAAATCAAAACTACAATGAGGTACCACCTCACACCGGTCAGAATGGCCATCATTAAAAAGTCCACAAACAATAAATGCTGGAGGGGGTATGGAGAAAAGGGAACCCCTTGCACTGCTGGTGGGAATGAAAGTTGGTGCAGCCACTGTGGAAAACAGTATGGAGGTTCCTCAGAAAACTAAAAATAGAATTACCATAAGATGCAGCAATCCCACTCGTGGGCATATAGCCAGACAAAACTATAATTGAAAAAGATACATGTACCCCTATGTTCATAGCAGCACTAGTCACAATAGCCAAGACATGGAAACAACCTAAATGTCCATCAACAGATGAATGGATAAAGATGTGGTACATATATACAATGGGATAGTACTCAGTCATAAAAAAAGAACGTAATAATGTCACTTGCAGCAACATGGATGTAACTAGAGATTATCATATTAAGTGAAGGAAGTCAGAGAAAGACAAATATTATATGATATCACTTATATGTGGAATCTAAAATATGACACAAATGAACCTATCTACGAAGCAGAAACAGACTCATAGACACAGAGAACAGACTTCTGGTTGCCAAAAGGGAGGGGGGTGGGGAAGGGATGGACTGGGAGTTTGGGGTTAGTAATGAAAACTATTACATATAGAATGGATGGACAACAAGGTCCTACTGTATAGCACAGGGAACTATATCCAATGTCCTGGGATAAACCATAATGGAAAAGAATATAAAAAAGGATGAATATATATGTATAACTGAGTCACTCTGCTGTACAGAAATCAACATAACATTGTAAATCAACTATACTTCAATAAAAAAATAGTAAAAAAAAAAAGAGTTCTTATATATTTGGATACAAGTCCCTTATCAGGTATATAATTTGCAAATATTTTACCCCGTCGGAAGTTTGTCTAAGAAATCTCTTTTTAACCCACTGTTCCCCAAATGGAACATTGAAATTCTTTATTCCAACCACCTTTTAAATATTGAGTTTACACTGTGTGCCAGGCCTTGAGGGTCCCAGGATGAAGAGGAGCTGTCAGGAGGAGTTCACAGCCTTGGGTGTGGGGGGAAAAGCATAAAAGCAAATGACTATGGGGAGAGTGGGGAGAGGAAAAGTTTTGTAAATATAGAGTATCTTCATCTATCTCTATTATCTGGTGCAATGTGGAACACACAGAAGTGACCGAAAAATATTTAAAATAAAGATTAAATCAGTAGCTAAATAAACTGGGGACCCTCCTGCCTCTCTTTTTTGTGGGTGCTGAGTTGTGATGTTTTTTATTATGTTTGTCACATAATTTAAAGAATTCTAAAAGGCTTGATGAGGTGTGAAAAATCTCTATCTGCTACGAACAAGTAACATTTCCATCACCATTAAACACCCCTAAGGCTTTGAAGGTCTTGGTTAAAATGAAGCTATGTTATCTGGGATTATCTGGGAGCTATTATTAGTCAGGTAACAGATCTAATGACCCGCAGAAGTCAGGACTGGTAAATTTTGAAGGACTCAGGCCAGGAAGCACAGAGCTGGTGTAGCTCTGGTGAGCTGGAGGGAGGGTGGCAGGAGGTGTGAGGATCTGAGGGTAGGCAAAGGAGGCATTGACAAGGTTCGGGTGGACAAAGAAAGGAACATGGAAGAGCATCAAAGATGATTTTTTTTTTTTTTTTGCGATACGCGGGCCTCTCACTGTTGTGGCCTCTCCCGTTGCGGAGCACAAGCTCCAGACGCGCAGGCTCAGAGGCCATGGTGCACGGGCCCAGCCGCTCCACGGCATGTGGGATCTTCCCGGACCGGGGCACGAAACTGCGTCCCCTGCATCGGCAGGCGGACTCTCAACCACTGCGTCACCAGGGAAGCCCCAAAGATGAATTTTGACTGCGCAATTGTGCTTGGGACCTGCCCTATTTATGGGGAATGAGCATTTCACCTTATAAACTGAAAGGATAATTCATGTAATATTATTTTCTGCAAGAAGCATCAAACCGCAGAGTTTTAATGTTGTCGGATTAAGGGTGATGAATTAGCGTGAATTAACATGTATGTATTATGACTCTGACAGCCTCTTGAAACTCAACTCTTTCGAATATAAGAAAGAATACCTTAAGGTAAAAAGGCTTTCTTTTAGGCACTAAAACACTGTCAGTAGAAATACACTCTTGAAAAATCTCTCCCATGTCTTATTATATAAGTCAAATATTAATTAAAGCAAATAAATTAGATTGCAATTATTTGCAACTGTGAATTGTAGTATTAAGAGGAAATGCTCTTAAGTTCAGTTAATTGGCATCAATTGTGATTTATTCAAATTAATTTAATGTCCAGAGTGAGGTTAATGTTTTGAACATTCTAATAATAAGAAGAATTAGAGAAATGAGATTAGAGCAGCTGCCAGCTATAGATGGATGACATTTCTTGGGAGTCCTATCACATTTCTAGGGCTTCCTTCTACTTACCCCAACATCAGTGAGGGAAGACCCCATAGGCCAATTTTCACTAGGGATCTCCAGGAGCTTGGGAAACTACCCATCCTTCCCTCATCTCTGCTATCTCCCCCACAAAAGCACTGTCAGACTTTCCCGTGACATTCTGAGAATGACCAAGACTAGCTTCATAAAATGGGTGCAATTAAAAGTCTCGCCAGGAGCTTCCCTGGTGGCACAGTGGTTGAGAGTCCGCCTGCCGATGCAGGGGACGCGGGTTCATGCCCCGGTCCGGGAAGATCCCACGTGCCGCGGAGTAGCTGGGCCCGTGAGCCATGGCCGCTGATTCTGTGCTTCCGGAGCCTGTGCCCCGCAACGGGAGAGGCCACAACAGTGAGAGGTCGGCGTACAAAAAGTCTCGCCAGGGGCCATGCCTCCCGTGCTGAGATCTCCCACCCTATGAAGGCAAACGGTGGGCAAAGGCGGTTTGCTGGCAGTACCCAGAATCCCCTTGGAAGTAAAATGTGTGCATGGGAGTGTATGAGCACATTTCATATATTGTTAAAAATCAGAATTAAAAAAAATTAACAAACTGGTTTCAGGTTTTTTTTTTTTTTTCCTTAACAGGATCGTCTGTCACTGTTTTTCTTTGAAAATAATCTTAGTAACAACATATTACTTGACACATAATCCTTTTGGGAAGATGAGTTGAAGACCAAATAAACATGAGAGAAATATTCATGTACACACACACACACACACTCACACACACCCCTACTCTGTCTTCTTTTGAAAAGTTTAAGCGGCCCAGTGCTTCAACCTGCACTGGCTATTAACAGGATTAGAACCCCCCTGTCAAGTATTTGGGCAGCTAGGGCGACCTTGGCCAGCAAGGCTGACCCTCAGTCCAGTGCTGTTACTTGTTCCCGCCCCACCTTGAACTAGAGAACGAGGACCTCTCAGAACTGGTACATCTACACTGCCCATGTAGTACCCCCTGGCCTCACATTTTGGTGAGAAAAAGACATCACAGTTGAGATCCCTTTCTCCTCTTTGGAGGGTTTTCGAGGTCGCATTTTTCACACAGGAAGGTGGGGATGGCCGAGTCCTCCAGACACCCAGGTTCTACGTTCCAGTTTGGATATATCTTACAGTGGCCATCCTGGAGGAAGCCAGACTCCTTAAGGAAACCGCTCCGAGCTTCTTTCCTCGATACACAAACCGGGCCGTCAGTCTCTGGTGAAGTTCCTGCTGTCCCAGGCCCCCCTGCTTTAGGGCTGGTAGAATTTTCCACTCAGGCTTTTCCACCTAGCTGAAAGTTTCATGAAGTCAGGTTCTTGGACGTGGGACAGTGCCTATGATGACGTTAGCAGTTGCCATTTATTTTGCTTTTGCCATGAGTGAGGCAGGCTCTGTGCCAAGAGCCTTCATACATTTTCACCTGTAGCCCTTGCCCTGTGAGACAGGTATCACTATTCCCATTTCACAGATGCACAAGCAGGCTTACGGGAGGGAAGCAGCTTGCTAACGGCCACAGGGTTGGTAAGCGGCCAAGCTGGGATTTGCACTTGATCTGTGTGATACCAAATGCCATGCCCGTAGCTATTAGTGCTTGTTGCTTCTTGGTCTCAGGGCTGTTTCCTGCACAGAACATCTGCATAGAGGGGGCCCCTAAATGTTTGTCGACTGAGTGAAGAAGAGTTAACAGTTATATACTGCTAACTTTGTACCAGGCAATGATCTGGGCACTTTATGAACATATACATCCCAACAATTCCAGGAGGCAGGTACTACTGATATCCCCATTTTATAGATCGAGAAGGGGAGGTGTGGAGAGGTACTATAACTTGCCCAAGTTCCTATAGCTAGCAAGTGGTAGAGCTGGGATGTTATCGTAGGCAGTTTGGCTGCTCCAGAGTCTGTGATCCTGAACATTACACATATTCCCTCTTCTGAATGAGCATAAGTACATCCAAAAAGTGGCTGTGAGACGTTTATTCTGTTGGTGTGAGGGTGGGTTATCCTGGATGAGGAAACTACTCTTGGAAGCTTTCCTGGCCCCTGTAGGCCTGTTCAGCTACTTCCCCCTCTGTGTTCTGGGAGCATCCGGTGCTTAATGGTTTTCTTGTCTGTCTCTCCTTGGTATATAGTAGGTGATTTGGTACATTTTAAGTGAATTATCAGCTAAATGAAACCTCGTCCACACATTTCTTGACTGGGCAAGAAGTTAGCTAAGAGGAAAAAAGGGAAGTTGAGAAATGATTTTGGAAATGAGGAGAATGATAAAAGCTGGGAAGAAAGATAAAGGTGGGACTGTGAGAAAAAGAATAGCAGGACCTAAACAAACAACACTAAGTTAAAAAATGGAGAATTTTTTCCCCCCAGAGAAATACATGTGCCTGCATCAGGAGGAGACTTGCTCAGCAAAATATGAGAAACTTCTTCTGCAGGGCTGCCTGCTTATCATGAATGACTGACCCCAGTTTCATGCAGTTCAGTGCCTGGTTCCCCCAGAGGTGAAGCGGTGTGAGGAGCATGGCAGAAGGAAGAGACAATGCGCTTTGTAACCAGAGAGAACTGGGTTCAAATCCTGACCCAGCGAGTGACTCACTGTGTGAGCTTGAGCAAGTAACCCAGTGTCTCTGGGTCTGTGCGGTCACCTCTCCAATGAGGACAATAAACCCTACCTATCCCATAGGGTTATGTTAGAACTAAATGATGATAATTGAACGAAAGTGCCTAGCATGCGGTAGTTATTCCATAAAAATGTCATCTACCTTTTTCAGCTGCACCCTGCCATCCTGACTACAAGCTGCCCTGAGGCAGCTCAGGGCTTTTTCCACACAGATCCCAACTGAAGAGGAACTGGTATGAGTGAGAAGACCCTAAAGACACAGTGCTTGCATTTTGGATAGCCTTTGATGTCACTGAAGCAAATGTAGAGGTCGTAACTGTGCTGATTTGTAATTGGTTAGTGACCACAGCTGTTGGCAGATGTGCCTTGAAGATAGAGGCAGGGGAGTCAATTCTGTTTGGCCAAAATGGAATTCAATACACTTATAAGAATAAATCGAAATGTTTCCGACTGGAAAATCACCTTCTACCCATCATTTTTGCATTGCTCACTTTATAGGATTTTTGAGATGAAGAGAGAGAAGTTAAATGGAGGTCAAGGAAAACAAGGAAAACTATGATCTGGAATCAATAACACAAAGCCACTTCTATTCTTAGTTTCTTTTGGGGGAGGTCAGGGGCTCTAATTAGAAAAACCCACTAAGCCAGATATGAAGGGCAATTAACAGAGCATCGTGCAGCTCTGCGTAACTGGGCTTCACTGTCTACCTCTGAGATAGCGAAGGCTGTTTACAGACACTCAGTTTTTCAACTGTACAACGTCTTTCCTCATGTGCTGTTCTGGGACTTTGCAGGGATGGGGGCAGTTGGACCCGGTAACCAGTCGGGGACCTGGGATCCCGGGCAAGACCAGCAGCTCATACATAGGCAGGTAGACCTGCCCCTCCTTCAAATCACAACGGCCGAAGCATCAGGCCTTCTGCTGCCTGGAGGGGAGTGGCGGTGTGATCCTGTGTTTCCGGTCAGAGAAAGCTGGGCTCCAACGCAGCCCTATCAGTGTGTGACCCTGGGCAATTGCTCATCATCTCAGAACCTCATTTCCTCCTCTGAAAACGGAATTGAAGATAATACCAGCTAACTGAAAGGTAAATAGTGAACAGAGGTAATGTTTTAAAGTGCCTGGCACCTGGAGGTGGCAGTATGTGGCAGCTCCTATATCCGTTCCTTTCAAGTCCACCCCTGAAGTTCATTTTCATCTCATTTCACCTGCATTAAAATTTAGGGGATGGGGATTCTAACTAGCCCTGGTCTGTAACTCCCAGCAAAAGGTGAGGGGCTGATTCTTCCAGCTGGCAGACTGTATGGCATTTTGGGGAAGTTGTACTGGAGGCTTAAACTTGAAGGAGGTGAAATTTGGAGAGTATTTTCTAACCCTGAGTTGATTTGTCTCCTCTTACGCCCTGATAGTAGAAAACAAAGGGCTGGACGATGGCGGAAGGGAGGCACCGCTGAGTCACTTCCCAGAGCGAGTTCTGACCTGCTGCCTGTCGGGACCCCGTGTCTCCATGAATGAGAAGCCACAATGCTATCATAGCAGATTGTCAGCCCAGCCTGATCACCTGCTGATATGTCCACCAAAGTCCATGAATTCTATCGGTCTGCATTGTTGGACCCTAGCGCTCCCTGTAGGCCTTGATGGAGAGAATAACCTCCAGATACCCGTGCTGATCAGAAGCCTGCCTGACAGAAACACTACTTAGGAAGATCATCTCGAGGGAAGGACTATCTCCCCTCTTCCCTGATGTTCTCTAATGTCTATCACTGACCATGTTAGAACACCAGGAGGCTCCACGCTTGGACCATCACCTTAGCTTCTCCCAGAATCACCTTTGCTCAGATGTGCTTTTATGCCCTGATTTCAAGAACTAAGCCATGGAAAACACTCCTTTTTATCATACAGTTACAAAGCTGTTGTCAAGGACACTCTCCATTATGCCACTCATTGTCTCACATAAAAAGAAGTTCCTTCCATAAGAAACTATAGAATTTTTTTAAAGGAACATTTCCTTTTCCGCCCTGAGAAAACAGTATGTTGCTTCTTTTCTGCTGAGAAATGTGCTCACTGATGCCAAGAAGCTCAGAATCAAATCTGATGCTCAGCCGCAGCAACCAGAGTAACTTTTACGATTAGCGTATCTGAATTGTGTTCCATCCTTGGTTCGGATTTTTCTTTCTCTTTTAGTAATATATGTATCTTTTGTTGTATATATATATATATATATATATATATATATATCTCCTTTATTATAAATAATATATAGAAATATATGCATGTATACTCTGCACACATACTTTAATCTAGACGGAGTCAGATTTTTTTTTGGAGATGCAATTTTCTGCCCAGTAGAACTGGCCGGATGATGATAATGTTTAAGACTCATTAGTTTACTCAAAGAGTTCATCTTCAAATAACCTTTTTTAGCATCTGTCTCTCTGGGACATCTCACAAATCTAATAAATTTGGGTTATAGCCTTAGACCCTCTGTGATCCTTTGAAAAGTTATTTGACCTCACGTCTCAGTATAAAACCACTGCCCATTTACTGAATAAAGTGCTACAGCGATCAAATAAAATCATGAATCCCTTTGAACTGAGGCTTTTTTGAAAAGGTAAAAGAGTGGCTCAACAATTCTCAATGTACAGATCAGTGTTGCTTGATGAGGAAAATGCAACTGCGGGGGAGTGAAGAAGAAGAAGAAAGTATATTAAGCACTTTGCTTGGTATTTTCTGGTTGCTCTTCCAGCTCCCTTCTCTTCCACCCAGCCCTACATCCTAGGAGGCTGACCCCTTTAGACTGCATCAATTGGCCTCTTTTGCCCTCTTGGCTGCAGCTAATAGGAAACACTGGCAGAAGGTTGGAGGACGGAAGAGAGGTTGGGTGTTTTTCTCTCCTAAGGATCACAGGTTGGGTGGCAGCATTCTTCTACTGAAGGCCACAGCTCCTGGGAGGGGGCCTCTCCTACAGCCAGCTACTGAGTGAGCTGTGGCTACATTTCTCTCCAGCTGTTTGTAACCACTCCCTATGTAATGGCTACCTTTGCTGGTAACCTGGGAATGCCCCACCATCCCTCTCCGTTCTCTTTAGTCCTGCCCACATCTTTGTAAATAGTTGCTTCAATAAACCCTCCTAATTACCCTGATTAAGGGTGCCATCTGTTTCAGTTCGGGATCTGTTTGTGTCCCCTCAGAGGCACAATCCGCACAAAATCTCCTTGAGGTAGATAGGATTGCTCATTTTATAGATGAGAAAAAGATATGGTTAAATAAATTTCCCAAGGTCATGTAAATTATAAGTTGTAGAGCTCAGTATCAAACCCATATCTCTGTCTTATGCCCTTTCTATCCATCTTTTGTTCTCATAGGTGGGTAAAGTGTTTTTGATGCTATATTAGAATCTCCAGCATAATGCTTAATGGTAGTGGTGATCAAGGCATCTTGTTCTTGACCTTAAAAGGAGGACTTCCAATGTTTCACAATTAAGAATGATGCTTGCTGGGCTTCGCTGGTGGTGCAGGGGTTAAGAATCCTGCCAACGCGGGGGACACGGGCTCAAGCCCTGGTCAGGGAAGATCCCACATGCCGCAGAGCAACGAAGCCCGTGCACCACAACTACTGAGCCCACATGCCACAACTACTGAAGCCCGTGCGCCTAGAGCCCATGCTCTGCAACGAGAAGCCACTGCAATGAGAAGCCCACGCACTGCAACGAAGAGTAGCTCCAGCTCACCACAACTAGAGAAAGCCTGCGCACAGCAACGAAGAACCAACGCAGCCAAAAATAATAAATAAATTAAAAAAAAAAAGTTGAAAAGAAACCAGCAATTGTTGGGAGTCAAAATGTGTATGACGGGCTTCCCTGGTGGCGCAGTGGTTGAGAGTCCGCCTGCTGATGTAGGGGACATGGGTTCGTGCCCTGGTCCAGGATGATCCCATATGCCACGGAGCGGCTAGGCCCGTGAACCACGGCCGCTGAGCCTGCGCGTCCGGAGCCTGTGCTCCGCAACGGGAGATGCCACAACAGTGAGAGGCCCACGTACCGCAAAAAAACCCCCCATATATGACTATTAAAAAAATAATAAAAAAGAATGATGCTTACCATTTTTTTTTAGTGGATACCCTATAATGAGTCAAGGAAGTTGTCCTGTATTACAAATTTTCTGAATTTTAAATTTTTCTTAAATCACTGAATACTTTTTCCTGTGGCTATAAGAATGAATGTTGGATGTTCATTACAGCACTATTTACAATAGCCAGGACATGGAAGCAACCTAAGTGTCCACTGACAGATGAATGGATAAAGAAGATGTGGCACATATATACAATGGAATATTACTCAGCCATAAAAAGAATGAAATTGAACTATTTGTAGTGAGGTGGATGGACCTAGAGACTGTCATACAGAGTGAAGTAAGTCAAAAAGATAAAAACAAATACCATATGCTAACACATACATATGGAATCTAAAAAAAATGGTTCTGATGAACCTAGGGGCAGGACAGGAATAAAGACGCAGACATAGAAAATGGACTTGAGGACACGGGGAGGGGGAAGGGTAAGCTGGGACGAAGTGAGAGAGTGGAATGGACATATATACACTACCAAATGTAAAATAGATAGCTAGTGGGAAGCAGCTGCATAGCACAGGGAGAGCAGCTCTGTGCTTTGTGACCATCTAGAGAGGTGGGATAGGGAGGGTAGGAGGGAGATGAAAGAAGGAGGGGATATTGGGATATATGTATGCATATAGCTGATTCACTTTGTTATACAGCAGAAACTAACACAACATTGTAAAGCAATTATACTCTAATAAAGATGTTAGAAAAAAAAAGAATGAATGTTGGCTTTTCAACTTTAACGTGATATACGATGTGCTTAGTTCTAGGCAGATAGAAATAATCAAGGATCTTGGTGGTGGAAGATACATGAAGAGAGGAAGCTGAAATTTCCATCTCAATATCCACTGAACTTGGAAACTTCCCCTAATTACCTCCCAAAAGTTCTTTCCATGTTCTGCAGCTCAGAGAGTTGCAGAGTTCCTCATTGGCCTGGGATGAACCAGTATTCTGTAGGGCCTCCTCCTGGTGTCGTATAACATACCTACAAAGAACCTGTCTAATCTCTCTTCCTCTGGATAGCCCTTAGCACACAGGCAGAGGACCTGTTTTAGGTATTTTTGTCATCCCATTTGTTCCTTTCTGAACACCCACCAAGTGTTCTATACCCTTGCTTTAAATGTGGTGTCCAGAGCTAAAATCAGCACTGCAGGCCTGAATCAAATACTGCTAAATGGAGGACACACCCTTCATTGCTCTAGACATTTTATCTTTTATGGCCTGAGATTCCATTAGCTTTTTCACAGTATTGGTGCCCAATGACCTTGCCATTTAACTAAATCCCTTGTGCCTTTCCTCCATACAGCTCTTGACTTGTGGCCTCTCTGTTTGTGTGGTTGGGTGTTGAGAACAAAGGTCAGATCCTTATTGTTTGAAAATTGTTGAATTTCATACTATTAGGTCCAATCTGTCAAAATCTTTTGGATCCATATTCTGTGATCCAGCTATATGGTACCTCACACAGCTTTGTGTCCTGATACTTAGTCAAAATCATAGAGACAAAGAATAGAATGGTGGTTCCCAGGGGCTGGGAGGGAGGGGGAATGGGCAGTTACTAAAAGAAAAAGAACTCAGGAGGAAGAGTAGTCTCTGGGACAGAAACAGGACAGATTCAGTGGTGAGGGAACAACAAAAGTGTGAAAATAAAGATTTGAGACGGACACGAAGGGATATGAAGCTGTTATTGGATGAGCATGACTCCGGCAGAGGGGCTGGCCTGGGTCCACCGAGGGTGGAGGTGTATTTCGAACTTGAGCAAAGAGGAGGAAGTTTGGAGCCACTTCTGGAAGGGAGGCATGAAGGACCAATGAGAACGGATGAAGGAGGTACCCAGTGGCAATGAGTGCTCAACAGAGGTTAGTTGTGGGGTCTTTCTCCAGCTATGCTCGGCTACCTAGGAACAGAGGTCGGGAAAGCACACGGTGTTGGTGGTGATCCTGGACGCAGGGTTCCCAAGGTGGGGGAAGCAGCTTGGGGTGCTTACAAAGTCTGAGCAGGGCAGAGAAAGACACCCTCTCTGTCTATAGTTATGTTTGGGAGGAGGGTCTCTGAATGTAGCTTTGCTTTTGGGGACCAAATTGTGAGGGGGCAAGGAGGCCTGTGAATTGTAGTTTGCTGTAAGAGCTGAGCCTGCCCCAGGTCCCACAGCCTGTAACTGAGCCCCTAGGGCTGTTTTGTCCTAGGAAGCCCCCATAGGAACACCTGTAATATAAGAGGGGTGAGGAAAAGCCTTACATATTGACTGGTTTGGGGTCAAAGACATCTGCAATGCTAGTTTTCAGGGCAAGTCTAGAGGGTCTTCAAGATATTTTTACAGTGTCCTATTGACAGTGAGATATTCTGGTTTGTATTCAGCCTTCATAGCAGGCTTGGACACAGCTAGAATTTACCAACTTATTTTAACTAGACTTTAACTGTCACAGAAGCTGCTACGCAGTAATGATTTCAAACCACATGCCCCACTTCTCCTGCAGAACCTTCAGCTAGAAACCTCCCTGCTGTTCTCGGGCATAGCTTCGCTCTTTATTATCAGGGATGACATCGAGGGGGCCGGTTTTGGGAGCCCAGTAAATTTTATCAGCATTCAGAAAGGAGGAAAAAGATGGACTTTAACACACTGAAAGACGTTAAAAATTACAGTTCCCCACACTGCATGACAAAGAGGCTTCAGTTCCAAATTTACTGCCCCCAGGAGTGGTTTTGCTTGAGTAAGAACAGCCCACCTGGCAGTTACTCTGACATCACACTAATTCAAGGGAGTTGGAAACTCCTTCCCCTGGCAGAATTTTAGGATGGCAGGCCACGCAGCTAAACGGGCTCAAAATTGCTCAAGGAAGTGGGGGGTGCTGAGTTTTAATTCTGGACTTTCCACGTGACTCAACATTTTAGTAACTGCGAGCTTCTTGACACACATTGATTCTTTTTGTACCCCCAGAGTCTGGAATGCATGTGTGCTTCATGGATTTAATACACAACGAATCACCATTGTAACAGAAATTGGGTGGACACATGGCGGCACAAAATATTCACATTTCATCGCATCACCTCCTAGTTTCTGCCTTATAAGGGAAAGGAAAACTACCATGATGGTTGGAATAGTGTCAAATAAGAGCCTGCATTCTGGAAACAGACTGGTGAGAGGGAATCCCTGCTCCACTGCTGACTAGTCGAACAGCCCTGCTGAGCTATAGTGTCCTCGTCTGTAAAATGGAACAATATACTCAACCCTATTTCATAGGTGATTGTGAGGAAGAAATGACATAATACAGGCAAAGCCCCTGGCATACGGCAAAATCACAGGGATGCAAGGGGGTTGGGAGTCTCTTAGCCATTACCACGATTACCTTTTTCTCTAATCCTCCTGAGGATTAACTTCTCAGTGCTTGCTTCCACCCTGAGGTTTTCCTAAGTACACCAAACACGCAGGGTATCCCTGCTCAGAGAGAAGCCATGAGGATCAGTTAGCTCACAGAAGCCAGCACAGCGCCCAGGTCATAGTACCTCCTCAATACGTGCTTACTAGGAGGGTGAGTGCTGAAAGAAATCTGCTCTCAACCTCTGGGAATTACAAAACATACATATTAGCCTTACTAAGCAAGGGATTTAAAGATTCTCATGCATACATCATTAGGCTTTGAAGATACAATAACTCACTGAAATTAATGAATTGTCTGGAGGTCAGTAGTTCTCAAATTTTACTACCTAAGAGTGTCCTAGTAATTAAAAAATTCCCAAAGAACCACAATCGGTAGATCTGGGCAGAATGCAGGCTACAGCATTTTAAACCAATCCCCCAGGTGCTTCTGATGCAACATTTTAGGGCAGCCTCAAGGCCTCCATTGAGAAACCCTAGGGGTTACTTAAAAATGTGATGCGTGCTGATGTTCTTTCACTCTTAGGTTTCCTTCTTTGTTCAATGGATGATAGAGTAATAGGACTGAAATCACCTTCAGTCATAGACTGGGCTGGGAAAATCTCGGCCCAAGCAAGTTCTGGGATTGTACAAGCACGAGCGTGCTTAAAGGATTTGCCACAATGCTCTAGAGTTATTTGGACATCCTCTATGCCTGGAAAACATCCAGAAGGGCTATTCTTTCGATTATTAAGCTAGGAGCCTATCTGTTTCTCAGTGTGACATTTCAGGAGGGCTGTATTTTCTCTTTCAGGATTAAAGGAAGAAATACTCTGCAATGCCTTATAAATAATTCAAAATCCAAGAGGGCTTAATGTGAACCACAGGACTATGACCTGCAATCACACTCCAAGTCCAAGAAGAATGTGTCTAGAACACCAATAAATGTATATTACTAGGAAACAAATGCTAGGCCCATCAGTCTGCAGGGGAGAAGTGACTGTGTATTTCTGTGATTTTTCTGAGGAATTAAACTTCCCCAGAGTCTGGACTCTACCTTTAACACCTCCAGTTGAGGTCACCAGTCTGTTCTACCACGACATGGTGCTATGTGGCTTCACTCTCCCTTCTCCACTAATCTGTTGTTGTAAATGTTGCCTTGAAAGGGTCTTAAGATTCAATTATTAATCAGAACTAATTTAACAGACTGTTGATGCCAGGAATGAAATTTTTTCAATTTGCAAAGCTGGGATTAGCTGATCAAGGAGAATGGTATGATTTCACAGGATAAACATTAAGCTTCCCACGCCGGCCTAAAGAGCTTACTGGGATTCGCAGGAGGGCAGAGAAAGGTGTGTTTGGGTGGATACATTACTGGTCCATGGAGAGTAATTACGAGGGATTTGCAAACCATAGAAGGCCTCAGTTTAGACAAACTTTTCTTAACCAGGAAGGGTCACAATGCTATACTCTCTTTTAAAAATCTCATTTAAAAGGCAGTCCCACAAATTTTACTTTGACAAATGGTGCTCCAGAAATATTTTCTGCACTGAAATCTGCTTTATTTCCTTTTTTCATACTAAAGTGATGAGAACTTACAACCTTCTTAATTATCTTTGGAGGCACCAGACTTCAGACAGGAGGCTGATAAATGACCTAAATCATTTGCAATATACTGGAAATACAGACAATCTGTGTTGAGTGTGAGAAGCTATGTTCTTGAAGACGTTTTCTCATAAATTAATGAACTGACCTCACCCAGGAACTCTCACACTGCCCTGTGCGTATCTGAGGTCACCGAGAAATGTGATGGGTGCTCATCTAAATGCAAGAATCTTTTATCTTTTTTTCATTCAAGACTCTCTCTTTTATTTTCTTTTTCATTCTTAGGTTTCCTCCTTTTTTTCTCCTGTAGATGAATGGATACTAAGGTTGAAATTACCTTTAGTCATAAATTGGGACCTTTTCCCCCCACAGGATTAGAATTTCCTCTGTAACACTGTGTAAGTTTGAACTTGATCATCTCCAAGTCAGCAAGGATTATGAGCTGCACCATTTGCAGGCTCAGTGTTAAATGAAAATCGTTCATAAAGCAGGCTTTTCCCTTCTTTCATGTGGTCTCTCTCTCTAGCCTTGTCATGATGCTTGTTTGTTTTCATTCTTTTTTCTTTTTTCTTACTGTAGTAACATACACATAAAACTCGCCACTTAGACTTTTTTTACATTTACACATTACATGTACGCCTTAAGCGCACAGTTCAGTGGTATTAAATACACTCCCATTGTTGTGCAACTACCACCAGTTATGGTGTTTCTCATTTCCTATTTAATGTCATTCTAAGTAAATAAAAATTTAAATGGTTAGCATGAATTTACCATGCACTTTTACATCATGCAATGCCAGTTTTAAGTGCAAATGTTAAGAGCATTTAACTCGTTTGTGCAATCATTGAAATCACACAAATGTATTTTGCCCCCGGAGGATGCCTTGAGCTGGCCAGAAAAAACAAACACAGACAGATTCAGGAAGACTGGGAAGAAGAGAGTGTCCCCCAGGCACAGAGTGGGCCCAAGAGAGTGGCTGGGGGTGTGCCTCTGGCTCAGGGATACTTCAGAGCCTCACAGGCGCCCAGGAGCCCTGCCCTGTGTGCCCTCTCAGGTCTGATGGCTGTTGGTATTCCCCCTTCCACCGGCTGATGGACCGACACATTGTTCCCTGGCTTGGGGCAGGCCTTGGGGGATCTCCCCTTCCCATGAGGAGATATATGGGTGGTATCTCCAGCCCATGGCAGATGGGTGACCCCAGGTACTGCAACCTCTGTACTAGGTAAATGGATCAGGGGTGGGCAAGAGGTTCTTCCCTCCTTGAGTTGCGACCTCCTACCTGCTGCCCACCAGACATGTTGCAGACCTGCTAGTCCTGGGTGGGAAGGCCACTGCTGTGCCCGGCCCCAAGATGCTGCAGGACAGGTGCACCCAGACATGACCTTCCCCACCTGCACCCGGGCCCTTCCTGGGGCACAAGGAGGGGAGGCTGAGCAGGGCCCAGGTTCCAGGGCGCAGACAACTGGGCTGAGAACCCATCCCCAGGGAGCTGGGGACAGGGCGGGGTAGGGAGGGGAAAGGGGGAGGGGGAGGCAGCAGGATGCAGGGCACCGTGACCAGTCTCCAAGCCTCCCCACCCCCTACATGCTCCAATGTGCCATCGCCCCGTCAGACGTCACTGACAAAACACAGTTTCAAGACCGGGGCTGCAGAGCATTAACCCCCAAGCACGGGGCCCTTCTGAGCTTGGGACCCTGTGGACTACACTGGTCGTGCACTCATGGTGCCCTGGGTGCAGGAACAAAGAACAAGGAAGCAAGAGGAAAATCAGTGCTGCCCACCAGCAAGGCCGGCCCCACCCATTCCCAACTCCCAAAGGGAGTCCTTCCTGACCCAGGAACATCCCTGGGAAGAGGGGATTTATGCTCTGGACAAAAGCCGTCTCCTCCCTTTACTACTGCCCTATTTTCAACATTGCCCTATTTTCTTCCTCCTCTTCTCTTTCCTGCTGACTCAGGAATTTAAGCCTGATGCTTTGACCCGACCCCCAGTGCTGTGGACAGTGTGGGCTGCACTTCTTCTGGACACAGAGTTTAAAATTCGACACTGTGGCTTCTTTTCGGATTTTCCTTTGCTGCTCTTCCCTTCCTTGCGTCTCCCGCTGTCTGAGCGAGGGGAGATGTGAGATCTGTCTTTTAATTATGCTTTCCAGTAAATGAAGGTGACATTCCCTGCCCGGCAGGATGCTTGTAGCCTCCGCAGTTAGCGCTGGTGAGGCTCTTGGAGTTCACGGGGTGGGGTGGGGGCTGCTTTTCAGGACTGTGGGAGGCCCGGCGAGATGAGAGGAGAGGGGAGGAAAAGCTGGAGAAATTCACAGAAGCAGAGGAAAACATGGGAAAGGGAACGTGGGAAAATGGGTGAGGGGCAGAAGATGGAAGGAAGGCGGCAACGAACAAAGGGAGGAAGGGAGGAAAGAAGGGAGCCAGCATTTTGCCTGCTCTACCCACATGATTTTAAAGACTGGAGTCTTGACCTGGTAAAGCTGCTGGCCCCAAGCAGACAATACCCGTGCACACAGGCGCCTGGATTAGGACTGAGAATCCTAGGTCACGACAAGGAGTGCCAGCACCATGTCTGCTCTGCTCCCATCAGATCCTTGAAAAACGTGACTCTGCTTACGTGTCTTCCCAGAGCACAGCCCAACGAATTAGTACCCCATGAAGGTGTAGTGCTCGGGAGAGAACTGAGAGAGGTGTTCAGATGGGAATGTTACATGGGACAGAAGAAGAAAGAGGGCAAATCCCCCCTGGAGCTCCCAGTAGGGCCCAGAGCTGTGTTGAGAAGAGCTGGGACTTTTCATTCACAAGAATCTTCACAAAAAGTGAACTCTGTTTTTCCAGGGTGATCAATGCAGAGGCTGTATAAGCCAAGTGTACTCATAACCTCAAGTCTTGAAAACCCCTTCCTCCTAGCAGTATTATAATAAACCAATGTCTTGGGTCTTGTTGAGAAAGTACCACTAAATCTCGAATTGTTCCAGAAGGGAGAATAAAGGGCAACTTTCTATCTGATGGACACACAGCCCAAAGATGACACACAGCTTCTCAGTCGAGCCTGACATACCACCCAGAGATCCAGACTCAAAGAAGCTACAGGTCTCCTGTTCATTCTGTTCTCTCAGGAATTATTATCTCTTTCCAGAGGAAGATTTCACTTTTGGATTGTGATATGGGCTCTACTGAGGTTTTCCTCACAGCAGCAGCAAAACCTCATTTGCCAAGGGAAAATATGACCTGCTTCAAAGACCTGGAGTATCTGATATGTTTACTGACGTCTCTCTCGTGATCAGTGAGATATAAGAACAATATTTATTGCTAATTCAAGAGAGGAAGCAAAACTGTTGTGGTGAAGATGGCCCTGTTCTTTTTTTTTTTGCAGTACGCGGGACTCTCGCTGTTGCGGCCTCTCCCGTTGCGGAGCACAGGCTCCGGATGTGCAGACTCAGTGGCCATGGCTCACAGGCCCAGCCGCTCCGCGGCATGTGGGATCTTCCTGGAACCGGGGCACGAACCTGTGTCCCCTGCATAGGCAGGCAGATTCTCAACCACTGCACCACCAGGGAAGCCCAGCCCTGTTCTTTTAAAAAGAGACTTTTTCAAAACAGTGGTCTGTGGATCTCTTGCATCAGAATTACATGGACTGATGATTTAAGAATCAGATTTCTGCATCCTCACTGCAGAACTACTAAATCTCTGTGGGTCAGCACCCACATTTAAATAAGCTAAGAGTTTGTCATCACGTATATACTGACACCTCTGAATTAATGCTTGGAGCAGGGGGCCTCAAACTAGGGCGAGCCTCACCGTTGTCTGGAAGCCTGAGAAACACAGGTGGCTGGGTCCCACTTGCAGAATTTCTGATTCAGTAGGTCTGGGGCGGGGCCTGAGCATCTGCGTTTCTAACAAGTTCCTGAGTGATGCTGAGGCTGCTGGTCTGGGGACCACACCTTGAAAACCACTGGGTTAGAACAATGAAAACAATCCAGCCTTGTGTCAGTCAGGTGTACCCTACTTAACCGTTCTCGGGAAGCCCCAACGATCAGAGTGTGGGTGGTGGTGGCAGTGGTGGGCTGGTGTTCTGTCCCTCCAGGAGGTGAACGTCTGGGGAAGCAGTGCAGAGCCACCTGGCCTTCAAGCCAGGCCAGTCTATACAGGACTCCTGGGGGCAAATGTGGGTTGGTACACGCGTGTCTGTCAGATAACCAGGCTTCTGGTGGCTGGCTCTTCAGACTCGAGGGAGCTCAGTTTGGTTTCGGGTAACAATGGGGTTACAGGTATATCTTAGGGCAAGTCAGGAAGGATCCAGCAGATCCCAGAACTAAGCTGGTATAACAGCAGGTAGAGTCCTCCTCACCATGACTAACTGGCCAGCTGGGCATGTTCCCATGGCGACAGACCACTAGGCCTCCAGGCTGATATTTCAGGGGCCTCAGGCCTCTGATACACCCTTTCCTCCATCTAGAAAGTATTTCAGGCTGAGGCCTCCTCAGACCACCTAGGACATGCTTGGCTGTGTTTTGGGGCAGCCCACAGTGTCTGACTTCCTCCCCTCCTGCCTCAGACGCCTGTAGTGACCAGTATGGCCACTAGAGGTCTCAGCAGGACAATTATTACCCTAGGAAGGGGCCAGGAAGGACCTGGGAGAAGCCAGAAAAGCGCGTCTTCCCACGACCCCAGGGATCTCCGGCAAAGGGAAATGTAAGGTGAGGGGCTCATGACCTCTGCCTGCCTGTCCAGCATCCTCAGCATGACAACTGGTCTTGTGTGGCTGCCCAAGGATGTCATTTTCCTCTTCATACGGCACAACAGTCACCATGGGAGAAGGAATGGTAACACCAGGGCAATGATGGTTGCCAAGAAGGGGCCTTAATTTCCAACAGCTGCTCCCTCCCAATGACATGGTCGATTGGCATTGTTCAATTTTATGTTAAGTGCCACGCAAATGCAGCTTTAAGAGTCCTCTAGCACAACCCCTCCAGCCAGATTTGCTGCTGCCTGCAAAGCCCTTATTCCACCAAAATCCTGAAGCTGAGATTCTGTCCCAGTAATATTTTCCAAGGTCGCAGCTCTTTGCAGCTCTCCATTTTGTCCAGCAGCGTTAGAACCTAAGACACACACAGGGAGCTTATCCACCTCTGTATTCATTCCCCCTCCCTGTCCTGCTCTTCCCACCAGATCCAGGGGAGACGGCTGCAGACCTGAGGGGCTATCTTGGAAAAAGTTGCATGTTAAGCCAAACTTGATCTGTGGACAACAAAAGGGGCCAAATGTTAAATTAGTGATGATTCTTTGCTTTATAAAAAAGATTGATTATGAACATGCCATGGATTTACCATGGAAAAAGAAAGCTCTGTTAAAATGACATTGTACCTTTGGTTAATCTCTGTATTTCTATAATTTTACATAAACAAGGAGTGCATCTCAAAACTCTGCTGCAAACTAGCACGTGTGGGTCTCTACTCTTGCCTTAATTGGCTTTCAAATTATTCTTGGACTGCCTCACTGACTTCCCTGGCCCTGTTAGCTCAGTGAGCAATGCATCGAAAGGAGAAAATGTGACTTAGCTCACCTACTGAGTCTCCCTAAGCTCCAGAGCTCTAATCAGTGGTGTCTTGGAAAGGAGAGAAGTGGATATCAGCCAGATAACCTCAGACTGCAGAAATCAGCTTATCTGAGATGATCACACCTGGAGTCGGCCATGTCCACCTCCGTGTGGCAGGTCCGTGTAAGGGGGGCAGGCTACTTGTCTCTCACCTGCACCTTTCCCTCCTGCCCTTGTCCTTCCTCAGTTAATAACAGAGACTCACAGAGCTCTTGCTCCTGTAGGCTGTCCCCATTTACACAGCCTGACTAACTTTTTCCCTAATCCTATGGTTAGAAATGAATACTGCTGGGAGGAAGCTGCATGAAAACAGCCCGAGGTTAGGAGCAAACTGAGCGTCATGTACTTTTTGAAATTAGCTGTTGTCAAAGTCGTTTTACAGATGAGGAGCCCAAGGTCCAGAAGGGCAGAGTAACTTTCCCAAGTTCATGCAGATATGTAGTGGCAGAGCCAGGAATGGGAACCGGGGTCCCTTCTTGGGAGGGAGACTCCTTCACTTTCATTCACTTCCTGGTTGTGTACATGGTTCTCCCCCAGACAAAAATGAGCTGGGGCAGCACAACGGTAAGATGCTTTGATGGAAAGAGAACTGAGTTATAATCCAGGCTCTGCCCCATTTGGGCAAGTTACTTTCCCCCTGGAGGCCTCAGTCATCTGTGAATTAAGGGGTTTGGAGTGAAGAATCCATCTCTAAGGACCCGTAAGCTCCAGCATCCTGTGTATGTCTAAACGACGGGCTCAAGTCCCAACACTGCAGGGGACTAAGTGCTCCGTCACATCTCATGAGAGAGCCCCTGCACTTTTAAATTCTTGTCATCTCTGACAACTAACTTGGAAAGTTTCCTCCTCACTCCCTTTCGACATGCACTGGAAACTTCTGGGAGACTGAGGACAAGAGGAAGTTCCAACCCTGAAATCACGGTCAGGTGGGGAAAGCTGTACAGTAAGACAGGATACTTTTTGTCAGGCACAAATTCCTCCTCCCCAATTTGTTACTCTGTAAATCTAGTTTATCACATATTGAATTTGTGTGTGTGTGTATGTATGGGTGTGTACAATGAAGGGTCAATATAACCCATATTTGGCTTAGGAACCATTATCCTTTCTCATTGATAATCACAGGTTTGTTCAATATATGTATATGTGTCCATCATATACACAGGTACAGAGAAAACAATAAACAAATGAGAAGATGACCACTTTTCTCCATGGCTCATTTTAGCCCTGTTGCATGGTATTTATTCTCACAGAGCATTCACTCTGCAAAGGCTCACAGAGCAATAATCCGTTTAGGCTGGTGGTCCCAGAAGAACACTGCACAGCAAAGATGCAATGGGTGCCACAGCCTGCATGAGGGGTCGACACACGTTTCTGCTCTGTGGAGTAGAACGTTGCTGTGAGAATGTGGACACTAGCCCGGAATCCTAAAATCTGACAACATGAGGGCTCACTGTCAGAGAACAATAACAAAACGCATTCCCTGGGTGTCCCCAGCTCCTTCCCGGGGAGGTGTCAGGCAGACAGCGGCAAGTTCTCTAGGGATTGTGGGAGAGAGAAATACAAATACAAAATCAGGAACAAAGACATAAGCTCTACGGCTTAAGAGCGACGGTTCATGCGGCCCCAGGGGCAAGCGGCGAAAGCGGGAATCAGAACAGCAGAGGAAACATGCGGGGATGGTAGGCGGAAGCGCACAAAACACAGTCGGGCCCAGAGGAGCCATGCTCACACTTACATGGCGTGGTCTCACACTACCTTAGTGTGCTTTAAGCATTTCCATCATCTGAGAGTTTAGGAGGGAAAAACAGAATAGTTAAAGGTACAATAAATTAAGAGCTTGCACTTTATTTTTAAAGGTTAATAATAACGGTGTCATTCCTGGCCATCCGATTCCTAGTGTGAAGAGCAATACGTGTGACAATTCATAGTGCTGAGAAGCATAATTCTGAGAGCCAGACCCTGGTTTCATATCTTGGTTCTGCCACTTGTAGCTGTGTGACTCTGTGTAAGTGTCTTACCTTTCTATGCCTCAGTTTCCTCATCTGTAAAATGGGCCTAAGAGTACCGCTTACCTCATAAGACTGTGGTGAGGGTGGAATAAATTAATACATGTAAAATACTTGAACAGTCCTATTCAAGACTAAGCATCATCTAAGTATTGGTTATCACTGTTGTTATTTTGATCTTTACCTTCCTCAGGCAATACCACCCGGAGTATATGATCAAAAGTTTACAGAAAGCTAAGGACTTGGTGAGGAATTTAGATGCTCAATAAGAAAAACAACTGAAGAAATCAAACATTCAGGAGAAAAACAGACAAAGTTAGAAATGCACGGGTTGAGCAATAGTTTCTGTGTTGTTCTAATTCTCTGAGGGTGTCATTTCAAATTCCAAAGCAATTCAGAGTAGCTTTTTAAGAAAGATAAATAAAAATCAACGGCACACACACAGATCGATTAGAACCCTGAGGCCTGGTTCACACTGGACAATTCCAGGCTGTGTACACATCATCAGGTGTTCACCTTTGGACTCATGGCATCTAACGTGTTCTAACTTGCTTCTGCCCAGTGCCTCACACAGTAAGCGAATTGCTAAAAGGTGCCAGCACAAGGATTCTGGGTCATGAGTACCAAGTCATACAGAAGAACAGACTCCTCTATTCTTTCCTAGAACCATTCTGTCAGCTTTGGCTTCACTTGGCAGGATACGGTGGTCAAGGAAAATATGGGACCTTAGCCTGAAAGGAACCTGCAAGTAAAGTGCTCTGAGGATAACCTGGGCTGAGTCTGCCTTTGCTGCTTACACTCTGAGTCCCTGGGTGGCCAGGACCAGTGCCCTGCTAGTGCTTTACTTGCCCCCAGAGGGAATCCCCTCCCCCACTTCCATCTCCTACTGGTGCATCTGCACACGGAGACAGGTCTTATTTAAAAACATGTGGCAGATGGCCAAGAGGCACATGAAAAGATGCTCAACATCGCTAATTATTGGAGAAATGCCCATCAAAAGTACAATGAGGTATCACCTCACACCGGTCAGAATGGCCATCATTAAAAAGTCTACAAACAATAAACGCTGGAGAGGGTGTGGAGAACAGGGAACCCTCTTGCACTGTTGGTGGGAGTGTAAACTGATACAACCACTATGGAGAACAGTATGGAGGTGCCTTAAAAAACTAAAAATGAGCTACCATACGACCCAGCAATCCCACTACTGGGCATATACCCTGAGAAAACCATAATTCAAAAAGAGTCATGTACCACAATGTTCATAGCAGCGCTGTTCACAATAGCCAAGACATGGAAGCAACCTAAATGTTCACTGACAGATGAATGGATAAAGAAGATGTAGTAAATATATACAATGGAATATTACTCAGCAGTTATAAAGAATGAAATAATGCCATTTGCAGCAACATGGAGGGACCTGGAGATTATCATACTAAGTGAAGTAAGTCAGACAGAGAAAATATCTTATGATATCGCTCAAATATCTTATGATATCGCTTGTATGCAGAATCTAAAAAAAATGATACAAATGAACTTATTTACAAAACAGAAATAGACTCACAGATTTAGAGAAAGAACTCACGGTTACCAGTGGGGAAGGGTGGCAGGGAGGGAGAGACTGGGAGTTTGGGATTGACATGTACACATTGCTTGCTTGCTTGCTTGCTTGATTTATTTAATTAAATTAATTTATTTTTGCGGTACGCGGGCCTCTCACTGTTGTGGCCTCTCCCGTCGCGGAGCACAGGCTCCGGACGCGCAGGCTCAGCGGCCATGGCTCACGGGCCCAGCCACTCCGCGGCATGTGGGATCTTCCCCGACCGGGGCACGAACCCGCATCCCCTGCATCGGCAGGCAGACTCTCAACCACTGCGCTACCAGGGAAGCCCACACATTGCTATATTTAAAAGAGCTAACCCACAAGGACTTACTGTATAGCACAGGGAACTCTACTCAATATTCTGTAATAACCTAAATGGGAAAATAACTTGAAAAAGAATAGATACATGTATATGTATAACTGAATCACTTTGTTGTGTACCTGAAACTAACACAATATTCTTTTTTTTTTAGTTCTATTTTTAGTTTTTTAAGGAACCTCCATACTGTTCTCCATTGTGGCTGTATCAATTTACATTCCCACCAACAGTATAACACAACATTCTTAATCAACTATACTGCAATATGAAATAAAAATTAAAATAAATAAAAACATGGGGCATTCCATGAAACTCAGATTAATGGGCTGTCCTGTTCTTCTGACCCAGGGATACCTGATTCCTTCCTCTCTGACACCTTGCATCTCCTGCTTCCCATTTCGCCCTCTCCTGACTTCTCTAGTCTGGTTGTTACCTGACTACGTCACTTCTTATTCATCACTGGTCTGAGAAAGTTTCCAGGGTGGAAGCTGTTGGACTCTCTGTCACTCTGAGTTCCCTCACACCCTTTTTCACTTCCTCAGAGGACTGTGTTGGCCCTCACTGGGATGTGAGCATTCGGATGAAGCAATGGGATCCTTTAAAGTTGGAATGTTGGGTGCTAAAAGCATCATTTCGAATGAAAAATGAAAAGCAACACTGGAAGTCTTCAGCTGGTCAAACACAGAAGGGAAGAGTGACAAGGAAGATGCCAGGGTCTGTTAGGAAGCCTGGCTTAGCCAACTTTTGCCAGAAAGGGTGAGTCATAGGCTGCCTGGGCAGGAAGCACGCTCACCCCTGGAGCACAGACCACATGATGGTTCTTGGCTTCCACAGAAGTGCATTTTCCCACCAAGCAGTGTGTGTGTGTGTGTGTGTGTGTGTGTGTGTGTGTGTGTCCCCGACCACAGACTGCTGTGCTCTGACAAGGCCTCTGCTTTGAGCAGAGTTTTAACCTGGCTGATATTCTTTTGTGTAGATGTAACTCCAGCTGCCAGTTGGGCTGTGGGCTCCTAAAGGCTGGGCCTGGGTTCTTCTTTCTCGGGCAGCCTCTCACCCCGTCAAGCACAGTAGCAGTAGGCTGTCTACGGCAGGAGCAGGTTAAGGCTGCTGGTGACTGCAGCTTCATTTGTCTGGCAGGGATGCTGGTGTTTTAAAGACACACTCTCAGATCTTTCCCAATCGCAGGTACTGCCTCAAGGACGGAGACTACAGTGCCTGGGCTCTGGAACACAGAGAGACACCTTGATCTGTCCAACACCTCTTTGAATGGATGTTATTTACGTCAACAGAATGTTGCTCTGGCAAAATTACAAACGGGAGAAAGAGGCAGAGGATACTTAGAAAAGCAAAGGAGTTTCCAACCAGAAAAAGTAGGTCTAATGATTTAATATTTGCAGCAGTGGAGACATTTAAACAGAATTATTAAGCAATTAGCCAAATTTTAACTAGAATGGGAACTACAAGATGATTTCAGAGGAAATCATTTCAAGTTAAGTCATTCTCTTGCCTTGGAGGGCTTTCATTCCATGCTGACCAGAAGGTCATTATTTTAACAGAAGAGACAGAGGCAGTCACATTTTCCTTGCTGATGGGACAAGCAATGCCACGTATCCTGGGGGATCAGTGATCCTATCAGGCCACAGGACCGCATCTGGAGAGCTGGGGTCCTTGCTGCAGTGAAGACAGCTGTGGTATCATCATCCTGCATGGGGTGAATTTTAGTGAAGAGTTCAATGGCAGTAGCTTCTAAGTTCTCCTCTAGGTCCCAGGACCCAATGCTCTCCCAAGGCAGGACAGACATTTCTAGGTGTAAGCTGTCAGGCTAAGTTTCAGTGGGCAGCTCATGCAGGAAAAAGGCCAAAAGAATGGGTTCTATTGCTAGATGAGGGGCTGATGCCTGAGTAATCTTAGAGTATTTTGATGCTCTATGCTGTGTCTTGGCTACAGAGGTCTCGAGGCAAACCTCTTCTGGGTCCCTCTGAGCCCTAAGAATTATCCCACAGACTACAGGTATGATATTCCAACCACTGCTGAGGCAATGGGGCATACTCTACGTGCACCCTTCCATAAATGTGGGAGAGGACTCCTTAGAGAAAAGGAATAGCATTACTTCTACCAAAAGGCAGCAGTGGCTTGGTGGTTCCATGCACATGCATGGCCAGCACACTTTTCTTTGCTACAGACACAGACAGGCCTTGTACCATCACTGCTCCTATGGGACACCTTTGAATGTGCAGAGAGCTCACGACATATGTGTCACTCTCAGAGTGGAATATCAACCAATAGGCTGAGAGTCCACTCATTAAGTAATTTTATTTATGTTACTCAAAACATAAAAACAGACATAGCTTTTATGTTTCCATTTGATTTACTCACACTCGAGTGAACAGCTGTCTCATTCACTGGAAACTTTATAGAAACCAGCCCAAATGTCCCTCTGAGATTTCTTTTGTATCTGGGTGATTTGCACTGAATCCTGGGAGTCTGGGTTCTATAGTTTAATTTCCCACTTCCTAGGTGGTAGCAGATAATAGATGGAACGCTGAGCTTTACTCAGTGAGTAAAGTTGAGTGTTGACTGATTTTTATTTTCCTTCCAATGCATCACTTCCTGACCCTTCGGTGCTCCGTGGTGGAGGGTAACAAAGAAAAGAACAGAAACGAAAGAGTCCTAGTGAAAACTACTTTCAATTGAGAGGCCTTTCAGAGAAGACATAGGAGATGGGCGCTGCAATTTACTGTTATAGTCAAAGAAATCTAGGCTGGATGTGACCTTGGTAATTCATTATCCAGTCCCTTGCTTCATTTTACAGATGAGGAAACAAAAGCTCAGAGAGGACAAGTGAAAGCCAGTTGGAGAGTCAGGGTTAGAGGGAGACCGCCTGACTTGTAGTCCAGGACCACCCCACCTATCACACCACTTCCCATTTGCAATAGAAGGGCACAGTTTTCTAAGCAAGGACCTCCATTAGGGAATATAATAGGAACAGTATGCCCAACCTGCCCTCTGAGTTTGGAAAGGTTTAATCTTTTCATGAGCAAGCTAAAGGCAAAGTTGGAAAACTGCTTCAACTCTTCCAACAAGATACAAATCAAGGGGTGTGTGTGGTCTGCCTCTAGGTCACTGATCTCCAAATCTGAAGAAACTATGGACCCCTTTAAAGGAAAATAATCCTCTAAGACCTATGGTAAATTTTCTTAACCAGCATTTGAGAACCATTTACTTAAGACAGCTGAAGTCTCATTCTTTGAACATGATTTTCAATTGAGAAGTCTCACTGAAGAAAAGACAAGTTTTCTGTTTATAATCGGTAAAAATGAAAGCACAAAACCTAAATGTCCTTACTAAGCCCAAAGAACCCCATCTCCCCGCAAGCATATGTGCCTGAAATCTGATTTGAGAAATACTGTCCTAGCTCAGAATTCATTACTGCTCTCTTGTCTGGCCCATGAATGACCTTCTTCAGTTTACATGCCTCCCATCTTCGCTCCTTTGGTAGCTACTTCTTTTGTACCGAACGGATTTTTTAGTTCACATTTTTGCAATGGGGCCTGTGTGTCCTGTATTCCTGTTGCCTCGTCACCCTCTCTCTTTCTGAATCTGGGGTCACTTTGTGATTTACCTAATATTTGCTTTAGATGAAAATTCAGCACAATCCTGCTTTTGTGGAACGGTGTTTGTAATGAAAATGCTAGTTTTCTAAGGTGAAGGCGATTCAGGTTTCGAATCTGACATCTAGGTAGCATCAGTCCCCATCTGGATTTCAGCAATGAAGTTCCATCGGTTAAAATGCACTTTAAACACCTCAGTTGGACTTGTACGGTAGTTAACTTCCTTGCTTTACAATCTTACCAATTTAACATTGCCATCCTGTCCTCCCTCTGGGGTGACAGGTGGCTAAAAACACATTTAGATTTTCCTCTGACAGTCTCTCTCTGCTCTGTGTCTCACAGACAACTAGGAATTTGCCATGGAGCTCCCCTTGGGAATGCCTCTTTCCTGCCTCTGTCCATTCATCTATCCTGGGTCAGAATTTTCTTTTTTCTTAAGAATTCATTCCCCAGTGGAAATGTAAGCATGGCAGAGTTTCTTCCAGTCTCTTACAGCGTTGTTGTTGTTTTCTGCTTTGGATTTTATGGAAAGCGATTAAAAAAATGAGACAGGTCCTAGTTCTATATTATTTTGGCTAAAAAAAAAAATGGAAGCATGTTTCTCTATACTGTACTGTACTTGTACATTCCAATACGGCAGCCTCTAGACACACGTGGCTATTTAAATTTAAGTTAATTAAAATAAAATACAATTAAAAATTTAGTTCCTGGGCTTCCCTGGTGGCGCAGTGGTTGAGAGTCCGCCTGCCGATGCAGGGGACACGGGTTTGTAACTAGCTACATTTCAAATGCTCAGAAGCCACATGTATCTAGGACACTGTATTGGATAGAGCAGACAGAGAGCATTTCCATCATTGTTCTGTGAGACAGTGCTGCTCTACATTTATTATGCTCTAATAAAACTTTAATGTAAGCCGTGTACTATGCTATAGAAGTCTAATTCTGAAAAAGATACAATGAAACATAAATATGTAAGTATGTAAGTCATCTTCAGTCAAAATCCACCTGTAAAGTGCTGAGGATAATTATTTAATATATTTAATAAGCAATACAGGGACTTTCCTGGTGGCTCAGTGGTTAAGAGTCCACCTGCCAATGCAGGGGACATGGGTTCGAGCCCTGGTCCAGGAAGATCCCACATGCCGCGGAGCAACCAAGCCCGTGTGCCACAACTACTGAGCCTGAGCTTAGAGCCTGTGAGCCACAACACTGAAGGCCATGAGCCTAGAGCCCGTGCTCTGCAATGAGAGAAACCACCGCAATGAGAAGCCACCACACCACAATGAAGAGTAGCCCCCGTATGTCGCAACTAGAGAAAGCCCGAGCGCAGCAATGAAGACCCAACGCAGCCAAAAATAAATACATAAATAAATAAGTTTATAGAAGAAAAATAAGCAATACAGGTAGAAAGTCAGCCACATAAAGCCTCATCATTTAATTGAGATTCTAAGAAGATCAGCCTTTATTTAAATGAAAAGACAGAACTGACTTTCTCTAAATGGAGGTAGGTGTCTGGAGTTGTGGACTGTGGAAGTGTATGGGGAAATGTATCAGAAACACCTGGACACTTGCATCAACTTAGACAATTCCTTCTCTACCCAGATAGGATGAGGATTTGTTGAGGGAGGGGATGTGCTGCATGTGGAACTTCTGTAGTGTGAAAAAGCTCATCGGGTGGTTCTCATGTGTCTTCTTACTCCACCCCTCTAGATGGGAACCACTGCTCCCAAGAATGGCTAAATTGGTTGAGGAGACTTGCCTAATTACAGAATATCAAGGACAATTTATGTAAGTCAAGTACATAAGTCTTTATATGGGTTATATTAGTCAGAGTTCTCTAGAGAAGCAGAACCAATGGGAGATAGATACACAGATGGGGAAACTGATGGTAAGAATTGGTTCATGTAATTATGGAGGCTGAGAAGTCCTGCAGTCAGCTATCTGCAGGCTGGAGAACCAGGAAACCCAGTGGTGTAATTCAGTCCAAGTCCAAATGCCTGAGAACCAGGGGGAGCCGATGGTGTAAGTCCCAGTCTAAGTCTGAAGGCTGAGAATCAGGAGTGCTGATGGCACTTCTGAGGGGCAGGAGGAGACGGATGTTCCACCTCAAGCAAGAGAGCAAATTCACCCTTCCTCCAACTTTGTGTTCTATTCAGACCCTCAACAGATTGAATGATGCCCACTCACACTGGTGAGCGTAATCTTTTTTACTCAGTCTACTCTGTTCTGGAAATACCCTCACAGACACACCCAGAAATGATGTCTTACCAGCTATCTGGGCATCTCTTAGCCCAGAGAAGTTGATAATAAAATTAATGATCACATAGTTTAAGTTCTGGCTACAGGGGATAGTCTAATGGGCAATTCTGCATAAAAGTCTAAATAGAGTAAAGCCTTCTGGTTAGCAAGGTTACATTGCTTCTCCAAAGCAGTATGAGTAAAGTCTGAAAGCAAGTTAGCAGAGCATTAAACATTTATTCATTCAAGAATCACTTATTGGGCTTCCCTGGTGGCGCAGTGGTTGAGAGTCCGCCTGCCGATGCAGGGGACACGGGTTACTAATAATATCTGTCAAACACTTTGATATGTACTGTGAATACAATAAAATAAGTAAGGGATGATTCTGGAGTGTGGTAGCTGAATTTCTGCATGGGCTTTAGAGTCAGCCTGGGTTTATATCTGGTACATTCTAGCTGTGCTCTCAGGCAAATTACTGAACTTTTCCAAGGTTCAGTTTGTTATTAAACTGGAGATAATGCTAGCACTTATGCCATGGAGTTATTATCAAAATTGAATAATATAAGATGCATAGTAAACATTCAGTAAAATTTAGTGACTACAGATTATTAAAGAGCATATAGAGGGCGGAGTCAACATGGCAGACTAGGATGACACAGGATTTGCGTCTCCGCACAACTGGGGCACCTACCAGGCACCGGTGGGGGACCACAGACACCTGAGGGAATGGGAGGAATCCCCAGTGACTGGGTAGGACGTGGGGTGGAGCGAGGGGGGAGGAGAAGTGGAGGCGGGACAGGACCCGCGCCCCTGAGGGGCAGCTGGGGGAGGAGGAGGGATCCCACACCAGAAGGGGGATGGGGGGGACGATGGGAGGGCAAAGGATCAAAAGGCAGCATGGCCAGCATTTCCCCTGCCCACCTGGGCCCCCCAGGAGCCTGCTGAGATCCTGGGCCTGATCCTCTGCCCACCAGGGCCCCCTCCAGCAGCGAGGGTCCTGAGGGAGTGGGAGGAAGGGATGGGGCAGCAAAAGTAAAGGCCAGACCTCCGGGGAACTGCACCCCTGAGGGGCAGCTGGGGGAGGGGAGGAGTTCCTACACACAGCAGGACCCACCCACAACGAGGGAGACCCTGCGGGGGCGGGGGTGCGGAGGAACAGAAGGCAATGCAGCCAGTGCTGAATCTAAACTGCTATACTAACAGAGAACCTCAGACCCCAGGAACTATTAATCAGAGTGAGGCCTCCCAGAGGTTCTCATCTCAGCACCAAGACCTGGCTCTACCCAACTGCCTGCAAACTCCAGTGCTGGACACCTCAGGCCAAACAACCAGTAAGACAGGAATACAGCCCCACCCATCAAAAAAAAAAAAAAATGGAAATGACAAAAAAAATATGTTACAACGAAGGAGCAAGGTAAAACCCTACAAGACCAAATAAATGAAGATGAAATAGGCAAACTACCTGAAAAAGAATTCAGAGTAATTATAGTAAAGATGATCCAAAATCTCAGAAATAGAATGGAGAAAATACAAGAAACGTTTAACAAGGATCTATAAGAACTAAAGAGCAAACAGACAGTGATGAACAACACAATAACTGAAATTAAAAATACCCTGGAAGGAATCAATGGCAGAATAACTGAGGGAGAGGAACAGAAAAGTAAGCTGGAAGACAAAATGGTGGAAATAACTGCAGGGAGCAGAATAAAGAAAAAAGAATGAAAAGAATTGAGGACAGTCTCAGAGACCTCTGGGACAACATTAAATGCAACAACATTCGAATTATAGGGGTTCCAGAAAGAGGAGAGAGAGAGAGAGAAAGAACCTGAGAAAATACTGGAAGAGATTATAGTTGAAAACTTCCCTAACATGGGAAAGGAAATAGCCACCCAAGTCCAGGAAGCGCAGAGAGTCCCAGGCAGCATAAACCCCAGGAGAAACAAGCTGAGACACGTAGTAATCAAATTGATAAAAATTAAAGACAAAGAAAAATTATTAAAAGCAACAAGGGAAAAATGACAAATAACATACAAGGGAACTCCCATAAGGTTAACAGCTGATTTCTCAGCAGAAACTCTACAAGCCACAAGGGAGCAGCACAATATATTTAAAGTGATGAAAGGAAAGAAACTACAACCAAGATTACTCTACCGGGCAAGTATTTCATTCAGATTCGATGGCGAAATCAAAAGCTTTACAGACAAACAAAAGCTAAGAGAATTCAGCACCACCAAACCAGCTCTACAACAAATGCTAAAGGAACTTCTCTAAGCAGGAAACACAAGAAAAGAAAAAGACCCCCCCCAAAAAATCCAAATCAATTCAGAAAATGGTAATAGGAACATATATATCGATAATCACCTTGAATGTAAATGGATTAAATGCTCCAACCAAAAGACACAGACTGGCTGAATGGATATAAAAACAAGACCCTTATATATGCTGTCTACAAGAAACCCACTTCAGACCTAGGGACACATACAGACTGAAAGTGAGGGGATGGAAAAAGATATTCCATGCAAATGGAAATCACAAGAAAGCTGGAGTAGCAATACACGTATCAGATAAAACAGACTTTAAAATAAAGACTATTACAAGAGACAAAGACGGATACTACATAATGATCAAGGGATCGATCCAAGAAGAAAACATAACAATCGTAAATATTTATGCACCCAACATAGGAGCACCTCAATACATAAGGCAAATGCTAAGAGCCATAAAAGGAGAAATCGACAGTAACACATTAGTGGGGGACTTTAACATCCCACTTACACCAATAGACAGATCATGCAGACAGAAAATAAATAAGGAAACACAAACTTCAAATGACACAATAGACCAGATAGACTTAATTGATACTTTTAGGACATTCCACCTGAAAGTGGAAGAATACACTTTCTTCTCAAGTGCACATGGAACATTCTCCAGAATGGATCACATCTTGGGTCACAAATCAAGCCTTGGAAAATTTAAGAAAACTGAAGTCATATCAAGCATCTTTTCCGACCACAATGTTATGAGATAAGAAATCAATTATAGGAAAAAACCTGTTAAAAACACAAATACATGGAGGCGAAACAGTGCACTGCTAAAGAACCAAGAGATCACTGAAGAAATCAAGAAGAAATAAAAAAATACCTAGAAACAAATGACAATGAAAACACGATGATCCAAAACATATGGGATGCAGCAAAAGCAGTTCTAAGAGGGAAGTTCACAGCAATTAAAGCTCACCTCAAGAAACAAGAAAAATCTCAAGTAAACAATCTAACCGTACACCTAAAGCAACTAGAAAAAGAAGAACAAAAAACCCCCAAAGTTAGTAGAAGGAAAGAAATCATAAAGATCAGAGGAGAGATAAATGAAATAGAAATGAAGGAAACAATAGCAAAGATCAATAAAACTAAAAGTTGGTTCTTTGAGAAGATAAACATAATTGATAACCCTTTAGCCAGGCTCATCAAGAAAAACAAGGGAGAGGACTCAAATCAATAAAATTAGAAATAAAAAGGGAGAGATTACAACTGACACTGCAGAAATACAAAAGATCATAAGAGACTACTACAAACAACTTTATGCCAATAAAATGGACAACGTGGAAGAAATGGACAAATTCCTGGAAAGGTAAAACTTTCCAAGATTGAACCAGGAAGAATTAGAAAATATAAACAGACCACTCACAGGTAATGAAATTGAAACTGTAATTAAAAATCTTCCAACAGACAAAGGTCCAGGACCAGATGGCTTCACAGGCAAATTCTATCAAACATTCAGAGAAGAATTAATATGTATCCTTCTCAAACTCTTCCAAAAAATTGCAAAGGGAGGAACACTCCCAAACTTCTTCTACAAGGCCACCATCACCCTGATACCAAAACCAGACAAAAATATCACAGAAAAGAGAATTATAGAGCAATATCACTGATGAACATAGACAAAAAAAATCCACAACAAAATACTAGCAAACAGAATCCAACAACACAATAAAAAGATCATACACCATGATCAAATGGGATTTATCCCAGGGATGCAAGGATTCTTCAATATATGCAAAACAATCAATGTGACACACCGTATTAACAAATTAAAGAATAAAAACCATATGATCATTTCAATGCAGAAAAAGCTTTTGACAAAATTCAACACCAATTTTTGATAAAAACTCTCCAGAAAGTGGGTACAGAGGGAACCTACCTCAACATAATAAAAACCACATACGACAAACCCACAGCAAACATCATTCTCAATGGTGAAAAACTGAAAGCATTTCCTCTAAGATCAAGAACAAGACAAGGATGTCCACTCTTGTCACTATTATTTGACATAGTATTGGAAGTCCTAGCTAGCCACAACAATCAGAGAAAAAAAGAGATAAAAGGAATGCAAATTGGAAAAGAAGAAGTAAAACTGTCACTGTTTACAGATGACATGATACTATACATAGAAAATCCTAAAGCTGTCACCAGAAAAATACTAGAACTAATCAATGAATTCAGTAAGGTTGCAGGATACAAAATTAATGCACAGAAATCTCTTGCATTCCTATGCACTAAAAATGAAAGATCAGAAAGAGGAATTAAGGAAACAATTCCATTTACTATCGCAACAAAAAGAATAAAATACCTAGGAATAAACCTTCCTAAGGAGGCAAAAGACCTATACTCAGAAAACTATAAAACACTGATGAAAGAAATCAAAGATGACACAAACAGACGGAGAGATATACCATGTTCCTGGATTAGAAGAATCAATGTTCTGAAAATGACTGTCATCTACAGTTTCAATGCAATCCCTATCAAATTTCCAAGGACATAAGATATTCCAGATATCTCAAAATGGTTCAACTGGGTGTTCCAGTGATGGCAATAAGAAAAAAATGATATCGGAAGGACTAGACCCAGATCTTCCTGAGAGGCCAGATGCCCCAGTGCCTGATGTAGAAGGTGAAAAAAATACAGAAGAAAGTTCAGACAGCGAATCTTCTTTTAGTGACTAAGCTTAAGTTTGATAACAATTACATATATACGTGTTGGTGCACATTTACCAAGAAAGAGAGCCTGAACTTTAACTCTAAGAAAGAGAGCCTGAACTTTAACTCTTAGTCATAAAAGCATCAATGGCTACATATCCACCACCAAGCTTCCTCTGTGAAAAAATAAATAAAGCATTTATAATTAAAAAAAGAAATTACCAATGGCATTTTTCACAGAACTAGAACAAAAAATTTTATGATTTGTATGGAAACACAAAAGACTCCAACTAGCCAAAGCAATCTTAAGAAAGAAAAATGGAGCTGAAGGAATCAGGCTCCCAGACTTCAGACTATACTACAAAGCTACAGTAATCAGGACAGTATGGTACTGGCACAAAAACAGAAATATAGATCAATGGGACAGGATAGAAAGCCCAGAGATAAACCCACGCACATATGGTCACATTATCTTTGACAAAGGAGGGAAGAATATACAACAGAGAAAAGACAACCTCTTCAATAAGTGGTGCTGGGAAAACTGGACAGCTACATGTAAAAGAATGAAATCAGAACACTCCCTAACAACATACACAAAAATAAACTCAAAATGGATTAGAGACCTAAATGTAAGGCCAGACACTATAAAACTCTTAGAGGAAAACATAGGAAAAACACTCTATGACATAAATCACAGCAAGATCCTTTTTGACTCACCTCCTAGAGAAATGGAAATAAAAAAGCAAAAATAAATAAATGGGACCTAAGGAAACTTAAAAGTTTTTGCACAGCAAAGGAAACCATAAACCAAACGAAAAGACAACCCTCAGAATGGGAGAAAATATTTGCAAACGAAGCAACTGACAAAGGATTAATCTCCAAGATATACAAGCAGCTCATGCAGCTCAATATCAAAAAAACAAACAACCCAATCCAAAAATGGGCAGAAGACCTAAACAGACATTTCTCCAAAGACATACAGATGGCCAACAAATACCTGAAAAGATGCTCATCGTCACTAATCATTAGAGAAATGCAAATCAAAACTACAATGGGGTATCACCTCACACCGGTAAGAATGGCCATGATCAAAAAATCTAGAAACAATAAATTCTGGAGAGGGTGTGGAGAAAAGGGAACCCTCCTGCATTGTTGGTGGGAATGTAAATTGATATAGCCACTATGCAGAACAGTATGGAGGTTCCTTAAAAAACTAAAAATAGAACTACCATATGACACAGCAACCCCACTACTGGGCATATACCCTGAGAAAACTGTAATTCAAAAAGATACGTATACCACAATGTTCACTGCAGCACTATTTACAATAGCCAGGTGATGGAAGTAACCTAAACGTCCATCAACAGATGAATGGATAAAGAAGATGTGGCACATACATACAATGGAATATTACTGAGCCATAAAAAGGAACTAAATTTAGTTATTTGTATTGTGGTGGATGGACCTAGAATCATACTTCATACACAGTGAAGTATGTCAGAAAGAGAAAAACAGATACTGTATGCTAATTCATATGCTAATGCATATATATATGAAATTTTAAAAAGCAGTACTGATGAACCTACTGGCAGGGCAGGAATGAAGATACAGATGTAGAGAATAGACTTGAGGGCACGGCGGGGAGAGGAAGCTGGGATGAAATGATAGAGTAGCATTGACATATATATGCTACCCAATGTAAAATGGATGGCTAGTGGGAAGCTGCTGCAAGTACAAGGAGATCAACTCAAGGCTTTGTGACAATCTAGAGGGATGGGATAGGGAGGATGGGATGGATGCTCAAGAGGCAGGGGCTATGGGGATATATGTATACATATAGTTGATTCACTTTGTTGCACAGCAGAAACTAACACAACATTGTAAAGCATTTATACTCCAATAAAGATGTGGGAAAAAAAGAGCATATAGTTTAGTAAGGAAGATAAACTCATTTGATCTGTACTCTTCAGTGCAGAGATGGCTGGTTCAACTGATAATGAAATGGTGCTAAAGAAGTCAGAGGTATAGATTTAATCCCTGTGTGGTCCAATAAGCTGTACAGTATACCAGATGCCCCTACCTTTAGCCCTATCATCTCACAAATGTGGACCTCTAGGAAATGAGGATGATGGTATATGGACAATCAAAAGTGAGAGCTGAGAATGATCCAAGATGGAGTTGGTCCAAGTTTCTTCCTTCAGAGATAAGCAGACTAAGGTTCAAAGTAAAAGTACTTGGACAAACTTTAAACATAACCCCTTGGTGACAGAGCTGAGGTCAGAACTTAGAGATCCTGATTCTCCGCTCAGTGTTCAGTGTATATGCACTGATAGTTTCCTAATGCAAGAGAAATCTTCATCACCATGAAATATGAGGAAAGATGCTTACCTTACTATCACTGGGCTGTGGAGTTATTTCCAAACCCACTGCATTAGCTTCAGAACCCAGACACCACACTGGGTACAATTTTCATTTGTCCTCAGAAGAAAACTGACATCCTATGAGACATAGCTCCTAGAAGGGACTCCATGCAGACTCACAATCTATTACAGCCAAGTGTTCTCAGGATCTAGTTTGGGGTACATCCCAAAGGTCAGTCTGGCTCATCAATGCTCAGCAGGGGTAAACCTTCAATTCTTTCTGGAATATTGGAATGACTGGGACCACACAGTGAACTAATGAAAAACAGGGTGCAGGAAGGTAGGAGCCAATCTTCATGTTCACCACAGCCCTGACACTATCTTTCCCGGCCTTTAATTCTCAGGGCAGATGGTCACCTTCCTACTTCAATCACTGCTTTCCCTTTGTCACCTCCTAAAGCACAAATGATGAAAGAACAGTGGGCTTTTCTGAATGTGATGGCCTCTTGGTCTGCTGAGCACTTCTTCCTGTGGATGTATGGGATAGCTTCTTGCAAAGACAATAAATACCTCATCATAGAGGGCCAGCCACACACAGTGACAGTAAAGAGAGGCATAAGACAGCCAAGATGCACCTTTAAAAGTTTAAGTCAGATTATATTACTCCCAGTTCACAGCCATCCAACAGCTCCCATCACAGCTGGAATAAAATCCAAACTCCTTTCCCTGGCTTATAAAGCCTTTGGATCTGGCCCTTGCCTACCTTCCAGCTTCATTTCACACCACTCTCCCTCTTACCTAGAACTATCCAAACTGCCCTTCTTTCTGCTTCTCATTCCCATCTTTGGAACTTTGACCTTGCTCCTCCCACTGCCTGGAAGTCTTTCTCAGGACTGTTGTTGGATCAGTCTCTCCAGATTTTGGCTTAAATGTCACATCCTCAGAGGCCCTCTCTGAACATCCAACCTGGGGGAGCTACTTGGTCCCTATCTATCATATTACCTGGTTTAAATTCTCTGCATAGCATTTTTTACTCTCTGATATTTTCTTGCCTCTTAAGTTTATTTATTGCCTGTCTCTCCCCAGCAGAAAACAAACTCCAGGAGAAGTGGGATTTTTGTCTACCTGGTGTGTTACTTTATCTCCATCTTCCAGAATGGTGCTTAGCACATAGTAGGTGCTCAATGTTTACTGACTGAAATTAATGGATGAACAAGTGATGACCATTTGAGGATCAGAGCTCATCTCAGCTTACTTTCCTGCTGTTGCTGTTCACGCCTACAGTGAATGTCCTAGGCTCTGGACATTGGCTGCCTACATGCAAAGTGTGGAGCGCCCTGAAGAGCAAATCTAAAAATCACTCTTACCAGCAAAACACATAGCAAATGTTGGCTGACTGAACAATACTTAATGAGTGCTTACTCTGTGTCTGATACTAGGGTCTTTATGAGCACTCACTCATTTAATCTCAATAAATCAATCAGTTAGGCACTATTCTCATTTCCATTAGTGAGCATCAGTAGACTGAGGTCCTTACAGTTAAATGTATCACCCATGGCCACAGATATAGTAAATGGAAGGGTCAAGACTTGAACCCAGGGCATCTGACTCCAGAGGCCACACTGCCACCTGCTACAGAAAGTTCACAATGGAACCCACACAAGTGAAGAGAATGCAAGGAAGGAATGAATGGCAAAAAGAAAGTGCCAGAGAATATAAATTTATATTTGTTTAATGAATATAAATCTGGCTGACAACTGTCTTCTACCTGCATCAAAATAAACGGTATCCCTACCACTCCAAGGCTACAATGGTCTTCAGTGATTTGAGAACGTCCATTGAGATGAACAAACATCTCACCAGTATGGAGACCTAGTAAAGGAATTGCCTGGGCACATTCCATCCAAACCATCGTGTAACTGAAGCTGCCTTCTCTGTCTCCAGACCTGAGCAGGTCATGCTGAATGGATTGTGCACATGTGTGTTGATTAACTAGTCAATGGAACGTTGGGAGCCTGTCAGCTAGCTTTTGGCCCTAAGCCTTCCTTCTGCCCGCCTCTCAGTTGTTCAAGTGTTTGTCTCTACTGGACAATGACAGCTGCCACATCTTATTGGGCATCTGGACTCGCCATCTTGATCCCTCTTGCCCAGCCAGACCCCAATGATGTCTACTAGGTCCAAACAGGTAATTTTAGGAAGCAACTGATGCTATAGAATATTTAAGTCAAATGACAAAAGCACTGGTGATGTCCAAGGGCATCCAGGAGATACAGGAGAGAAAGAGAGGTGAGGATTCAGAAGAAGCTTGCAGTTCATCCGTGATGGAATCCAGAGACAGGAAAGTCCCGTCTGGTCTGACCTTTGCATCAGGTAGAAATACTGAACGAAAGATCCTAAGACAAGGTGGTGAGCCATGACAGGAAAATAATTTTTTTTTTTTTTTTTTTTGTTTTTTAGGGATGCGCAGGCTCAGCAGCCATGGCTTACGGGCCCAGTCGCTCTGCGGCATGTGGGATCTTCCCGGACCGGGGCACGAACCCGTGTCCCCTGCATCGGCAGGCAGACTCTCAACCACTGCGCCACCAGGGAAGCCCAGAAAAAGAGCTTTTTGAGGTGGATGAAAAGCATTCTAAGTGAGAAATAACAGAGTAAAAGAAATGCTTTAGGACTCAATTTGCTGGGTTCAATATGCTTTACAGTAGTATTACTCTCTGGCACATTTGGACAGAATGAACATTGGTTATGAAGAAAGTTCTCTCCTCAGATGTATGCACTCAAGCCTTATGAATTAGAATCACTGAATGTGTAGCTGGGAGCAAAATTTGGTCCTTTATAGCTATCTGTTTTGTTTTTTTTTTTAAATGTTCCTGGAGAATGTAATACTATGGGTACTAATATCGCCTGATAGGAAGATGGACAATGCAACCAATTATAGATTCTCCACCATGAAAGGCCAATGACAAGTTATCTGGTGCAGCTAAACTCCTAAACATTCGAGTCTATCTTCTGTACCAAGCTCTTTAACTGGAGAAGAAAATAACAAAGGACAATGCTGATTTCTGTAAGTTTCATTCCATTTCAAAGTTTTCTCCCTGTTCCAGCCTGGCTTTCACCAATATATACGGAAATGGCAAAAGACAGGAAAATAGGAGAAGTGAAGGGACTGGAAAAATTTACATAGTGTACACATCATTAGTCCCTAAATAACTGAAGGGCTGATCAGGCAGAGGGACTGAGACTGTCTACTGTATGACGAGCATTTCCTTGTGCCATCTTTAGTCCATTTCCATGACACCTTTGAAGGCAGATATTATTAATTCTCCTTTTACAGATGAGGACAGTTAAGTCCAAAATGCTTTAGTCTCTTACCCAAAGTCACCTAACTAGAAACCAGTAGTGTAGGTTCAGTGGGGATTCAAATTCAGGGCTAGCTGCTCTGAAGACCATGCTCTATCGCGTGCCCCACGTGCGTCATACAGAATTCCGAAACACTTTCTTCTGATGTATTAAGGTGCTCTATGCAACTTTACATCATTAATCTTCACAATCATTTTGTGATGCAGGAAAATCCCCACTGCCTCTACTTTTTTTTTTCAATGAGGAAACTATGCTGCAGGGAGGCTCTCAGAGAATCTGACAATCTGACTGGGGTGGTTTGCTGTACGCAGGCACACATGAGAATTGTGACTGAGCGAGGGGCGGGTGAGGGCACCCTGGAGGAGAGGGGGCTGCAGGCCACTCTCCCGAGTGGCAGTACTTTACACTTGATTTTCTCTCTGATACAGGACGTGGTTACGCATAGCTTGACATACACGTTCAGGCTCTAAATGTTCTTCCTTGCTCAGTTTGAAAGTTTTGGGTTTTCCTTCAAAAGAAACAAACTCAGTTTTTCTCAAGGAAAAATGCTCTCAAGGACATGTCTTGAGAGCACGATTACATTCTTGCCAAAGATCTCTTTACATCGTTGGAACTGCCTGATCTGAATTTCCAAGCAATCTGGGAAACAAACCTGTGTAGACTGCACTTTCACCAAAACTCTCTCTGCTTAGGCAGACACTGGAATGCTATCGTGCTGGAGGATGCTGCTGTGAAAGGTACACGCTTTGCTTAGTCAAACTTCTACTCTGCCAGGCACAATGATGAGCATTATATAATTTCTCATGTAATCTTCCTCAGACCCCCATCAGATGGGCAACAGAACACAGTGTTTAAGAACTCAGGTGTTGGGCTTCCCTGGCGGCACAGTGGTTGACAGTCCGCCTGCCGAGGCAGGGGACACGGGTTCGTGCCCTGGTCTGGGAAGATCCCACATGCCGCGGTGCGGCTGGGCCCGTGAGCCATGGCCGCTGAGCCTGCGCGTCCGGAGCCTGTGCTCCGCAACGGGAGAGGCCACAACAGTGAGAGGTCCACGTACCGCAAAAAAAAAAAAAAAAAAGAATTCAGGTGTTAAGTAAGAGCTGTGCAATCTTGAGCAAGTGCCTTAACCTCTTGGTTTGCTCTGTGTAAAAATAAGGATTATATATTAGCACCTTCCACACAGGGTTGTTGTGAGGATTAAATAAGTTAACATACGTGAGCCACTGAGAACAGTGCTTGGTCAGTAGAACATGGTTGATAAATACTAACCATTCTTCCTACCATTCCCATTTTATCAATATAGAAACAGAGGATGATATTGATTAACGCCACAAAGAGAGATGAAAAACCAGACTTTACACCCAGTTCTATCGAGTCTAAGGCCTCTGCTCCTTCTCTATGTTGAGCTGCCCCGCTTAAAGATCAATAAACAAGTCCGGGAAAATATGAATGCAGCCTTTGAATAAACAACAACAAAGTGAAAAACCATCCAAAAACTATGATGATACTGCACTGGTTTCAACAAAAATTATTAAACCTATTATAATTATTTGTAGACTCAAACCATTTAAAAAAGAACTCTCTCTGGTTACTTTTAGTATTACCATTATGTATGGATAATATTTTTTTATTAGGAATAAAAGTGCAGCTTGATGACATACAACTTAGATTAAGATAAATTAGCTTGGATAAGAGTATAATTTTTAATTTGTAAAGATGAACATAGTTACATGGTAAAATGGTCAATGTCTAGCTATAAATATACTATGAGTATAGGAGAAAAGTGATGAAAAGAATAACATTATTCTTTCTAGTCCCTCTCCAAGGTAGAGCCACCATATCACTTGTGGTCCAATCAGGTCCATTTCAAGAGTGAAAGTGGATGCTATTCATAATTATGTCAGGTCAGCAGTTATAAACTGGGACTCTCCCAGGAAAGTCAGGATGGATACCCATCCTAGCCAAAGGGAAACCACTTTTTCTTCTATATATTCCATGAAAACCCAGCAATCCATGACTTAAAAGGCACCTGTGACTTCTATCACTCCTCACAGCAAAGTGGGTCCTTTTATTTTTTTTCTACTCTTTTCCTTTATAATTTCACATTTCTACTTGCCTTTGACGGTGGGCAAGCCAGACTGTGGACCCTTGGTCAGCAAGATGGGGGTGCTCTATCTCCCCAGGAAGCAAGACCTGAGGCCAGGAGCTTGGGGCCAAACTGTAGCCTGGGCCTCATAAGGATGAGCTCTGGGAGTCAGTATGTTTTGGAGACAAATTTTCCTTCTTACTTTTCTACTTAGGCCATCTGTCTGGCTAACCTCTTCAGCTGCTCTGGCCTGGGGAGCCTTCACCCATCTTTCCTGTGGTTGAGAACAGGAGGGCTGCTAGCTGTGCCTTACTGAACCCTGGCTGCCTCATCCCCTGGGAAGGGCCATCAGGCCAGTACCCTCTGGGAATAAGTCCTGAACTCCTGGAACACTGCTCCTTTGCTGGAAGAGTATCCGGGCATCTACGTCTCTTGGTTTCAGACAGGAGTGTAGGGGAGGGGGCTAGATTTGAGTTACTGAATTCTCTGCTTGCTGGGGCAGGGTTCTCTCCTCCCCATCCTGTGAGGCTGTGTCCTTAACCCTTTGCCTGCTAATTCTGTGAACAGACAGCACCCTCTGCGGGTCTGAGGAGTTTGAGGGCAGTGGGGACAGAGACCTAGAGGCCCTGCCTCTCTGCTCTGAGGGCATCAGAGCCCAGGAAGGTAAACTCTGTTTCTTAGACTGTCCCACAGGAAGAGGCCTGGGCTGTCTCAGAGCCTCTGATGAAAAAGTCCCCCAGGGCTGACTTATGAGTCAGGCATGGCAGGAGTGGGCTGCAAAGAGAGAGTCAAACTAGGAAACTGACAGACCTTCTCTGTTTCCTCTTGCACTGCCCACACCTGGATCATTTTGTTCTGTTGTGTGAGCCCCAGCTACAGAGAGATCTGGTTCACAGAAGAATGTTTAGGACTTCTGACAGTACCGTCTGACTTGAAGGACCTGGGGGTAGTTGGTCTGGGGCTGAGATGGTCTAATGAGCACAGGACAGCTGCTTTCAAAATGCCAAAGGCTGTGATCTGGAAGAGGGTCTAACCTCTTTTGTGAGGTCCCCAAAGGGTGGTGGAGGCCTCTGAGAGATGGGCCTTGACCCAAAGATTGGATAGGCCTTCTGAGGGAGTCGGAATAGTAAGATGGACCAAGTATTTCCAAAATAGCTTAAAGAATACATTAAATAATAGCTTTTATTCACTGAATACCTTCCATTAGCTAGGTGCTTTACATATCATGAGAGACTACTAATTAGTTACCTAGTATCCACTCTCTCCTTTTGCCTTAATCCCCTATATTGTTGAGGGTAGCAATGTGTCCATCTCAATTCCTAACTCTTCCAGTCTCCCTTGAAGATAGGTGTGACCAATGAGTTATAAACAAAAGTTGCTGGGTGAGGCACCTAGGAAAACTCTTTAAACAGTTAGCTGGAAGGCAGGCTTCTTCTTGTTCCTCCCTCTTCTGCTTCTTCCTAACTGAAATGGAAACGTGATGATTGGAGCTGCAGGAACCATCTTATGATCACAAGGTAATCGCGAGGATACAAGCCACAAGCTAAAGATAATACAGCAAAACAAAGAAGGAAACTGGGACATTCTTGATGTTATGGAGCCCCCTTGCCAGTCATGAACTGCTACCATCAGAATTCATATTATACGAAGGAAAATCAACCTCTCTGTGTTAAAGGCACTATTATTTGGATTTTCTGTTATATGCAGCTGACTCAGTCCTGAAACACACATTATTTCATTTAATCCTCATAACAATTCTGGATTATAGGTCTTATTGTATCCATTTTATAGATAGGAAAATGCAATCTCCAAGACATTAAATAATTTGTCCAAGGACACATAACTAGAAAGTGGTAGATGTTAAGATTTGTCTTGGATCAATCTGACCCCAAGTTCATCGTATTTCCATGTGGCTTCTCCTTTTTTTTTTTTTTCACAGAGCAGATAACGTGTGACGGCAAATTCTGTACAGTTCACACCATGGACTGCTCTTGCTGTCTAAATATGCTTCAGTTCATGAGGCTCACTGTGGCTATGCTTGGCCCATGCCAGCCTGAGTGGGGAAGGGAATTGATCATTTCTATCCTGCTGATCCCTGTGCCAGTTCCTTATATCACTGTCCTACCTTAACATATTCTCCCTCCCTCCCTCTCTCTCAGCCATACAAGCCTGCTTGAAATGTATACTCAAGGCTAAAGGCTGTTCTGTTTTGAGTTACTGGATCTACTGCTTCAAATGTCCACTCTCTGTGTGTCTAGACACCAGCTGAGTTACACAAACATGAGTACTTCAAAGAAGGCAAGTCACAAGCTGGGCCCTGTGCTTTCCAAGCTCCTAAATCTTGTTTGAATAGTTTATTAGCCATATCTCTTTTTCTTCTTCTTCTTCTTCTTTTTTTTTGTTCAGCTTAGTGGCCATACCAGCAAATGTGAAGGCTGATTTACAGTTTGTACTTTGTGCACTCTCTGAAGTGGGGTGAAAAATGGAAAGGCTTATGTCAAGCCCATTCATTCAGACACATTCAAGATCAAATTAATTTTAAAGTACTTATGAGCTATTTAATGTTTCTGAGTTCTGCTTTACATATCTATGGTGAGCTTTATGGCATAAAATATATTTCAAGCTAAAGCTATTGCAGATTTGGAAATACAATTTTTTAATATAAAAAATTCTGGGATGCAATACTTCAGAGAATGAGAAATTAAGCTCAGAATGGAGAAAACCAAAAGGGCTCAGCATCACAGAATGTTGTAGCTGGAAGGGCCTGAGAAATCGTCCGGTTCAGCCCTCTCATTTTAGAGATGGGAAAACTGAGGCCTAGAGCAGTTATGTGGCTGTCATAGGTCACATAGCTGGTTAGGACAGGACTAGTCCTTGAACCTGGGCCTACTAAACTCTTCATTCAGATGAAAAATACTTATAAAATTAAAAATTTTGGTAACAGAGGGACTTCCCTGGTGGCGCAGCAGATAAAAATCCACCTGCCAGTGCAGGGGACATGGGTTCGATCCCTGTTCTGGGAAGATTCTACATGCCGCGGAGCAACTAAGCCCGTACACCACAACTATTGAGTCCGCGCTCTAGACCCTGCGAGCCACACTATTCAGCCCGTGTGCCACAACTACCGAAGCCCTTGTGGCCTAGAGACCGTGCTTTGCAACAAGAGAAGCCACTGCAAGGAGAAGCCCGCACACTGCAACGAAGAGTAGCTCCCGCTCACCACAACTAGAGAAAGCCCACATGCAGCAACGAAGACCAAATGCAGCCAAAAATAAATAAAATTCAAAAAAAATGTTTGGTAATAGAAGATTTTTTGGAATGAACTCATCTTCTTTTTTTGAAATTAGTTATTAATTTGGGGAGCAGTTAATAACATTTGCCACATACTGTGCTGACTATCATGTATCACTGTTTCTGTTCATCACATACAGCTTGGACCATAATCCTACTGTTGGACATGTCGATGCTCATCTCCTCATGCAGACTATAAAGTTCTAGAGGCTTGGGACTCCATGTTACTTTGGTTTTGCACTCCTTGCAGCTATAGCACCAAGACGGTGACATAGCAGACACTCAACAGCTACTTCATGATAGAATGAACAGTGAGAACAAAGCAATCTTTGCGTACAAGCCCACTGTCCTTTAAAATTCTATCTTCACTTTTACTCTCTCGCCTGTGTCCTTTTTGTGTTAGCCCTTTGCTGAAGATCACAGCTATTTTGCACCTCTCTTCGATCTAGGATTCCCCCAAGCTGTCATGGCTTACTTGGCCTTAGGGGCGAACAAAGAGGGATTTGTTGACAGACCATTGCTGGCCCACAGGGTGTCTTTGTGTGAAGTAGAAAAAGTTATTCCTTCTTTGACAAGGGTTCTCAAACAGGGGAAACTTTGGATCCTAAAGGATATCTGGCAGTAACTGGAGACATTCTGGTTTATTATAACTGAAGATTGCTACCGGTTTTGAATGGAGAGAGGCCAGGAATGCTAAACATCCTGAAATGCACAGGAAAGCCCACCAGCCCCAAAGAATTAGCTGGTCCAGAATGTCGACAGTGGTGATGCTGAGAAACCTTGTAGCAAGAGGAAAACATTCAGAACTAGACTAGGATGAAATATCAGGGACCTTGTTTTTACTTGATAAATGTGTTATAAAAAGAATCTAGCATTTTCTACATCAAATATCTATTTGGACCAAGACTGAATACTTCTAGACATTTGTATTTAGAAACATCAGGACTACACTAGAGTTTATTTAAGCTCTATGTTACCATCTTTGAGAAAGACCCTTCAGACTAAGGTCACTTCTGGAACAGAATGAGCCCTGGGCTACTGAAGTCTCATCCAATCATTTAGTATCACAGAAACCTCCTTAAATGGACAAAGCCCACATTATGATTGATGGTTGTGAATTACTGAAAGTTCCTCCCCACTTCCTCCTCCAGGTGGTATTGTCACCAGACTCTAAGTTCAGCCCCTCATGCTTCACTCAATAGGCCCTTTCTGTCCCTGGTGTTGATGCCTTCTTAATATATGCAGGCTGTTATCATCTCCACCCTACAATTCGGGGGAGGTAAGTAGCTCTCTAAAACTCTTGGTAAATTTACCAACCTTTGATAATAGTACTTAATCTGTGTTTGCAAAGTGCTTCACCTATATTCTTATTCATGCAGTTTATTGCATCGAGATGAGGTTTCACTTGGAGCTGGGAGAACTGGTTATTTAATTCACTTCTCTGTGAACTCTGCTTTTGCAACTCCAGAAGCTCTGCTACTTTAGGACTTTAAAGAGAGCAAAAACAAGGTTATAAAGCAATGTAGTGAGATGGTCACGCTGCAGGTTAAATCAGATCTCCTGAGTCCAGCACCCCATCTCATTCATATCACATGAAATGCCGTTAATGGGTCTAGTCTTTGTCTTCCAGAACCTTCGGGCCCACAAGTTTATAACTCCTGGAACTCGAAGATTTGGCTGTCTCTGAGAAGCAGCGACAGGTAAATTTACTTAAGGAATAATTTAGGATTTCTTTCCAGAACCAAGAATATACTCACCACCTCGGCCCTCACTTCAGAGTGTATCTTCATTAAACCACCTCTTGCCCACAGCTACAAGTGCTTCTAAATTGGAAATCTTCACTTCCTTGCCTCTTCTGCTCCTACAGAGGCAGCCCTGCCACACCCTGGGGTGGACGCTCTTAGCAGGGGGCCTGTGCTACTCTGGAGTGGTCCACAGAGCTTTGGAAGAGGAGGATGTGGGGCAGCCCGTCCAGCCTCATTTCCCCAAGTCCTTACCACTATAGACATTTGCTAAAACCCATGGAATAGATTTGCTCTGGCAGGCACTCCCTGGCACGTTTAATAAAAATTCAATACAACATAATAGTATTTTTTTTAGAAACAGAAAACGTGCACAAAAGATTAATCTAGGTATCCAGACTGAGTGACATCAGCAAAATGGCTGAAGAAGATGCTCGTTGCTCATATCCCCTCCTTAACAACAACAAGTTGGAATCCATCTATGGACAAAAGTACCTTTGTGGGGGCTCTGGGATCCAGGTAGGAGACTGTCAAACCCCAATGCAGTCTAAGAATGAGGAGAGCTATTTTGGCAGAAAGTCCCTCACCCAGGCATCTAACTTGCTGACCACAGTCCTGCCTATAGACGCAGAAACAACGCTGTCGCCCTGAGGACTAGGCTACAGGCCCTTTTGGCTTTGGTTCTGTCTTATGGATCATACACCCAGGGACCTGGGACAAGTCTCGCCCACCTGTGTGCTGAGTCACATGTGTGCTTGGCCCTGGCTGTGGTCCCTGTAGTGCCCTATAAACTGGCTCCAGCTACTCTTGGCCGTGGTCCAGGAGCCCCTGGTGAACACTGATTTAGACAACCACCCATGGAGGAGAGCACATTTGTGGAAGTCTGGTTTTCCAGAGGAGAAATTCCAGCACTTCAATGGAGCAAAACAATTCAAAATTGGACACACTGGAGAGGAAAAGAGGAACAGTTTGACTTGACCTGTATCAACCCTCCCCAAGGTGGCACAGCTCAGTTCCAAGGGCCCTTCTTGGCCTGTGGTTACTCCTGTGAGTGCTCAGCCTTCCCATCTGTGCAGGACGCTGCCAAAGAGGCTCACTTCTCTCTTGTGTCATGAGCTGCAAGAATGGGGGGCCGGCATGTGTCAAGGGGATGCAGATCCTAATAACCATATCAAGGACTCCATGGGGGATGCCTACCCATGAGCCACTGCAGATGTCTCGCCTCCAGATCTCCTCACCAGGCCCCCAGTGCTCTGTGCACCTCACCCACATGGCCCATTACCTCATGCCTGACTCCCTGTACGTATTCCCAATGATGGCAAGAACAAGCTTTCGTGGATGGATAGTGAGCCTGAATCTGTGGGCCTGGGAGAGACCACAAACTCGAACATTTAGCACTGCCCTTGGGAAAGCAAAAGGGAGGTTGTCAGCATATGGCATGGCTCTGCAGGATTGAGAGAAGGCATTCTAGTTTAAGAATTCTGCCACAAGAGGAGGCAAGAAGTGTGGAACAGGTGTTTCTACAGGAGATCTGATAAAGCCTCAGATTCATAGCAGGGCTGACAGAAGGTATTTCTCTCCTGAAGTCAGTTAGTAAAGATGGAGGAGGCAACTTCAAATGCTAAGACAGCAATGTAAGACTTCAAGGAACATAAAGAATCAAGGACACATGATATTACCAAAGGAACACAAAAATTTTCCAGTAACCAATCCCAAAGAAATAAGGATATGTGATTCACTTGACAAAGAATTCAAAATAGCTGTTCTAAGGAAGTTCAATGAGCTACTAGAAAACACAGAAAGATAAACCGACAAAGTAAAAAACAAATATAAGAAAAATGGGAAGTTTAATAAATAGATAGACATCATTATAAAAAAAACAAAAACAAAAAAAACCCCAAACAGAAATTCTGGAGCTGAAGAACACAATGAATGAAATGCAAAATGTAAAAAGAGTATCAACATCACAATAGATCAAGCAGAAAAAAGAATCTGTGAATTAGAAGATAGGAACTTTGAAATTATTACATCAGAGAACAAAGAAAAAAGAATGAGAGAGAGTGAAGAAAGCCTGTGTGATTTATGGGCTACCATCAAAAGAAACAATCTTGGAATTATTGGAGTCCTGGAAGGAGAAGAAAGGGAGAAGAAGGCAGAGCTTATTTAAAGAAATAGTGGCTGAGAACTTCCCAAATCTGGGGAGAGATTTAGACATCTAAGTTCATGAAGCTTATGAGTCCCCAAACAAACTCAAATTAAACAGATCTCTTCAAAAAAAAAAAAAAGAGATCTCTTCAAGACACATTACAATAAAACTGTCAGATATCAAAGACTAAGAGAGGACCTTAAAAGAGCAAGAGAAAAGAAGTTTGTAACTTACAAGAGAATCGCGTAAGGCTGAGTAAGTTTATCAGCAGAAACATTATATGCCAGGAGAGCTTGGGACAATATATTCAAAGGGCTAAAATTTAAAAACCTGCCAACCAGAATTTTCTATACAGCAAAGCTGTTCTTCAGAAATGAAGGAGGGATAAAGACCTTTCCATAAAAATACTTATATTAAGAAAAAAGAAAGATCTCAAATAACCCAACTTTACACCTCACAGAACTAGAAAAAGAAGAACAAACTAATCCTAAAGTTAGGAGAAAGAAAGAAATAACAAAGATCAGAGTGGAAATAAATGAAACAGAAACTAGAAAGACAATATAAAGAACAATGAAACTAAGAGCTAACGTTTTGAAAAGATAAACAAATTGACAAAATTTTAGCTAGACTAACAAAGAAAAAAAGAGAGAAGACTCAAATAAATAAAATCAGAAATAAAAGACAAGATATTACACGAGGAGATATACCACAGAAATACAGAGGATCATAAGAGAATACTTTGAAAAAATATACACCGACAAATTGGATAACCTAGAAGAAATGGATAAATTCCTAGAAACATGCAACCTATCAAGACTGAATCATAAAGAAAGAGAAAATCTGAACAGACCAATAATGAGTAAGGAGGTTGAATCAGTAATAAAAAACCTTCCAACAATGAAAAGCCCAGGACCAGATGGCTTCCCTGGTGAATTCTACCAAACATTTAAGTAGGAATAAATGCCAATCCTTCTCAATCTCTTCCAAAAAATTGAAGAGGGAATGCTCCCAAACTCATTTTATGGGGCCAGCATTACCCTGATACCAAAGCCAGATAAGGACACTACATGGAAAAAATAAACAGGTCAATATCTCTGAGGAATACAAATGGAAAATTTCTCAAAGTATTAGCAAACTGAATTCAACAGCACATTAACAGACTCAAACACTGTGACCAAGTAGGATTTATCCCTGGGATGCAAGGATGGCTCAACATATGCAAATCAAAAAATGTGCTAAACCACAGGAACCACAATGAGAGACAAAAATCATATGATTATCTCAAAAGATGAGGGGAAGTGTCTGACAAAGTGCAACTCCCTTTCATGATAAAAACTCTCAACAAATTGGGTACAGAAGGAACATTCCTCAACAGAGTAAAAGCCACATATGACAAACTCACAGCAAACATCATACTCAATGGTGAACAGCTGAGATCTCTTCCTCTAAGATCAGGAACAAAACAAGGATATCCACTTTCACTACCCCTATCACATAGTACTAAAAGTTCTAGACAGAGCAATCAGGCAAAGAAAAGAGATAAAAGGCAGCCAAGCTGAAAAGGAAGATGTAAAACTGCCTTTTTTTGAACATATTATATAGATATATACAAACAATCCTAAAGACTCCATCAAAAAACTGTTAGAACTAATCAACCAATTCAGTAAAGTTGCAGGATACAAAACCAACATACAGAAATCAGTTGCATTTCTATACACTAACAACAAATTACCTGAAAAAGAAAAAAAGAAAACAACCCCATTTACAAAACAATAAAAAATAATAAAATACTTACGAATAAATTTAACCAAGGAGGTGAAAGATCTGTACACTGAAAATTATAAGACTTTAAGAAAGAAATTGAAGATAACACAAATAAATGCAAAGATATCTGTATTCATGGATTGGAAGAATTAATAAGGTTAAAATGTCCATACTACTCCAAACGATCTATAGATGTAATACAATCCCTATCAAAATTCCAGTGGCATTTTTCACAGAAATAGAAAAAACAATCCTAAAATTTGTATGGCACCACAAAAGACCCCAAATAGCCAAAGCAATCTTCAGAAAGAAGAACAAAGGTGGAGGCATCACACATCCTCCTTTTAAACTATATTACAAAGCTACAGTAATCAAAACAGTATAGTCCTGACATAAAAATAAAAGACACACAGACCACTGGGACAGAATTGAGAGCCCAGAAATAAATCCATGCTTATATGATCAATTAATCTACAACAAAGGAGGCAAAAATATACAATGGAGAGAAGACAGCCTCTTCAATAAATGGTGTTGGGAAAACTGGACAACTATACGCAAAAGACTGAAACTGGACCACTTCCTTACACCAGACACAAAATAAACTCAAAATGGATTGAACACTTAAATGTAAGATCTGAAACCATAAAACTCTTAGAAGAAAACATAGTCAATAAACCCTTTGACATTGGTCTTAGCAATATTTTTTGGGATCTGACTCCTCAGGTAAGGGTAACAAAAGCACACATAAACAAATGGGACTACATTAAACTAAAAAAGCTTTTGCACAGTAAAGGAAACTACCAACAAAATGAAAAGGCAACCTACTGAATGGGAGAAGATATTTGCAAATGTTACATCCAATAAGGGTTACTATACAAAATAAAAAAAAAAACTCATACAAATCAATATAAAAAAACCAAACAACCCAATTTAAGCATTGGACCCATATAGACAGTTTTCCAAAGAAAACATACAAATGGCCAACAGGCACATGAAAAGATGTGCCTCATTACTAATCCTCATTACTCATCATCAGGGAAATGCAAATCAAAACCACAAGATATCATCTCACACTTGTTAGAATGGCTGTTATCAAAAAGACAACAAATAACAAGGGTTGGTGAGGATGTGAAGAAAAGAGAACCCTTGTGCACTGTAGGTGGGAATGTCAATTGGCGCAGCCACTATGGAAAACAGTATGGAGCTTCCTCAAAAAATAAAAATACAATCCAGCAATCTCACTTCTCAGTATTTAACTAAAGGAAACAAAAACACTAATTTGAAAAGACACATGCACCCCAAAGTTCACTGCAGCTTTATTTACAATAGCTGAGATATGGAAACAACCTAGATGTCCACCAGTGGATGAATGGATAAAGAAGATGTGAGATATATATATATATACACACACATAAAAAAAAATATATATATGCAAAATGGAATATTATTAAGCCATAAAAAGAATGAAATCTTGCCATTTGTGACAACATGGATGGATCTTGAGGGTATTATTCTAAGTGAAATAAGTCAGACAGAGAAAGACACATACTGCATGATTTCACTTATCTGTGGAATCTAAACAATAAAACAAAAACAAAATAACACAAAGCAAAAATGAGCTCATAGATACAGAAAACAGACTAGTGGTTGCCAGAGGTGAGGTGGGTAGAGGTAGGCAAAATGAGTGAAGGGAGTCAAAAGGTACAAACTTCCAGTTATTTTATAAGTCATGGGGATGTAATATACAGCAGGGTGACTAGAGTTAATAATACTGTACTGCATTTTTGAAAGTTGGTAAGAGAGTAGATCTTAAAAGTTCTCGTCATAAGAAAAAAAATTCTGTAACTATGTATAGCAATGATGTTAACCAGACATACTGTGGTGATTATTTTGCAATATATACAAATATCGAACCATTATGTTGTATACCTGAAACTAATATAATGTTGTATGTCAAGTTTACCTCAATTAAAAAAAAAACCAGAAGAACACTCAATGGGGAAAGAGTAGTTTCTTCAATAAGTGAGAAAACTGGATAATCACATGTAAAAGGATAAAACTGGACCCCTGTTTTACAACTCACAGAAATTAACTCAAAATGGATTAGACTTAAACACAAGACATGAAGCCATAAATCTCCTAGAAGAAAACACAGGGAAAAATCTCCTTGACATTGGTCCTGGCAAGAATGTTTTGTATATAACATCAAAAGTACAAGCAACAAAAGCAAAAATAAACAAGTGGGACTACATCAAACTAAAAGGCTTCTGCACAGCAAAGGAGACTATCAACAAAATGAAAATGCAACCTACTAATGGGAGAAAATATTTGCAAACATCTATCTGATGAAGCATTAATATCCAAAATATATAGGGAACTCATAAAATTCAACAGCAAAAAACCAAACAATCTGACTTAAAAATGGGCAGAGAGGGCTTCCCTACTGGCGCAGTGGTTGAGAGTCTGCCTGCCAATGCAGGAGACATGGGTTCGAGCCCTGGTCTGGGAGGATCCCACATGCCGCAGAGCAACTAAGCCCATGCACCACAACTACTGAGCCTGTGCTCTAGAGCCTGCAAGCCACAACTGCTGAGCCAGCGCACCACAACTACTGAAGTCCGTGCGCCTAGAGCCTGTGCTCCACAACAAGAGAGGACATGGCAATGAGAAGCCTGCGTGTCGCAATGAAGAGTAGCCCTTGCTCGCCGCAACTAGAGGAAGCCTGCACGCAGCAATGAAGACCCAGCGTAGCCAAAAATAAATAAATAAAATAAATAAATTTATTTTAAAAATGGGCAGAGGACTTGACATGTTTTCTAAAGAAGACATACAAATTGCCAACAGGTACATGAAAAGATGCTCAACGTCACTAATCATTAGGAAAATGCAAATCAAACCCACAAGGAGATATCACCTCACACCTGTTAGAATGGCTATTATCAAAAGATGAGGTAACAAGTGTTAGAGAGGATGTGGAGAAAAGGGAATCTCTGTGCACTGTTAACGGGAATGTAACTTGGTACAGCCACTATGGAAAACAGTATGGAGGCTCCTCAGAAAATTAAAAATAGAGCTGACATATGATCCAGCAATTTCACTTCTGGGCAGACACCCAAGGGAAATGAAAACAGGACACTGAAGAGATAACATGCACTCCCAAGTTCGTTCATTGCAGCATTATTCACAATAGCCAAGATATGGAAACAACCTAAGTGTCCATTGATGGATAAATGGATAAAGATGTGAAAAAATATATACATAAAAATAATATATACATATATATGTATATATATATGTGTGTGTGTGTGTGTGTATGTATATATATATATATATATATATATATATATATATATATATATATATATATATATATATATATATATATATATATATATAATTCACCCATGAAAAAGGAGGAAATCCTGTCATTTGCTATAACATGGATGGACCTTGAGGGCATTATGCTAAGTGAAACAAATCAAACAGAGAAAGACAAATAGTGCATGATCTTACTTATATGTAGAATCTAAAAAAGCTTAACTCATAGAAACAGAAGTAGACTGATAGATTGGTGGTTGCCTGGGGCGGGGCAATGGGGGAAATGCGAAGATGTTGGTCAAAGGGTATAAACTTCCAATTATAAGATGAATAAGTTCTGGGGATTCAATGTACAGCATAGGTAATACTGTATTATGTACTTGAAAGTTGCTGAGAGTGTACATCTTAAACCTTAAATGTTCTCACTAAAAAAAGAAAAGATAAATATATGAGGTGATGCAGTTGTTAACCAAGCCCATCCTGGCAATCAAAATGCGAAGATGTTGGTCAAAGGGTATAAACTTCCAATTATAAGATGAATAAGTTCTGGGGATTCAATGTACAGCATAGGTAATACTGTATTATGTACTTGAAAGTTGCTGAGAGTGTACATCTTAAACCTTAAATGTTCTCACTAAAAAAAGAAAAGATAAATATATGAGGTGATGCAGTTGTTAACCAAGCCCATCCTGGCAATCATTTCACAACAGATACCTGAATCAAGTCATCACACTACCCCTTAAACTTAAAGCTGTATGTCGATTATGTCTCAATAAAGCTGGGGGGGGGGAGGAAAAAAAGGTTAATCTAATTGTGGCGATGTTTCATAAAGGTTTTAAAAAGGTTCTATTTTATAAATTAGCAGTATAAGAGCTAATGTTGGGAAGAAGCCTCTTGGAAGGTGTTTGAAGTTCCCGGGGAAGGGGAAATGCAGGCCAATTTAAGCGGGGAAACGCTGGGGGTGTCACTCTAGGTTCCTGTCTGGGATCAGATCCTGAAAATGCTTAAATCCGACGTCAGGACAAACTGGTTGAAAAGTTAACTGTTTGCCTTCCTTGGCAGTGGGCTCATTGCAAAGGGTTGGGAGGCATTTCCTCCTCTTCTGGAGAGGGTGCGGTCAGGACCTCTGGCACAGGGGTCTCTGTTTTCTTTGCCTAGAGGGGAGGTAAGGGGTCTCCCACAAGTTGGTGCTCGCTGAGGTGGTGATGGTCAGACTGCGTGAGTGACGTGCGTTGCCTGAATAGAGGGAGAAATGGCTTCTACGTGATACTGGGAGGACACTGGTGTTGCCGGTTCCACACGTGGTGGCCCTCTGCACCCTACTCTTAAACTGAGGCAAGCTGGGCGTGAGATAAGCTGATAGGGAGCCTCAGTAAAGATCCCTGGAAACACCGATTCATCTGCCTCACAATTCTGCCAGCATCATCTCTGCTATCAGCTTGACAAGGCATGGCTGGCTTATGAAAATGTCTTCTGGGCATTCAGCTCACATCTCTTTGAGTATATTCCTTTTGCTAATCAAACCCAGAGAAGCATTTCACTTGGTCAGATGCCAAGCAGAAGCACTGACACTTTAATCTGGACTGTGGTACATTATTAGCACTCTGCTCACCCTTTCATTCATTTGCTTCTCTCCCAGAAGAAGCTTCCTGGATGATTTTTTTCACTGAGAATGATAAATGGGCTTGACGTTTCCCGCTCTCATTTTTTGCATGTCTGTGAATGCACTTGCATTTTCCAATTTTCAGATATAACATGTCCAGATGTGTATGAGTGAGAAGATGCAAACGTCCTGATGAGCTTAATTTTTCTGGAGAGAATTTTGCAATAATATGAATATGGAGCCCAAATTGTTAAACACACAAGGAAAGAGAACAGAGAAAGAGTTTCTCTCTCATTAAAAAAAAAAAAGTCACAATCAGCTCATCTTGTGCATTGCTTTGATTCTAGAGTTTCCCTTTCATCAGGGACCTGGTGACAGTGGGGACTATTGTGGCAGCTGAAGCTTCTCTATAGCCATGTTTGTTTCTTTGTAAATTTTGAAACTGATTGCTTCTTGACAAACTGGGTGCCTTCAAAAATATAGGCTGCAGTAGTGGATTCATAAAGATGGTGTGGAATCCCTATTAAAATATGCAAATATTAATGAGCTCTGATATAAAACGACTGGAATCCTGAATGGTCATGATTACTTTTGAGCAAAGGGCTTCCCTGTGAACTGCATTTAAAGCGATTAACTGCTATAACATGGGGTATTAGTGCCGAAGGACATATACTTTATATTACAGGAGTAATACAACTGCTGTTTTTATGAGAAGAGGGAAAAAAGGCACAAGCTTCCTACTGCAAATTATTTTCTCCTGGGATATTGAGAAATCATTCAGAAGCCAGGGTCAGAGTTTTCTGTGTGTAATCATGTACGAGGCTCCTGTGCAAAGCTGAATGTAAGTAGTTGAGAGAGCAGATAGCAGGGCTGTTTTCTTATTTTTTTCCAGATCCAAATGTACTAGAGGAATGTATCCTTTTAGAGACAGATAAAGGGCAGAAGAGGTTTGCATAAAACTGAAAAAAACAAAAAAACTGAACTCTGGTGAGCTGTGGTGGATTGCCAGTGGTGATATGTTAATTGTGATGGTTGTAAATAGGGACCATCTGTTTTGGAACCATTATTAGAAATGCAAGCACATTCCCCATCATTCATGTGATTTACTATTTTCTTAGCAGGATCAAGATGAAAAATTTTTAGTTGCCTTTACAGGGATCAAATTAAGCTGATATTAAATCCATTTAGTAATGCTGGGAATGATTTGGGTCTTTTTTTTTTTTTTTTTGCGGTACGCAGGCCTCTCACTGTTGTGGCCTCTCCCGTCGCGGAGCACAGGCTCCAGACGCGCAGGCTCAGCGGCCATGGCTCACGGGCCCAGACGCTCCGCGGCATGTGGGATCTTCCCAGACCAGGGCACGAATCCGTGTCCCCTGCATCAGCAGGCAGACTCTCAACCACTGAGCCACCAGGGAAGCCCTGGTTTGGGCCTTTGCCTAATGCATGTAAAATAAACATTATGAATATCAACAGGGGCCATAATATATTTTCTCTTAAGTTTCTACATAGCTATGAATTGTACAGGCAGTCTCTTCTATAATGAGAAAAGAGAATCTCAGTGTTGGTGATGGCATTACCAGAGATAAAAAAGAGGAAGAAACCTAAAAACTAGCACTTAAAGACAAAATCTCAGGGAATTCTCTGGTGGTCCAGTGGTTGGGACTCTGTGCTTTCACTGCCAGGGCCCGGGTTCAATCCCCAGTTGGGGAATTAACATCCCACAAGCCACATGGGGTGGCGAAAACAAACAAATAAAAACAAAAAAAAACCCATGAAACCTCAAGGATCTTGAATTTGTATAGGAATTCCTTTTAAAACAAGCTAACAAATTCCCAAATCCAACCCATGTAAATAACCACATTATAGGAAAAGTGAAACATCTTTGTTTTTCTGGCTTTGCTCTAGTTTCCTCTCTGAGTACTTCTGAATACCTGAAATTTAGATTATTAATTATTTCACTTGTAAACCTGAGCCCGTAATGATATGCCCTCTCAGGGTCAAGAACAAAAGAATCTCAGTAAATCATAAAACTGAAACTGCGATTAAAAAAATCAAGTAGATGTTTAAAGATCACATATATTGGGCTACCCAGGTCAGCTGTCTCAGGCAAGCAAGGAATTCCACAAATAATGTTAGAACTTCCTGCCTGTATGGATTGTGATAGGTTCGATAGATTACCCAGAAGGTGGTGAAAAGACTCTCCTTGAAATTGATAGAAAATGAAACAGAACGGGAAAATGAACTACCATACTCCTTAGAAGAGTTTAGGCACATTCATCCCTAAGAGTTTTGAAATGAACTAGATGACCCCTGCTGGCTCAATAAATCCTTCCTTCCCCTGTTTTCTCATCACTCTTCTTGCTTGCTCTAAGTCAGCACTGTCCAATACAACTGTGTTATGTTGGAAATGTTCTGTATCCATGCTGTCCAATATGGTAGGCACTGGCCACATGTGGCTACTGATCATTTGAAATGCAGCTAGTGTTACTAAATTGGAAACTTTAGGAAATGAACTATATTTAATTTTAATTAGTTTAAATTTAAATAGCCAGCATGGGTCTAAGTCCTTAATATTTCAAGTGAAGACTTTATGATGAGTCAGGAATGGGAGGATTTCAAAGGACAGCTGATGATGTGGTGTGAGGGAGGGACTGTTCAGAGCAGAAGGGTGTAAGGGTGCAGTTAAGGGGGTTCATATGGGATTAAAATGAGACAAATGGTACTGTCCGATGGAGAAGGCTTCTGTGAATCTCTACCTAAAACTGTCAATCAGTGAATCAGGGAAGGCCTCCGAGTTTCTTAGGGATGTGAAACCCTTGGGGCTATATAATAAAGCACAGGCATGGTTTTTGTCCTTGGGATTTTCCCAGTCTAATGGAGAGAGATGAAAAAGAGTAAAGATTACACTATTGACTGAAAAACAAGGAAATAAGTTTTGCAAGAGATTGGGAAAGGGATGGAATACAGAGATAGAGTTGGAAAGTAAGTTTATTAAAAAAGGTGGCATCTACGTGAGAAAACTTCCCTGGAACAAGAAAGCCGTGCTGTTCTTTGATTTGGGGTTGGGCTGCATCAAGACAGCCATTAGAGAAGATTAATCAGGTGAGAAGGAAAGTGGTGGGGGGAATGCCTGTGAGGGCTGATTGAAGATTATGGGGTGAGGTTAAAAAAATCTGAGCCTTTACCTGACATATCAATATTGAATGCCCCACAGGGGATAGGCACTGTCTGCGCACAAAGCATTGGACAGGGCTCCACCCTCAGGAGATTTTAATGAAGATGGCAAACCAGCTCTACCTAAGCTGAGATAAACAACACCACAAAACAACACTCCAGTGAAGTGCCTGGGGAGGCAGAGCAGGGCACTCCCAGCTTCAGAGCAGAGAGAGGCCCCTGCGTGTTGGGGTGGCCAGGGTGCCGGGGGTCTTGGGCTTGAAGAGTTTAACAGGGCAGGAAGCGGAGGAGGGAGAAGGGACAAAAGCCGGAGAGGAGATACAGAACGACTGGAGGAGACAGTTGTCTGGAAGTTAAGGTGGTAACGGTCAGAAGTATGGGCTTGACCCAGAGAACTCTGGAAAGCCGCAAGACAGAGAGCTAATGAGGCAGGCTCGGTAAGGGCATTTTCTTGACAAATGCAGTGGTGTTAAAACAGCCCGAGGCTGGGAGGCCCCAGGGAGGCCATGACCGGAGCAAGATGAGCTATTTCTACACTCGGGCAAAGGTTGCTTAGGCCCGAGCCCTCTGCCAAGCTGAGTGGCCTGAAAATGAAACTGCTCAGCTCTGACAGCCACTGTCTGCTTGGAAAAGCAGGGTCCAAAGTTCATTTTATAAGTGAATTCCCACGCAGACCAAAGTAGAAATTTCAGAGGAGGCTTAAGAGATTAAACCCAGTATCTCCTTTATGTAACTGCTCATAATAATTGGAAGAAGAATTCTGAAACCATGGTTACCATAGAGGACTAAAATTAAGATCAAAGGTGATGATTTCAAATCCAAGGAAACAGAACAGGTTCAAGCTAGAGCTCACATTTATGCTTTGTATAGACTATCTGATAATCCTCTGCAAATGCATCTTTCTACGAAGCAACCTCAGGAGACAGTGTAGTGGCTCACGCAGCCCTGAAGCTTAGTGCAGATCCCCACCAGCCCTGGGTGGCAGGATGGAATCCTGCTTGGCTGAAAGGAAATGAGGTCTGTAACAGGTATGAGGTTTTTAGACATGATTCTTACCTACACTGCTGATTCCTGTTACTCCTGGTGGGCCTAGCTGGGGAAAAGCTTGGCATCTATTAGCAGAGGTGATGGCTGTAAAAAAATTTTCCCAGGAGACTTCGGAATAAAGGTTTTCTAATAGGGCTCAGTTTTTCAAGTTGTTCTTTCAGGCAGGGATCTCAATCTCGTATTTATAAGGAGGGTGGAGACTGTTGTGGAATGTTCTAGAACAGGTGACAGGAAGTACACCACGGGGCTAATTCTCCTCATTGTGAAAGGGGTGCCAGCCTGTCTGGAATGTTGTGGACAGCTACGAGGCCTCTGCGCTCTGAATGAGCAAAGTAGTTCCCTGCATAAATCCCTCATTCTTCAAAGAGGAGGGTACGTTGCCAATACTGTAAGTTGGGCGGGAGGCTGTTCTCACCACTGAGTCTCTTTCCCCCAGTGCTGCTATGAGGCAGTGTGGTTACCCAGTGTCTCCCAACAGTCGTGCCTGCTGCCTGCCAAGAGACGACCTCTCCTGTGTCAGAAACCAAGAGACGGTTGAGGTCATGGGAGCCTACTATGGGTGGGGTAGGGGGCAGGGGAGAATCGAGTGGAATTAAAAGAAAGGGCCCTCTGAGGGGGAGATGGTATTGGGGGAGACTTCTGAACAGAAGGAGGAAAAGGTAGAGCTGGAAGAATTCTTTTAGGGAATAGAATATTTGGGAATATTCCCCAAATTATTCCTTTGGGGAGTAAATCATTGTAATTAGAATTTTAAAAATTTGCAATTTAGGTCCCCTCAAATCACTACTCAAGGGGTCTCTTTATCTTAAAAGAATTTTTTTGTGTGTGAAGTACACACTCAGAAAAGTGCATAAGATACAAATGCACAGACTAACAATTTATTATCAAGTGAACACTAGTCAGGTCAAAAAACAGGACATTGCCAGCATCCTGGAAACCCCACATGCCCCTCCCCAGTCACATGACCTTCTCTTCCCTCTGGGAGTGACACCATTCTATCTTTCATGACAATCACTTCCTTCCTTTTCATTATGGGGTTATCAGCTATGAACACATTCCAACAATATTCTAAGTCCAACTTCTGATCCTAGAGGTATACTATGTGTTCTCTTTCTTTCACTCAGCTTTGTGCATTGTAAGGTTCATCCATGTTGATGTGGGTAGCTGTGCCTCTTTTATTTCCATTGCTGTACAGTATTCCATTGCATGAACACACCATTTTATTCATCCGTCCTACTAGGGATGGCCACTTGGGTCATTTCCCTTTCCTTTCGGAGATCATTGCTTTCTCAGCAGCTGCTGGCTCTCCATCAGTAGTGGTCATGCCAAAAAAATAAGCTCAGAAGGAGACTTTCTAGATTTTAATGAAGATCAATCACTGAGAAAATGTTATTGATCACTTTCCAGGTAAGACAGCATATACAACACACGACAGAGCTCACGGATGCTCGGACACTGAGAGAAGCGTGAGTCTCCATACTGGCAACTCTTAAATTTTCACCTGCTCTAATTTTGTCAACATTAGAGAAATAATTCTCTGTATTAGTACATTCAGCTTACAAGTTATCAAATAATAATTTAAATCTTTACTGTTTGTGAGCTGTATTAATTCTGCAGACTTACTGTCCAAATCCATCATTGTTGTGTGTATTCTCTAAAATAGCTTTCTTTCATGATGATACAATCAGCTAGTAGGTGACAGTAATAAATGTCTTCATGTTATTTCAGGTTTAGCCTTCAAAATGAGAATGAACTAAAAGTGGAAAGAGCTTTAATATATGCATTCATTTATGCTAGCTTTGACAAAGACTGATGCCGAGAATCAATGTGGCATCTGTCATAATGATAATTGCTAATGATTATTAACAACCACGGCAACAACATGCTGTCATCCAGATATAAAATGATGCCACTAACTCAGAGTCAGTAGAATATACTGTTTAGTTTTTTTCCCTCCAGGATTGGGATATATGTGTGCTCATCCATCCCTGTTCTCTTAACTGACCCCCATTAAAAGTCTGACTTCAGGCAAGTTGCCTTTGATCACATTTCATCCTGACTCTAACTTCAAGATGGAGACAGTTCTCCTGGGCACACTCAGGGTATTCCTGGACCCCCTGATATAAGAAATGCTATAAGGGCAAGGACAGAGCAATAATCCTTTGCTGCCAGTTTATTCTGGCAGCTATAATGACAACAGTCATAAAATGTGTCAATTAAACATCATAGAGCAATTGGAAAGAAACAACTCCCTTAATTGTTCTCTTGGTGGAAAACCCTTTGGTCAAGAATTTCACATAGGGCTTCCCTGGTGGCGCAGTGGTTAAGAATCCACCTGCCAATGCAGGGGACATGGGTTCGAGCCCTGGTCCAGGAAGATCCCACATGCCCTGGAGCAACTAAGCCCGCAAGCCACAACTACTGAAGCCCGCGCGCCTACAGCCCGTGCTCCGCAACAAGAGAAGCCACTGCAATGAGAAGCCCGTGCGCCACAACGAACTAGAGAAAGCCTGCACGCAGCAACAGGCATAAATAAATAAAGAATTTCGCATAAACTCAGACACATATATATCTGCTGTCTAATGGATATCTTCATTTGAATATCTTATTGGTACCTCCCACCTCAATATGTCCCCACACGAGAATGACCATATGTCTGGTTTTCCAGGAACAGGCTCAGTTTATATTGTTGTCCCAATAGTATCAATAGTACCTCCTTTCCTTTTCAGATGTGTGCTGGTCTGGAAAATAAACGACATGGTCACCCTACCCCAAAGGAACTCATGTCTTCCCTCCTCCAATTTCCCTCCATGTCTCCAACTTACGACTCCACTGATGTTCCCTTTCTCAGCTACAGGCACCATCATCCTTCCTGTGGCTCAAAGTGGAGGAGAAGAATGACCTTGTCTCATCAAGCCTTGTAGATTCTACTTTGAAACCTTTTTCCAACCAAGCACTTCTCCGCCTGCCTGCCACTGCACTTCTTCATATACCATCATCTCTTGCCTGGGCTCTTCTGTGAAGCCTCCCCTCTGGTCCCTCTGCCTCTTGTCTTGATCCTTCACAATTTGATTTCCACCCCCTTTGAACCACAAGTCTGATCATGTCACCCCTGCTTAATCCCTGCCATGGCTTCTCATTGTCCTTGGATGAAGTCCATGGTTCATGGGGCCCATCACGGCTGGTCCTCTGGCTGCTCCTTTTAGCACTCCTCATGTTACTCTCTACCTTCCAGGCATGCAGGACCTCAGGTGTTAGGAGCACTGTGCCTGCGCTCTCTGAGGTGCTGCAGATACACCTCTCATCTGGCATGTTCTTCCCCTTCACCTGGCTCACTCCTTCAGATTTCAGCTTACTTGTTGCTTCCTCCAAGAAGCTTTCTCTGGCCCCTGCAGACTAGAAGCAGTGTTCCTCTCAGGTATAGCCTGCTTCTTTCCTACTGGAGCACTGATCATAATTTATTCTAGTTGCTTACTTATAGACTATGTGCTCCAAGTAGCTAGAACTGTGTTCATCTTGCTTATCACTGAATCCCCGGCACCTGGCTTGTGAGCATCACTGGTGCTCAGAAAAGATTCACCAATGAAATGACTAACGTTCAAATCCAGGGTATCTGAACCACAGAAGAATGAACTTCCTCTGTCCTGTTTGGGACAGACTCCTTTTACCCTCAATAATAATTTCCTTAGCAAAAATAAACAAATGGGATCTAATCAAAGTTATATGCTTTTGCACAGCAAAGGAAACCATAAACAAAATGAAAAGACAACCTATGGACTGGCAGAAAATATTTGCAAATGATGCAACTGACAAGGGCTTAATTTCCAAAATATACAAACAGCTCATACAATTCAATAACAAAACAAACAAACAACCCAATCAAAAAATGGGCAGAAGACCTAAACAGACAATTTTCCAAAGAAGATATACAGATGGCCAATAGGCACATGAAAAGATGCTCATCATCGCTAATTATCAGAGAAGCAAATAAAAACTACAATGAGGTATCACCTCACACCAGAGGATGGCCACCATCAAAAAGTCTACAAACAGTAAATGCTGGAGAGGGTGTGGAGAAAAGGGAACCCTCCTACACTGTTGGTGGGAATGTAAATTGGTGCAGCCACCATGGAGAACAGTACGGAGGTTCCTCAAAAAACTAAAAAGAGAGTTGCCATATGATCCAGCAATCCCACTCCTGGGCATATACCCAGATAAAACTATAATTTGAAAAGATACATGCACCCCTATGTTCATAGCAGCACTATTCACAAGAGCCAAGACATGGAAACAACCTAAATGTCCATCAACAGATGAATGGATAAAGAAGATGTAGTGCGTATATATCTATACCTCTCTCTCTATCTATATATACACACACAATGGAATATTATTCAGCCATAAAAAAGAATGAAATAATGCCATTTGCAGCAACATGGATGGACCTAGAGATTATCATACTAAGCAAAGTTAGAAAGAGAAAGACAAATACCATATGATATCACTTATATGTGGAATCTAAAATATGACACAAATGAACCTATCTATGACACAGAAACAGACTCACAGACATAGAGAACAGACTTGTGGTTGCCAACGGGGAGAGTGGTGAGTAAGTGAAGGACTGGGAGTTTGGGATTAGCAGATGCAAACTATTTACATAGAATGGATAAGCAACAAGGTCCTACTGTATAGCACAGGGAACTATATTCAATATCCTGTGATAAACCATAATGGAAAAGAATATAAAAAAGACTATATATGTATAACTGAGTCACTTTGCTGTATGGCAGAAATTAACACAACATTGTAAATCACCTATACTTCAATAAATAAGAAACTATTCATTTGGTACTATACATAAGACTCCTATACAAGATTATTGATAGGAAATACTACTTATCAATAATTCTAAATTTAAAATGTTATTGTGAGTGTGCGGGTTTATATTTTAAAAAAGAAAATGTATCAAGAACTAGTAAACACAGTTGACACTAGATCAAGGGCTTCAGGATTTTTCCTCACAGAAAACCTGTCCTGTGTCCAGGCTCAGCCCCTTAAAGGCAGATGTGGATGGTCCCTCCAGCACCACTGCAGCGTCCACTAATATGCTCTTCGAAGTAGAAATTGGAAAGGGCTCTTCGTATGTCATTCACTCTCTTCAGCACGTGTACTAAGAAAAGAATCTGAAGGCATATGTACGTCTTCTGTAGGGCTCAGGAAACTGACATTTAGGAAAAAGATGTTCAACGATTTATAAACTTCTGGAGAGCTCCATGCTGAAAGACCTGAACTTTATTTTTTAATATTTCCCTCCCCCCAGCTTTATTCAGATATAACTGACTTATTGTTTAAGGTGTACAATGTGTTGATTTGATACATTTATATATTGCAAAATGATTGCCATCACAGCATTAGCTCATACCTCCATCCTGTCCATAATTATCATTTCTTTTTTATGGTGAGAATGTTTAAGATTTATTCTCTTGGCAACTTTCAAGTATATAATACAATATTGTTAACTATAATCACCATGCTGTATATTCAACCCCAGAACTTACGTGTCTTATAACTAGAAGTGTGTACTCTTTGACCAACATCTCCCCATTTCCGCCACCCCCCAGCTCCTGGTAACCACCACTCTACTCTGTTTCTACGAGTTTGGTTTTTTTAGATTCCAAATATAAATGATATTTGCAGTATTTGCCTTTCTGTAAGACCGGCACTTTAGATTCATTCCTAATCTTTTAGTAAGATGATCCAAGATCCATTGGATGTGTGTGAGAGGGCAGCAAATGACCAAGTAGTGATTAATAAATATTTTGTGAGGGATTACCCTAAAATCAAGAGATACTCCTAATAATTAATACTAATAACCTTTTTTGTTGTTGTTGTCATTTGCCTGTTTTTATGATTCACTAGCCTTAAGGTATCTAATAAATATTGCCTTGCAGTGCGGGTAATTATTGCAAGTTGGTGGAACCAGACACTGGTAGAGCAAAAAGAATGAATATTTCTGGGCTTCCCTCGTGGCGCAGTGGTTGACAGTCCGCCTGCCGATGCACGGGACACAGGTTCGTGCCCCGGTCTGGGAAGATCCCACATGCCGCAGAGCGGCTGGGCCCGTGAGCCGTGGCCGCTGAGCCTGTGCGTCTGGAGCCTGTGCTCCGCAACGGGAGAGGCCACAACAGTGAGAGGCCCGCGGCCCGCGTGCCGCAAAAAAAAAGAATGAATATTTCTCTCTCAATATCCAGACCCGTGTCACCCAGAGCTCTGGCCTTGAGTTTCTGTCTTCTAGACCTCTTCACCTCCAATTCTAGAGGATTTCTACCATGCCGTGGAAAAAGCGTGGGCTTTGGAGTCATTCAGGCCACAAAATATTTGCTGACCACCACGACGTACCAGGCACCATTCCAGGATCTGGCTCCTAAGCAGGGAAGTCCTGAGGCATAAGTTCAGATCCTAGCTCTGCCAATTCCCTGCTGGACGATCTTGGGCAATCCAGCCACCTGTGAAATGGGTGGTAATTTTTGAAACGGGAATAATAATTCTTCCATACTGAAAGTGGGGGCTGGTGGGATCAACTGGTAGTAAGTGTCTCATAGTGTTTTAAGTATCTAGCAGGTGCTTGGTAAATGGTACCATTTAAAATAACCTGGGCACTCTGGTCTCTGCAGGATGTTGGCAGAGTTTGCTGTCTTATGCCTCCTCGTGTCTACTGGAGGAAGATTGTGGAAGGGGGAGAAGAGGAGGTTGAGAGTCAGAGCACCGTCACTTACACCACAGGCACCGCCCTCGAGTGAACACAGACCACATCTTCCTCTAGGATGGAGTACAGTGCTGGCTGAGGCAGAGTTCCAGACCTCCTGGCCATTTTGTTGAATGGATGAAGGGGCCAGGAACTATGATTTCCTCTCAAGAATTATCCATTTGCGATTAAACACCAGCGTCTACCAATATATTCAGTAAGAATAAATATTCCAAAGATTCAATAATGAGTCTGCTTTACACTCTTTGGATGGGTGGGTAAAGTACAAAGATAGAAAAGAAATATATGCCTTGCGGAGGCTGTTTACATCTTTTGTATTTCACAGAGGGGAGCCAGGCTCAGTGAATTCATTCTCTTCTTCCTCCTGCTGCTTCTTTTGCTTCTCCTTCCACTGCTGCTGCTTCTACCCCTTCTTCTTCTGCCGCTTCACCAGCATCATCACAGTCATCATTATCAGCAGCAAGCAGTAGCAGCACCATTAACTTTTATTGAAAAACCGTATGGTCCAGGCATTAGGCTGTGTAAGCCCTTTACATGACTTTGGGATGTCTGTGTACCTCTTGTCAACCAGGCAGTTTAGAAGAGGGTTTTGAGCTGGAAATAACAGTTTGGTTTTGGGATCTGTATTAGTTTTCTAGGGCTGCCATAATATGTACCATAGACTGAGCGGCTTATGTAACAGAAACATATTGTTTCAGGGTCCTGGAGGCAACAAGTCTAGGATCAAGGTGTTGGCAGGGTTGATTCCTTCTGGGGACTGAGGGAGGATCTGTTCCAGGTCCCTCCTCTCTGGCAGTTTGCTGGCCATCTTTGGCCTTCCTTGACTTGTAGAAGCATCATCTATTTCGATCTCTGCTTTCTTCTTCACTTCGTGTTCTGTGAGTGTGTGTGTGTATGTGTGTGTCCAAATTTCCCCTTTTATAAGGACACAGTCACACTGGATTACTGCCCGCTCTATGACCGCATTTGAACCTTACTACCTCTTTAGAGACCCTGTTTCCCAACAAGGTCACATTCTAAGGTAACTGGGGTTCCAACAACTCTTTTTTTGAGGAGATACAATACACCCCACAACAGGGTCATAGGGATAAGTGAAATTATTAGGAAGAACATGTAGAAGGAGCAGAGGACTGCGAAAAGGAGAAGAGAATTTCCAAAAGCAGTGTTTAACGCCTGCCTGCGAGGCATTGAGGACAATGAGGCCCGTGGCTCTGGCAGTTAGGAGGGTGAGGGCAGATACCTGATGCCAGATACAGCCCACGGTAGGACTTTGCTGGGTGCCCTTTCCTCATTCCAGGGGCCAGCCCTACAGATATTTTGTTCAAACTGAATGAAAAAAAAAGGACCTCCTTGTACTAATAAATCATTAATCTTCCTTCTAGAAATGTCAACAGAATTTAATCATTTTGATTTTTTTTTCACGTTGCAAACATTCAGATGATGTTCAGATCAAAGAACATAATGGACAAACAACCTAAAAAGATCCTAGGTACTCTTCATTTTAGTAGACACTCCAGAGAAAACATTCATGGTCATCACGAGAGCATGTGTGACTACTGAAAAAGAGAAGTTTGATGCTTTGGTTCCCAGAATCCAGAACTTGTATTTGTATCAAAGACAACTTTGGGGTCAATGCAATCCCTTTACTGGTTTATGAATCTACCGAGATCCAGACCCATTTGAGGATCCTCGGGAGAAACTGTCATAGAAAATTTCCCCTAGCAGAATGAGTTTTATCCTGAGTTAATCATTCAAGACATGTACTGCATCTCTAAACAGTCTATGAATAATTCAATCCTGAAAAAAACTAAAACTGAAGTGTGAGAGAATCATTATGTTTTGTAGCATATAGCATGAGAACTCTGGAAACAAACAAACAAAAAAAACCCAACCCAACCAAAGTGAAACTAAAACCAGAACCTTCAAGTAGTTATGACCCAAATGACCTAAACATCAGTTAGAAAAAAATTAGCAAGCTTTCCCCCTGAATCCCGCTCTTTGTCTGAAAGCTTGCACCTCTCAACGCCATGCGCCAGGCAGAGCTGCATCTTCACCCAGGATTGCTGTAATTCCTGTGCTGTGAGTCTCAGGCATTATAACACGGCCCGCAGCAGGCTTTAATTACCCATAAATGCACCACCTGTCACCTTTTATTGCTTAATCATGAAACATAACACGGTTTACTGTGCGATGAGACTGATATACTATATTGAGTTGCAGAATCACAGAATCCACTGAAGAATAAAGCCCAGGTTTGGGATGAAGCCGCATGGCAGGGGTAAACCTGGTGAATCCTATTCCCTGAGGGGTGAGGCATCCAGTCTAAAAACTGTGGATGGGGCGGAGAGGAGATGGGTGTGAGCAGAAAGGGGGTTCAGAGTCAGCCTAAAAAGCCCAGAGGAAAGAGGAAATACGACTCTCCATGTAGGATGATGGTTCTCCAAAGAGCTGGGACACCCTGGAGCCTGACTGAAGGAAAGGCTTTGTGCTTTGGTGGCTGGAAGTTTTGGGCAGTGCTGTGAATCCTCCTTCAGTGATAACTGCAGCCTGGGCTCTGCGGGGCTGCAGCTAAGCGTCCCTGGAGTGACAGAGGGGAAGAGGAAGGGACTGAAGACAGAAAGGTGGCTGGTGTGGGACTATATACTCTGACCATGCATGATGACTCCAGATAGGAAAGGACGTCAAAAACAGTAACAGGTGAGAACTGTCCCCATCATCACAGACAGTCATGACCTGACATTCACATGGACTGCATTTTCATTTAAGTCATTACTGTCTTGAACAGCACTTATTTTGGGCTCCAAAAATGCTTCCTAACCCTTCACTCAGCACCGTCACATTCTGTGTGGAGCTCACTTCTGTAGCTGAACTTAAGGGATGCGAGAAGGGCCCCAGATATCAATGAAAAATGTCACTGAAGGCCTTTTCCTTTGGGTTAAGACCTGAGGGATCTGTGATAACTGGCCCAGTTAGATGCTTTCTCTGAACAGTGAAACTGTTAGTTCCTAAACTGACGTTAGTGCACAGATGAGTGAGGGGAATGTATGGGGAGCGAGAATGCTGGGCCTTCCCCAGGGTACATAAACCCTCTGGCTGCTCAAGATTGGCACTGGGTGCTGGGTAGGAGGGGGTAGGGGAACCAAAGCAGACCTGCGAGAGATTCTGAAAGGCACGTGGGAGGGACAAGGAAGTGCACTGGTTATTTATTGCTGCATAACAATATTACCGCAAACCTAGTGGCTTAAAACAGCACACATTTGGGCTTCCCTGGTGGCGCAGTGGTTGAGAGTCCGCCTGCCGATGCAGGGGACGCAGGTTTGTGCCCCGGTCCGGGAAGATCCCACATGCCGTGGAGCGGCTAGGCCCGTGAGCCATGGCCGCTGAGCCTGCGCGTCCGGAGCCTGTGCTCCGCAACGGGAGAGGCCACAGCAGTGAGAGGCCCGCGTACCGCAAAAAAAACCCAAAAAACAAACAAACAAAAAACCAGCACGCATTTGTTATCTAGCTTTTCTGTGTCCTCTGTCTTAGAACCTGTCACAAAACTGCAATCAAGGTGTTGACCAGAGCTGAAGTCTCACCTGAAATCTTGACTGGGGAAGGATATACTTCCAAGGTCACATGGTTGTCAGCAAAATTTAGTACTTTGAGGGCTTTTGGACTGAGGGCCTCACTTCCTGTCCAGAGTCACTTTCAGTTATGCAGACCTCTCTAAATCATGCAACCAAGGCAATAGAGCGAGCCTGCTTCCAAGGTGGAAGTCACAATCCTACATCTTAATCATGAAACCAACATTCCATCACCATTGCCATATTCTATTGATTAGAAAAAGTCACAGGCCCCACCCACACTCAAGAAGAGGGCATTACAAAAGGGTAGAATGTCAGGAGTTGGGGGTCACTGGGGGCCACTTAGAGGCTGCCCAACATAGGGAATCAAGAGGGATGGCAGACATCTATTGTTTTTTTTTTTTTTTTTCTTTTCTGCTTTCTATCCATTCATCTTTCTTCTGGTACTTAGATTTTCCCTCTCCATCATCCCCAAAGTGATTCTGGCAGTCCCAGCTGCAGAGGTGACATGTGACTCAAGCCTGGTTAACTAGAATATCATGTCTGGTGATAATGATTGGCTTAGGGTTGGACATATGACCCAACAAGAGCCAGCGAAAAACAATGAAACTTTCTTGGGAATCCGGGAAGAATATGCCCCACTTTTCAGACTGACTTAAAACTAGAGAGAACCTAGGGCTTAAAGCTGCTGCCTCTACTTGCTATGATGTAAAGCCCAAGACTGAAGGTAACATAACAGAAGGAGCACCAAGAAGAGTCCTAACGCTATTGTTGAACCAGCCTTGAATCCAGCTGTGCTTTAAGTGAATTATTCCTAACATATTCAATCCATTTTGGATCAAGTTTTCTGCGATCTGCAACTGAAAGGGTCCTAATTGACACAAGGGAAGAAACTAACATTTATTTGACACATTTGGGGGTCATGAACACCCCATATCCCATCTGAAGGCAACTTCTGAATCCTTTGGTTTTATTTAGAGTTGACAAATTATTTTACCTACAGTGATAAGTATTTTACCTAAAATATTTAGCCTATAATGAATTGCCCTAACACGAAGTACACATGAAGCTTTGAGAGAAAGGGGGTGGCTTCCATGATTATCACCTTCCTTGCATCTTTGACTTTCTTGTATTTTTAGCAGCCCCCCAAAACAGAAGGGTCCCAGATATGTATATCCTACATAGAAATTTATAGCTTCTTCTAGAGCATATTTATGGCCCAAAGGGTCACCTGCTGCTGACATTCACCAATTCAGCCACATCCTCCCAGTTCAAAGTCTTCACACCCTGTGGTCTCTTTGTCTAGATCCCAAGGCTCTGCTAGACCACTGCTGTTTCTCAGAATCTCTCTGGTCTCCCCTGGGACAAGCAGGAACTTCTGACACTCCTACATGCCTCGAGCAGCCCTTGGCAAACTGGAAGCATACCCTTAGGCCCATCTGCCTGGTCACCTCCCTCAGCTCTGTCTAGTCTGTGGCTCAGGGGCCAGACAGTATCAATTTCTGCAAGAGGCTGGTGGTCTTATAACGGGAAGCCAGGCCAAGGTCCCATCTGCTCTGGGGCCTCCAGAACTTATTTGGAGCTTCTATTGTACTCTGACTCCTGTCCACTCCCTGGTTCTGGTCCCAGAGTTGGGTGTGTGTATAGAAACTCTAGCATCTCAACTGCTACCCCCTTCTCCAATTCCTCCTTTATGTACTGTCTCTTGTGTCTCTGGCCAGTAAGGAAAGGAACTAGATCCCCCAGGAGTACTCAAAGAGGTATTTGGGTAGGTGGGTTGATGGTGATGGGAGGAGGCAAAGGTTTGGGTGGGGAGATAAAGGGTCAATTAGTTCAGCTTAGGCAGGTTGAATTTGAGGTGTCTTAAGGTATTGAAGACACCCTGCATTAGCCGTTGGAAACAGGATTTGGAGCTCAAGAGTGGTTGTAGTCAGAGTGGCTGGTTATGGGTGGTCAAAACAATGGGAGTGGATGAGCTTAAGGAAGAGGAGAGAGGGGAGAAGAGGTATGAGGAAGAGAAGCTGGGAGGACCCTGGGACGGAGTAGTTGGAAAGGTAGGAGGCAAGTTCTCGGTCCTGCTTGGAAATGAAGCCTAAGATCCCATACATACATACATATCCATATAGATCCATCCATCCATCCAGACCCCAGAAAGCTTGACACCTCTTGGAAAGCTCACAAAAACTCACTTCAGCAGTGACACATCAAGTTCATTTTGTCTTTCAAATAAGAGAGAAGTATATTTGGTAAACTGAGATGGAAACTCAATTATCACTGAGGAAGATTCTCAAAGGTGAGGCACTGTCAGGCTTAGGCTTAAGGACATCTCTGGTTTAGGGACAGCAGTCCCTGCATGATCTGCTTTTGTAACTATTTAAAATTTCAGCTCGCTTCCATAATAGCAACAAAGGACAAAGCCTAGACCTGGTATCCTGCAGTCACAAAGAGGAAGGTCACCTGGAAAAGCAGAACAAGAGACTCCAGCACCAACTGGCCGTGGGTCAGGAGATAGAAGGCTGCCAACACAATTGCCAGGAAAGAAGACGGAAGACCACTCTCGGAGATCACGACAGCTGAGTTTATGCCCGGGCAGTGGCTGCAGGGTGAGTCGTGGGAAGGCAAACTTATGAAGGGCATCAATCAAGGTAAAAGCAAAAGGAAAATGAGGTGCTTCAGGGCACAGTGTGTGGGAAGCAAGAGCGTGATGGAAATCATTAGGAGAGACGCTGAGACTCCCTTGCCCAGCAGGCCCTTTGTCAGCAGCGTCTGATTCCAGCTCCTAAGGTGGGGACAGAGAGTCTGTATGTCAGCATTGTCAATGCCCAGGGATGGTCCTGGAGGAGCCTGCTCCTCCCCTACCGTGTCATGAAAAAGAGGGAGGCCAGGGTCTGGGGGCTTTGGGTTGTTTTTCTCCCTGGACTATTAGGGAAGGACTGGGAGGGGCATGGGCCATGCTGGTGTTTCACCATCTCACGTTGACCAGACAGACCTGTGAGGACTGTTTGTCAAAGGAAAGGGAATCTCTTCTCCAGGTGAGGCTGGTGCAGCCGCCTGGATGTGACTGCGAGGCACACGTTTCCCGCCAGTGAACGTCAGAGACTCCACTCCCATCCAGACTCTGCTGGCTTGAGCATCAGCCAGCCAGGACCAGAACCCAGAGCCCAGACCTTCTTGCTCCCAGGTCACTGCCCTTTTACAAGCTAGCACAGAGCCCAGTAACAATTTCTGTGCCTTCCTATTTTCATCTCTGAAATTATGCTAGTAAAAATAGCTCTCAAGTATGGAATTATAACTGCATTTTAGAATAGAGCACAGAAAAAATCTAAAAAGTGAGCATCTTGTCACTATGAAATCATGCCGCTTTTTGAAGATTATGACCTAATCAATACTACCCAGGTATGCTATTCTGGAAGCTCTCAACAACCAGAAAGAGTGTTTTTGAATGCAGCAATATAAATTATTTATAGGAGGGTAAACCACCAAATCTTAAACATTACTCTCAGTGGGGGAAAAAAAAAAAAACCTCCTCCAAATCATTCTCAGATTATACACCATGGAATTCCACACAATTCATTTTTGTTGAGCTGGTTAGAAAAATTCTGCAATATATACAGGTCAGAGTCAGTCCAAAAAAAGCAGCAACAGAGACAGGAGTTGGTTTTAAAAGTTTTTTTAAGAATGAAAATATACTTGAATATATGGAAGAAGTATTTTAGTTATTAATCACTAAAAAATTTGAGACTTTTTGTCTTATTTTCATTTAACAACTAAGCTTTCAAAAATCAGAAAATATCCAGAGACTTTACAGCACCTATCTTTTTGGTACTAGGATAATCTACATACCTATTTGTTCATACTTTAAAAATTGCTGTCATTTTACAAAAAAGGCAATTAAGAGTAGAATGATGGTTACCAGGGGCTGGGGGAATTGGGCAGATTCTAAGGGTACAAACTTGCAACCAGTAGATAAGTCCTAGAGATCTAATGCACAGCATGGTGATTACAGACCATACTATATTATAAACTTCAAAGTTGCTAAGAGATTAGATCATAATTGTTCTCACCACAAAAAAGAAATGATCATTAAGTGATGTGATAGAGGTGTTAGCTAACGCTATGGTGGTGATCACATTGTGATATATAAATATATCACATCAACATGCTGTACACCTTAAACTCACACAATCGTATTGTCAGTTACATTTCAATAAAAAGCCAATTATAAGATGAAATGGTACCAAGTTATACTTTTTGGTAGACTATACATTAGAGCAATAAGCATTGCCTATGTGTAGTAATATACACATACCAATTAGTGATACCTACATACTTCAAATGCATTTCAAAAACTAAAACTTATTTTAATAAACATAACACTTAAACTTTTTGTTTTCTACATTGTAGGTTAGTTTTTTCCATGAATACATTTCTGATCTTAAGTAACTGTTTACATGAATTCAGATTTCCTTGATCTGGATAATTCTTTTTTCCAAATTTTTTGAGTAACTTCTTTAATTAAAAAAAAATCCAACAGAAAGTAGATTCCTTTTTATTTCTTATATGCCAGGTATGAGTTTATGTCCTTAAGATCATTAGATTATTTAAAAGAGATGAATTAGGAATAATTTTTTTCTTTTGTTTCCCTTGAGGACAAGAACCATAGCTGGCAGCTCTGTCTATAGAAGGGGATTCTCGGGAAAATGTTGCTTTTTTTTTCTGGCTCTAGTATAGATGTGCTCACCCTGGTCTGCCCATACTACTTGATATGTGATGTCCACCTCACCTGGCCTCCTTACCTAGGACAAGACCCCAAGAGCTAATATCAGCTGCTGCCATGGATGCTGTTCATAGCGGTATCAAGGACAGACAAATATGTTGGAGTATTAGAGAAAAGATCTTGGTAGGTTTTAACAACAAAGTTTATTTCTTGTTCATCCCCACCATGGGTTGGCTGGGGGCTCTGCTCTATGTCTCCTCATTCAGAGATGTAGAATGAATCAGCAGCCACCATCTAGAGCACTCATCTCACAAGCAGAACTAAAGATAGGTCTGGAGGCCTCACACTGGCCATTAAAAGTTTCTGGCCTGGCAATGACATATGTCACTTCTGCTCACTACTCATTGACTATAACAAGTTTCATGGTCCCACTCAATCTGAACCAGGAAGTACAATCCCATCACATGCCAGGAAGGTGGGAAGCCAGAAACACTTGGTGGATGGCATTAATGAAGATTATAGTCACCCACACAATATACATCTCCTCTGTCTCCTTCCTAGGAGAAGGCTGACTTTGATTAGTTATCTATATCTCTCTCCCAGGCTGCCCATTAAGTTAGGCAAATCTGACCTATTTCCGTTCCAGAAGAGACCTTGATGTATTTAAGCCAATCAAAATGATCTCAACCTGGTTGCAATTAGTTCAGGAAGGAACATGAGACATAACTTAAGCCAATGAGATGCTATGAGAGGTTGTAGGGCCTTTGTGGAAAGTTTCTTCTCATTTTTCTAGGACAGCTTCTAGGGGTAACTCTCTTGTTCTCCCTGGATGTGAGACAGAAAGCACAGGAGCCCAAATGAGACTTGCAGCCATTCTGTGACCAAGAGGAGAACGAGTCTCAGGATGGAGCTTACACTGGGGATGGTAGAGCAGAGAGATAGAAGACACGTGGGGCTCTGAAGAAATAACTGGCTTCTGGATCAGTCAAACCTAAAGCTTATCCTACCTTTGGACTGCCAGTTATCTTAGCCAAACAATGTCCTTATTGTTTAAGTCACTTTTGAGTTGGATTTTCTGTTATTTGCAGCCAAAAGCATCCAAACTGATATATCTGCTTAACTAGGTTTCCTGTCATGTCCTTCCTGCTTGATTTGTAGCCCTTGACTCCAACTTGGCCTCCTTATTCATACCCTACTGGCCACCCTTCCCTCTTGTCGCAGTTCACTCAGATATATCAATGGAATATAGTTTTGCCTCAAACTCCCAGTATCGTATGAATTCCTCCCCTTGCTTACTGACTTCATGACCTTCATACATGGCCTGCTGTTCTTTTACTCTCTGCCTCCAACTACTTGGACCATTTCTGGCCTCCCCTGATTAGCAGCTCCCCATACCAGTGCTAATAAGGACACCAGCTTCTCAAGGACATTTTTGCTTCTTGAAAACATGTCCTTTGTGTTGTTAAATTGTATTTTACCTACACACTGCTTGAAACTAAAGCAGCCCATCTGGTCAAATGCTATCCGATACAAAAGGTCAGTGGAGCAGTACTCCAACTCTGTCAGCTGCACATACTATCAAAGAGCTGTCAGCTTTGTGATTTAATGACTTGCCTAAGTCCTAAATTGGGGCTGCACTCCTGAAGCCTCAGCAATCTGATTTAAAGCTGCCATTGAAACATCCCATCACATCCCATATGTGGGCTGAAGGGTGACAGCAGAGCACATTTCTATGGCACTTGCCACAGCAAAAGGCAGAAGCCCCAGCGCTCAGTGAGCAAGGATGTGCTTTTTAGATCCAGACTTTAATGGGCATATTTTACGTGAATTCTAATAGGCATGAAGTTAACACAGTTTGTATGTGTCTCCCAGCCTAGCTCATATACCACCATAAATATAAGAAGCTGTGCCAAGATAACTCACTTCAAGTAATTTTGGAGAAGTCAGGGACGAGGCAAAGCTGTGAGTAATCCAAGAAATAGAAATATTCTAGGAGCTGTGTGGGGGTACAGGGCCTGGTGTGACTGGTGACTGGACACGTGCAGTCTGAATTGACCCTTTTCTGAGTTATTAATACTTTCTAAAACCATACCATGGAAGACCTGGACCTGTTACATTTACTGTCTTTGTATCTAACAGGGGTGATTCCAGAGAGATTTCTGGCAGATTCTGGGAAAATATTCTGAGACTGACAGTTGCTTTGGGGAATAAAGAGGCAGCATGTGTCTGCTTATTTTCCCCCTCCTATTCCTTTTCTTTAGCTCATTTTATTGAGTCATGCAGGGCTTTCACTAATACAGTTGAGGCTTACAAACTGTTAGAAGAATCGCTGTCTTAATGAACATCATTTAAGGAAGAGAGGAAGAAAGAAAGGAGACAAGGGATGAGGAGAGAGAACAGAAGGCTGTTATCTAGCCAGCTTGGCTTCCTCTCATGCAGAAGGCTGACTTTCCGGCAGTGGGAAGGAGGATGGGTCAAATTATGGTAATTAGGATCTGATGTGGCAGCTCAGGATGTGCATTTCCTTCATTTCATTGTTTGCTACAGAACAAATAACACACTTCTGAGTTTGCACCAAAGGATTACTCTTGGGACTCAGAAGAGGGACGGCCATCAGAGAGCACGTCTGGCCTGGTTTTCCAGAATGTTTTTCAGGGAGAGAAGGCAGGTGGCTTAGTAGAATCAGGTGACCTATCTCTAGGGGACATTAGAGACTTTAGCAAAGGATCATGAGATGTTAAGAATTTCCCTGTGGATCCAGGTGCTGACTAAGTAGTTTGATTGTGCATTGGATTATCAAAATCATTTATTTTTCCTTTCTGTGTTCTACTAAACACGTTTTGCCTTCCAAGAGACTCAAGTTATAGGAAAAGCTCACAGGGAATTAGGTAGGCTTAGCTCATTTTCTTATCTAAGGGAGGTTGCAGTCATTTCTATCAATCCAGCAAACGCCCTCCAGCCCAGGCCCTGGACTTTCCCCATCCATTGTGAGGTGTGACTGGCAACTTCTCACTGATGATAGAGATTGCCAATTCTCCCTAGCTGTCAGTCACCGTACAGGTCACCTTCAAGTTCACTTCATATTAAATAAGAAAGGAAAGGAAGTGCTTGAAACACCAAACTGCAGGATTGGTTGGAAGTTCCTAGAGTATATTTTAACAGAATCACATTTTCCAGCAGCTACTTTTGAGAAGAAACTATTAGAGAAACATTGGTTCTTGGATGTAATGTGATTGCAACATCACGAGCAGTGGGATGAACATCTGCTACTAAAGTAGGGGCCCACACTGACAGCCACCTGAATTCTACATCTTTGCTATCAACACAGCCCTGTAGTTCCAATTATTATTCTACATCATTCCCCACTTGGCAAATTTACACAGCCTTCAGTTCATTGCCTCTTCTGGGAAGGCCTGTGGCAGCTTTGCCCGTGTTCTGATTATTATTCGAGTCACTAATAGCAGGAATATCAATGCTCTGCATTCATCATGTGCCAATGATGACGGCACCGAGAAGCTTCAGAACTGGGATCATTTGATCTGCCTTCTCATTTTGTAGAAGAAACTGGGGCTCAGGTGTCCTCCTCCAAATCTGCTGTCTATTTAGAGAAAAATTGGCAAGAGAATGCAAAGGCTTTTTTAATGTAAATGTCTCACTGAAGTCTAATGTGTATTGTACTTCTGTATTATGTATAGAAAAGTATGCATATCATATGTGTGAGCTCAGTGAATTCACAAAGTGGGAACACCTAGCCAGACAGCAACCAGCTCAAGAAACAGAATCAGTACCTTTATGCTCCCTTCCCAACTGTATTGTGATCCCCTAAGGGTGACCTCATCTTGACTTCTAATACCCTAGACTGGTTTTGCCTGCATCCAGACTTTATACTAATGGATCCCAAAGTCTTTAACTCACTGCTCCTTCTACCACCACCATAGTTTAATTGGGAGAGAGAGATCTTCTACAGGGGATGACATAAAAGTTGAGCACTTTCAAAAACAATGTTGGAAGGAGAGTCCAACTTTATTTTGAAGTCAGATTACCATCATATTCAAGTTGGTAGCTCTTTCATCTTTCACAGTGAGGGACAAGGCCACTTTATTGGAGCCAAGTTGCTAAAAAACCAAGACAAGCCAAAACCAGCTCCTGTCCGATCAGTTCTGAGTGCAGGGCCACCTAGTTGCTTACTGGCCACTCTGATGACAGTTATAATTCTACAAGTGTGAGTTCTAATCATTCTTTAGAAAAATTTATTACCTTTCTGTGGTGGCTATTGATTTTCACCCTGACATATTACTCTCCTTGACAATACTGCTTTTTCATCCCTGACGTCTTAGTAGATTCAGAGACAGAAATATCACTGGAGTATGTTTTCAGTTTCTTCATAATGAACAGCCAACTTTCTATGTCTCATTTCCTCGAATGCAATGTTAGTCTTTCTGTTTGTTTGTTTTCATTTTGAATTAAACACTTAGTTTCTATGACAGACGTTTCCCATCATTCCTCTGTCTTCTTCCCTTTCTCCAGGAGGTAATGCAGATCTACACGCTTCATTTACCATCCAGTTGTGCAGCTGACTGCATCTTATAAATGTGAGCAAACAGCAGGATCGGATACAGACTAACGGTCAGCTCACAGAATATCCATGACAGTTGTTGCATCTTTTGGTCACACATCCCTCTTTGCACAGATACTTTTTCCAAAGCGGTTTTTTATGTACTCAGATATAAGTGGCTACAGGATTGGGTCTACCAGCTGCCCAAACTCTTTCAGCATACCTGTGAATCATCTTATTTTTCCGCTCTACAAGTTACTGAATATGGGAAAAACAGAATAGATCCTCCTTGTCTGGTAAATGAAGGAGATAAAGTTACAGTAGTAGAAACAAGGTACAGGAACTAAGTGTTTGGGTTTGCTCTCCAGAGGGCATTTTATACAGTCTGTGCCTACTTCCCCAGAGGCAGCAGGATTCTTTTGACATTTGAGTCTTGAAGAACTCTAAGAGATAATAGTGAAAAAGCTATTTAGTCATGGATAGAACCATGTCAAAGTGAACTGAAATAAGTAGCTGTGACGGAGGTGATTAACTCATATGTCATAGAGTTTGGACTCACAGAGAATTCTAGTAGTTTTTGATTTCAAATGGGAGAGAGACATGTTATGGTTTCCAGGAAAGAAGCTAGCCATAGAGAGATCTTCTCTCAGATTAAAAAAAATTTACAGGCTTCCAGCCTTTAGCTGATAAGGGGGCTGGAGGCATACACTTCTATCTATTCTCCTTCCCAAGATGTCTACCCAGTGTCTCCCTATCCATGGGATGGTTGTAGGGCATCCTGCATTTGTGGGATGAGGGAAAGGGGAGAATGGAAGTAGGAAACAGGGCAGGAATGATACTGATGGGGAAATGCTCTATCTCTGACTTTGAATGGGAATGTGATGTTTTCCTTCCAACAGCAGTATGGAAACTTTGTTATTTTGAACTTCTTAAAGATCCAGTAACTTTCTACAATCCATTGGGAGACTGGGAGTAGGCAAGCTCTCCCAGACAAGCTCTCAGGTTCCTGAGAGCACAGTATCTTGAGAAAGAAAAGCCTGAAAATATCCTGTAGCTACTACTAAAGACTCTTAAAAGTTGACTGTCAGATAAGGTTGTCCTAGTTTGATAGGCCAGGTGAGTCAGATATAGTTGCCTTGGAATCCAAGAATATCAAGTCCCTGCACTCCTGGGGGAATATTATTTATAATCAGGCAGGAAATACATCCCTTAAGATCCCTGAAAGTCAGAATCTATCTCCATCTTCTTTGATTGTCAGAAGTAGCAGCAGCCCAAAGAAGTTGAGCTTCCCAAGGATGGCAAGGCAACCAGCAGTTCCGGCCATGCCTCCAAAGATGCAGGCAGGTGTGAAGACCTTCAAACTGTAGGGATCACATGGTTGGAAGCTAAAAATATCAAGGAACCTGTGATGTAAGGCTGCCAGAAACCCTTTCTCTCTACTTAACTCCATGATTAATTAAACCCTTTTTAATTATGTCAGAATTAGCCCTGTCCATAGAAATGTTGCCCACAGGCTCATTGCCCAGCCTTTTGAAATTTCCTTTGTACTTTCATGTTTGTTTTGTGAGCAATGAGAAAGTTTCCCTGACGCCAAGGAAGTCTAATGACACCCTCCCCCCATTTTCAGATCAGATCACAATAGTGATAACTTGGTTACTGGAGAGGAAACAGCTCAGAGAAACAGTTCCAATTACACCAACAGGAAGCATGAACAAAAAGAGAGCAGGTTATGGCAATAATAACAGAATATCAATCAGAAAAACAATGGTAAAGCCTTAAATTTGTGGAAGATCTATAAAGTTCAAGATGCTCTATCTGCACTTTTATGTCAACAATGTATAGAAAGACCAATGACTTGATAATTAAACGTACATGCTTTAGTGTTTTATTGATATGAATTGCTTTTGCTTATCCTGTCTTTTTTGATCCTTATCTGAACCTAGGAGATAGAAAGGTATGTAATATAGTAGTTTTGTATACAAGGACGATGAGGCTCAAAAAGGTTATGTGACTTGTCCCAAGTCACGAATGACTTTGAATCTGATCACCTAGCAGTTGGTCGGATACAAATTTCAATGCACTAGAATGTCCTGTTCAACGTATTTCAGGAGGGTGAATTCTAGAATATGGGCTTGGCATCCTAACATAAATCAAATAATTACTAAGATTACTATAGCCTGTTTTAGGCACCATGGGCTTCAAAAGGAAAATCGAATGTGATGCTGCCCACAGGTGATTTACAACCTGGCTGGGGAGAGTGGCCCTGAAATAAGGGATAAACAAGACACTGCAAAACTGGACGGTACCAAAAAAAAGCAAGAAAATTCCAGAAAGGAGACATAAATATGGCCAGGCAATGCTAGAAGATTTTCAGATAGGAGGCTGTAGAAAAGTAGGCTCTGCCTATGGGGAGACCAGTGGGATGTGTGAATCTGACCCAGGGAGTAAAAAGGCAACTTGAGGAACATCTTGATTTTAGTTATGTACAAGAAGATTTTGAAATTTGTGGAGAGAATTGCCTTGGAGGGGTGAATAGGTAAGGCTATGAGGATTCAAATCATTTAAAGCTTCAGGATAAATTTCAACACTTGGAATTGCATTTGGAAGCAACGAGGGAGCCAGGCTGGAGCACAGAGCCCTGGTTAACACAAAAGGTCCACCTGGTTTACACGACTCAGCAAAGTGCCGTCACCAGCTTTCTTCTTGTCTTGCGAGGCAGTTTTGAATAAAAAAAACTAGCAGGATAAATCAGGAAATTCAGAAACCCAGAGACACACTTGCTTGGCTGGCAAGTCTACAATATATAATGTAAGTTCAGTGCCGTCATTATAGAGCAGAGAAGAAAAGAGCTCCTAGAAACAGTTACGGCCTACAGTCAGTCTGAATGTTGACAGAGAGTCCTGTCCAAGGCTTCACGCCTCCACTGAGATGTGTATGGAGAGGAATTCTCTCAAAAAGCATCTAAGTCAGCCACAGCCACAGCCACCTGAACCTGGGGCTGGTAAGAGTCAGTGTTGACGACTGAGACTGGAAGGAAAATCATAGTTTATGAATAAATGGCTATATTAGGTAATTTTTCTCTGTTTTTCTACTACTCATCTCATGAAGTTGTCCAAACCCATTTTAAGGTGCATATGGATTTAGTAGAAAATGGTGGGAAAGGAGTGATTGACGCCTGAAAATAGGAGCCAAAGTTTCTCATTCCTAGTAGGGTGGGCAGTGGGACAGGAAGCCAGAATTTATGTGTTTATATTAATTTTGTTTCCTTCATGGTGGCTTCCAATGCAGATAGTTGAAGGTTGGTTGGAACATGGGAAACCCCAGAAACCCAACCCATTTAAAGATGGCCCCTTAGCATTCTTCTCAACTCTGGGAGTCTTGGAGTTTACAGTCCTTAAAAGTCATTTATTCCCTGAGTCGTGTCCCCAGGACTGAGTTGGGTTCTCTCCGTGTATTCACCAAGAACACTATGTTCTTATTGGCTATAGTGTGAGAACGTGGTGTGTGTGTGTGGTGTGTGTGGGTGTGTGTGTGTGTGTGTGTGTGTGTGTGTGTGTGTATGAGTAAGGGGTGGTGGGGGAGGATTAAATGGTGCAGGATGGTTACTGGCCTTCCACGGTAGTTCTGGAAGGGAAGCTGTCATAAGCAGGTGATGGGCTGTGAATTCCATTCTTCACTCAGTCCTTCTCAGTCCCCTGTGCTTTGCATACTGTGAGCAACTTGTCCTGTCCTGTGTTTTGGAGTTTAAAGATATATATATTTTAAAGCGTAGTCTATAAATACAAGAATGGTGTTCAACAAGCAGCAACTGCTTTCCACACCAGCAGAAAGCAAAGTTGGATATGTTGGACTTAGAGACACGCAGTGCTTCCCTAAAAGGGTTTTACGGGGTAATTCTGGCTATAATTTTTGCCCTGCCGCTCACTTTCACCACCACTCCCGTGTACATGCAGTCTTGCTCAAGAATGAGAGAGAGAGAATGGATGAAGGTGAAGAGAAAGATGGAGGAAGTGGGCAGTATGATTTGGACGCCTCTTTCACCAACACCTCAGGAAAATTCCTCCTTGACCACGAATGTTCACATCTCCATACACTGTTGATGCAGCATCTTTTCCTCAGGCTTCAGCAATTCTCACAGCTTTCACGTGAGGAAGGCGAAGAGAAGACAGTCTTCGCCTCATTAGAAAAGCAAGAAAGTCACGGTACTGGCTGGCCTTAGTCTGTGAGAAAGAAGTAGACTTAGAACTCCAGACCCAGTTTATCTCCTCACACATATAATGCAAGCACAAAATAGAGCACTATGTGCTTTCTCAAAAGTGCAAGAGTGAAGCAACAAAACAAGGTTTTTATAGTCCCACTGGATGAAGCCCCACAGCATATTGAAGAGATAAAGTGTGAAATGGTGCCTGAAGACAATAAGCTAAGTTAACGGAGGAGTCAGTCTGAGAGGCTGCAGCTGACAGGATTCGGGACGGAGCATCGCTGATGTCTTCTAGAGAACACAGTCTTGAATACTTCATTCATATCTCTTGATACACATACGCCAAGCTCCCTAATAGTTAGGCTGTAGGTGATTCTATTCTGCTTCTTAGACTGTAAATTAGTTGACCTACATCATGTATCAGAGATTATAAAAACAGAACCAGCAAATCTGCTGGGAAGACTCTTCATCAAGGAATTACATTTTCTCCTACGTGTAAACAGAAATGGTTTCTACTCTTCCTGCGGGGCTATACACAATTTATAAAAAGCCTCACTAGGGATAGGTTGCACTGCCCAGGGTTTAAAAATTCAATGAAAAGAATGCAAGGAAGATAACCATCCCAGATCTATTGTTCTCATGCTTTCTATTGTTTTAGGACACGTGATTATCCTGGGAATGAGCTAACATTAATTTTTGGCTTCACAGCTGCTGTGTCCCAACAAGTCACCCAAATTATACTGAAAGGAATTGCAAGACTCTCCTGTACTCGAAGGGCAGAGAGCATAAACTGAATTAACACAAGGCTTCAGTGATGATGCTAAGAGTGTTTCTGAGTGCTTCCGGATGCAACTGTGAGAACAAGCCCATTTTAGAAGTGGAAGAGTATCTGTCACAATGCCCAGCAATGAACACATTTACAAGACAACAGAACAAAGCATAAAGGTAAGTGGCTTGAAATAGCAAAGATCTACCTTAATAATCACAGATTGCAGTGAGGCCAAGTCATACACGGGGTAAGAGAATTTTCCAGAACTATCTTTATCTTATTGGTTCTGAACAATGCTGGGCTTTTAGAGTAAGTCACATTGTTTCTTTAAAAGTTATTTTTCTAGTAATACAAATGCATTCATATGATCTGGGTAATTAAACTTAATTGTGTAATTAGAACAAGTGAGCAGAATTAGATTGCACTAACCACATGTAACAACATTATTAAGTATACAAATCTTTCGTTCAAGTTTTATACGTAACACACAAACACACATGGTACCTTTACCCAGGATCACGAACATTCATCTTATCATGTCATTCAGGATGGCACTATTATTTCAATGCCTCTTACTCCCCTGCCTAAAAGCAATTGTATAGTGGTACTCAGATGTTAATGAGGTCTGTTAGTGAGAACACATGCTTAAGTAGCAGAATGAGGAAGTTGATTCTATGATGATAATAATAATAGCTGCCATTATGTCATGGATTGGGTTAACCACTTTACGTATCATCTCATCCAAAATTTGACAACTCTATGCGGAAGGCATTCTTAACCTTATTTGGCAGATGAGGACTTTGAGCAAACAGCAACCAGCTACAGAAAATTTCAAAGCTTGGCTCCTAACCATTATGCTACTTTTTTTTTTTTTTTGCGCTACACGGGCCTCTCACTGTTGTGGCCTCTCCTGTTGCGGAGCACAGGCTCCGGACGCGCAGGCTCAGCAGCCATGGCTCACGGGCCCCGCCACTCCGCGGCATGTGGGATCTTCCCGGACCGGGGCACGAACCTGTGTCCCCTGCACAGGCAGGCGGACTCTCAACCACTGCGCCACCAGGGAAGCCCCATTATGCTACTTTGACATGATAATATTGATTATTTTAATTCTAAATATTGCTACTCAAAGTCTCCATTCCCTGCTCCTACATCTTTCCTTGTGGACAGCTGAACTTTGTATAAACATTTCAGTCTGTAACCAGTACCTAAGCTGGTTGGACCACTGGGCTCGGGGCAGGGGGGATTTTTTAAGACGAAATTGTTTACATCACAGCCATATTGCTTGTTGTTAAGTGTTCACTTAATACCCAGGAAGCATGAGTTTTTTTCCAGAAAGAGAAATTGGGGGTAGAGGAGAGTATGTCCACACAGAGAGATGCAGACATGGAGTTAAGAGATGGGTCTGGTGGGTGAGGGGAAGTGTGTCTGCAATGTAAGGGATTTGGGGTCAGGGAGGAAAAAATGACAGAGCAGGTGGGGGCCAGAACACAGGTGCACAATGGGTCCAACCAATGCTTGTGAACTAACTCTGTGGGAGATAGGAGACCATGGAAGTGCTCATGGGGTTAAAGCTTAAGCAACATCGCTACATAATGAGATATGCCCTTTAGAAAGAAAAATCTGGCACTGGTATGGGAAATAAACTTCTTAGAAGAGCAAATGGAGACAAGGAGGAAGCTACTGCCATAGTCCAGCTGTGAGATGATGAGGCCCTGCAGAATGAGAGAAGTGGCCAGATTCTCAAGACATCTCTAGTTTAAGATCAACAGGGCTTGGATAATCAGTGAAAGCAGGTTGGAAAAATCCAGACAATATTAACCAAGATCACAAGGAGGAGCTTCTTTATTTCCTTGGGAGAAGTTAAAAAAAATGAAAATCTGGATATGTTGAATTTGCAAGACCTATGAGACAGTCAGCTGGAGGTGTCCATTGAGTACATGGAGCCTGGACTTGGTTAGAGGCTAGAGCTCGAGATGCTCACTGACTGAGTGCCTGCTTCAGCTCCAGGCCCTCTTTTAGAGACTTGGGAGAGCAGTGAACAGTCGTCATCATGTCAGTGTCTGGTGAGGCCAGAGGGGTGGCTGAAATCCTGGGAGTGTGAGACAAGGAGAGAGGACGGCCAAAGACAGAATCCTGAGGAACCTCGACAATCGGAGGGCAGGTGGGAGGGGAGGAGGGGGCAGCAAAGGGGGCTGAGAGGGAGTGGTGACAAGGGCAGGAACACACAGTATTAGCTGGAACAAAGGGAGGGAATCAGGTCTGCTTTGTTTTTTAAGTTAAAAAATGTTTAATGTGGTTAAAAAAACACATAACCTAAAATTTATCATCTTACTCACTTTTAAGTGTACAGCTCCATGTGTTAAGTATATTCACATTGTTATACAAAGGATTTCCAGGACTTTTCCACCTTGTAAAACCGAAACTCTATGCCCATTAAACAATTACCCATTTCCCTCTCCCCCAGCCACTGGTAACCAACGTTCTGCTCTCTGCGTCTATGAATTTGACTACTTTAGACTCCTGATGTAAATGGGATTGACAGTATTTACCTTTTTGTGGCTGGCTATTTTCTTAGCATAATGTCCTCCAGGCACATCTATGTCATAGCATGTGACAGGACTTCCTTCCTTTTCAAGGCTGAATAATATTCCATCGTATGTATATACACCATATCCTATTTATCCATTTATCTGTCGATGGACGTTTGGGTTGCTTCCACCACTTGGCTATTGTGAATAACGCTGCTATGACACAGATGTGCAAATACCTCTTGGAGACCCTGCTTTCAATTCTTTTGGATATATGCCCAGAGTAGGGTTGCTGGATCATACGGTAGTTCTAGTTTTAATTTTTTGAGGAGCCACCATACTGTTTTCTATAGTCTACCTGGTTTTTGATATCCCTAATTCTCATTGGGAAGAATAGAAAAGAGAGCTATTTTGCATATTAGCTGTGTGTTGAGGAGCATATGTGCATTATCTTATGTAATCCTCAAAACAATGTTGTGAAGACGTATTATTACCGTATTTTGCAGGAGATACAGGAGCAATAAGTAGTCCCTAGAGCTGGTTAAGACTTGGGACTTGACTTTGGGTCATTCCTGATTTTCAGATGTAGCCATTTTGCCATTTTATTTCTAAAGAGAAGGGCTCATTTTCTCAAGCTCCCTAGTGATTCATGAACTGTTTTTCATAATTTGGAGAGTATTTTGTGAATCACAAGGTTACACTGAAAAGGATCGAGAGTCAGTAATTATCCTGCCACTCTCTGATAATTTGGGCCCCAGATTCTTCAATAGTCATATTCTTCTATGCAGAAAATAGACGCAGTTCATTCTAGGTATCACCAACAGCACTCCAGGTTAGCACTACGCTGAGCCTCTCATTTCTAGCTTGGTTGTCTGCATTGTATAACGGTTGCGGTTATTGTGCAGAACTAATGAACAGTTTGCAAACTAGCATCACTTCCGTGAAAGTTGATGGACGTGTTAATTACACCTTATTTAGATTTCACAGTTGCATGACCCAGATTCTTCTTTTCTGCCAAATTTCCAAAGATTCACTGGCATTTTAGAAACTCCAGTAAACACAGTTAGTGCATTAAAATGCAAGCGATGGAGGAACTGGCCACGCAGAGACAGGAAGATGATGAGCTTGGTTTATCTGATTTCAGGGCTAGAGTCAGGTGGTCTATTTTCAGGATTTTAGGTTGATTCAACAGTGTGTATCTTTCCCCTTTGGGGTTTTATTAAAGTCTTTGGTAGGCACTGTACCGACTCAGCGTCTCCTTTCTATTATGCAAGGATCAAAGCATTTACTTGAAGCCACATCCTGGCTGCTAATTACCAGTATCCTCAGGGCATTAACTCTCTTGTTTATGGTGTTTGTAGTCTATCCTTCTGGAAGATCGAGATGCACACTTGAGTTTGAATCCTGGCTTCACCACTTTTTATTGTACTAATGTGACAGGCATTATGTAGACGCTGGGGATACACCAAGTAAACAAGATACAATCCCTGTCTGTGGGAGCTCGGAGAGAGCCCACTGGGGCTAAGCAAGTAAGTAGACAATTACACTACCCTGTGGTGGGGATATGATCAGGAGAAAGATAAGGGACTGTGGAAACACACAGAAAAGATCTCTGTCCCAGGAGTCAGGTGGAGGGTTAGGTCAGGGAAAGCTGCCTGGAGGAAGGGCTGTCTAACAGATTAGTGTGTACCAGACCACCTGATGGGATTGTTAAAGAGAGATTTCTTAGTCCCACCTTTAGAATTTCTGATTCAGTAGGTCTGGGGTGGGGCCTGAGAATTCCCATTTCTAACAAGTTCCCAGTTGATGCGGATACTGCCTGCTCTGGGACCACATTTTGAGAACCACTTCTTTAAGCCAAGATCTGAAGGAGGGTGAAGATTGAAAATGTATGTGTGCATGTGTGTGTGCTTGTGCTCACCCATGGGGGGTGGGGCACGGGGAGCGCTGGGTAGAAGTATTACAGAGGCTTGGAGATTAAAGAAGGCATGACATGCTTGGGGACATCAATGCTGTAGAGTGTAGAATATAAGAAGTGGTGAGAGGTGGAGGTGTCAGCAGTGACACGTTGCAAAGGACCTAGTTGGCCATGCTACGGAGTTTGGGCTTCCCCCTCAAGGAAATAGGAAGCTGCTGAAGTGGTTTAGCCAGCAGAGTGCTGTGATGTGATATGCATTAGAGAATGATAAGCATTATAGAATGCTGCTCTGGCTTCATTGTGGGTAATGGGATGGAAGGGGCAACATGGGAGCAGGGAGACCAGTTAGGAAGGCATTAGTAATCCAGGAGAAAGATGATGGTGGCTGTGCAGAGACTGTGGGTTGTTATTTTTTGTTTTTTGTTTTGCTGTGGAGAAGGTTGTGGTGGATTGAAGATGACCACAAATACTTGGATCCCTCTTCCCACTGAGAGAGGGGGGTCTGTGTTTTCTTCCCTTGAATCTGCGTGGGCTTATGACTAGGTGACCAATAAAATAAGGCAGAGGGAATGCTGTGCCAGGTTCCAGGCGCAGGCTCTCAGAGACTGGCACCTTCTTTTCCTACCTCTTGGAGCACTTGTTCTTGGACCCCTGACCTGCCTTGTGAGATGACTAGACAGCTTGGCTGGAGAGGCCATGAGGAAAAGTCCTGAGACTACATGCAGCAGGAGAGGGTCCCAGCTTTCCGGTTATGTCTGTCAAAGTGCCACTCATGTGAGTGAAGACATCTTGGGATTCCAGCCCAGCCCAGCCACTAGCTGAATATTATCAAGTGACCCCAGTCAATGCCATGCAGAACAGAAGAACTGCCCTGCAGAGCCCTGCCTGAATTTCTGACCCACAATGTTATGAACATAATGGAATGGTTGTTGCTTTGAGCCACTAAGTTTTGGCATAGTTTGCTTAGCAGCGATAGATAATTGGAACAGTTGCGGTAATTTTTTAAAAAATTAATTAATTAATTGGCCGCATTGGGTCTTCGTTGCTGTGTGCGGGCTTTCTCTAGTTGTGGCAAGTGGGGGCTACTCTTTGCTGTGGTTCGTGGGCTTCTCATTGCGGTGGCTTCTCTTGTTGTGGAGCACGGGCTCTTGGTGTGCAGGCTTCAATAGTTGTGGCACACGGGCTCAGTAGTTGTGGCTTGCGGGCCCTAGAGCACAGGCTCAGTAGTTGTGGTGCATGGGCTTAGTTGCTCCATGGCATGTGGGATCTTTCGGGACCGGGGCTCGAACCCGTGTCCCCTGCATTGGCAGGCAGATTCTTAACCTCTGTGCCACCAGGGAAGCCCCCAGTTTCAATAACTGAATCACAAAGAACATCAATATTTAAGGGGCAGGCAGGGGAAGAAAGGTCCTCGCAGCAGGATAAATTGTAGGGAAGGAAGAAAACAAGGAGAGTGTGGAGTCATGCAAGCCATAAGAAGAGAGTAGATCAAATAGGAAGGGGTGGTTATCAGCATCAAATGCTGTTGAGAAGAAAAAAAAAGATAAGGACCAAACTGTCCTTGAGATTTAACAGCACAGAGGTCTCTGGTGACACTGGTGAACATTTGGTAAGTCCAGAAGATGGTCTGCAGTGAGGAAGTGGAAGCAGAAGGTGGAAAGAGGGAAGATCCGTGGGTATGTAGGGTTGAGGAAGGTTTTTACTTTTAAGTTATCGGACTTGAATATATTCCAGTGCTGATGGCATGAATACAAAACACAGGGAGAGAGTAAGGCGAAGCGCTGGGAACAGGCGGATCCTGTAAGATTCTGCAGAAGCCAGAGGGGACATGTTCCACTGTACAAGCAGACGGATTTGTTTGGGATGGAAGAGGAACTCCTCTTGTACTGTGCCAGGAGGGAATGGGAAAATGATGGTACAGAGGAAGAGAAAGGTATAGATGTATGTCGGCTGTAAGGCGAGGGGATACTTTATCTGATGGTACCTATTTCTTCTGTGAGGGAGGAGACAGGCTGTGTGCTGAGACTGGTGGGGGAACAGGTGAGACAAGACTTTTAGGAGAATGGAGAAGACCTGAAATAACCACTGCGGGGGACAGCAGGGAGCCAAGCAGAGAAACAGAGAAGGATTGCATCCTGGGTAATGGTACATATTTCTGTGGATGTGTGATTTTCTTTTCCCTTTGGCACTACTTAGCAGTCCAGGTGTAAAGTCAAAGAAGGCAGACAGTTGGATTAATCTAGGGTTGGAGCCTTGGTGGACTTATTTAAAGGCATGAATTTGAGGCAAAGGATTTGAGGATGTTGGCAAAGAAAGGACTGAAGTGAGGGCACACCGATCAGAAAGCAAGCGATGACAGAGAAAGAAAGTCAAGTTTGAGGGATCAAGGTCTTGATCAGCTTAAAGGACAGAGAATGGATATCCGGTTTTGCTTTTTGGAGGCTGTAGGTAATGGCAGAGTCCAGGATCTAGAATAGCTGGCTGGAGTGGAGAGGAACTGAAGAGCATTAAGTAGAGGAAATCAAAGCACTGAGAGTCCACGTGATGAGGTCTCTTTGAAGGGGGCCGGGCTTGAAGGTAGAGGAAGCCTGGGGGCACCAGCTGCTGAAGTGCTCAGAAAGTACGCAGGTCTGGGAGGTTGTAAACTACTGCGATGAGGAGGGGCTGGGAGAGAGGAGACCTGGGGACATGAATCTCAAGGACACTTTTTTTCCTGTTTCTTTGTTTGTAACCTGAGGGTGCCAGAATATGCCCTGGAAGCAGCACTGGAAATCAGGGAGGATACTGTCACCACCACCTTAAAAAGCTGTGGGTCAATGAGCACATCCTCTGGCCAGGGCTGCAGAGGTGGGGCTCTCAGGCAGGGCTGGGCTGGGCTTCGGTTGAGGCAAGGAGATGGGGAGGAGGTTGAGGCAGTTGTTGTTGCTGCTGCTTTTGCCACAGAACAGGGGTGCCGGGCACTTGCTGACAGTGGGAGTGGAACCATCGCCTGGGCCCCTGCTATGGCTCTCTCCCTTCCAGGGAGTTTTGGTTCCCATGGGGGAAAGTGGGCTTCTGCACCAGCACTCGCTCAGGAGGAGGAAGTGGCCATCAGTGTGTGGCGTGGGGTCCTGTCCTGTCCTTGTACATGTGGGATCTCTCTGCCCAAGGATGGGGCCACACCTATAGAGATGTGCACAAGAGGAGGGGCCCCTGGGCCCTAGAAAACCTTAGAATTCCCTTGCTTATAGGCAAGGTTATAAGCTATGAAATAGATTAAAGATTACTTTAAAAAACCAAATTTATACTACTTCGAAGAGTTCCACTTAGGGGTTTCAGTCATGAAGCTGTGCTGCAGGGATGGCTTCTTGGAGACCAAACACAGTTACAGTAAGAAGCCTACGGACTGTTGTCAAGTCAGATTTGCTGCATGTAGCTATTGAGTTTGTTCAGAATCCATGTTCAGGGAGAAGTGAAGAAAGGAAGGAAATGAAAACTAGAGATCAAGAGTTCTAGACTATAACCTGTTAAACTATATTTTAGGTACAGAAGATACAGAAAATCAACACGCCATCCCGCTGTCCTCAAGGAGCTCCAAGTTTAGTGAGAGAGGCAGACAAGTGGGCCCACACGGATATGAGGCTCTGCTTATGTGGTGCTTACTAGGCCCTGGTGTCGCTTTCCGTGTGTGACTTACTTCATCATCACAACCGCCCTCCGAAGTGAGACCTATTATTATCCCCGTTCTACGGAAGAAACTGTGGCACAGAGATCACACAGTTATTAAGTGGCAGAGCGAGGCCGTGAATCTAGGGAGTCAGGCTGCAGAGTTTGTGTTCTACCACAGGAAGCCGCCTGTAATTACAGTATATGCGATAGTAGCTATAAAAGGCTCATGCATACGGAGCAAAAGAGGGTAGGACGGGTTCCTAGAGGACACATGTGACATTTGAATTGGCCCTTGAAGAAGAACAGCTCACATTTATCGAGCCAGGCCTTATGGCAAGTATTCTACCTAAAATAATCCCACTGAATTCAACCCTCCTGACATCCCTCCCAACATCCCTCTGAGCGGAGGCTCAATTATCATCACTCCCATTTTAGAGAAGATGACACTGAAACACAGGATGCTTTAGCACTGGCTGCACGTGACAGAGCGTGTGTTGGAGACTGGATTTTAACTGAGGCAGTATGGAGACAGAGCTGGGCCACCCAACCACCACACCTCAGCCCAGGAGCTCCAGGTGATGGTGCGGGGGGAGACAGGGGACCTGAGGCAGAGGGAGTGTGTCGGTCAAAGTAGGAGGAGGTGTGTGTGGGAAATGCCTTGGATGCTAGCAGGCTCGGGGAGTTCCTGTACGGTGCACATAGCTGGCAGACTGGAGAAACACAGAGTGAAGGATTTTGATTCCACTGGGCATGAGGATAACTGTTCCTTCCATCTAAGCACTTGGAGCTCAGGGCGCCTCTTGGGTACATTTGTGGAGTGGTGAAGTCTGTGGCTGGGGTGCTTCTGCCTCCCCTCTCCCTGCACCAGGAACACATCCCAAGCTCGTGTGGCTCAGCCATCCTAACAGTCAACTGATGCTGGCTTAGGGAGGCAGCAGCTGATCAAGGCACTCGAGCTCGAGTTGGTACGGTTGCCACCTCTGCACAAGGCCGTGGGAGAATGAGTCACTCACAGGAGGGTCAGGCTGTAGATGACTCAAGGAGTCAAAAGCATGTGTGAAGGATCTTGTGAGAAGTATGTGGGCTCATGCTCTCTCCAGCCATAGAACCTCTGGCTCCACTGCCCTTATAGGACTGGTCTGCTTCTCAGTCCTCCTTCCCCAAGACAGGGCTCTAGTCCCAGGAAGCTGAGCCCAGGTTGTCGTGGAAGGAGTTTGGGTAAGCACTGTTTGGGAAAGGATCATGGATTAAATACATGCCGGATTCTTTCTAGACATCAAATCCTGCACGGGCCAGCAAGCAGCTGGGGAAGAAAGCCTGCTGAAATGATTTACTTAAATTGCAAGGGATCCCCGTCCTCCCCTTTCTTTTCACTGGGAGGAATTTCTCAAGAGAATGTGATTTCTGCTGTTTCTGTTCCAACTCTGCCTCCTGGTCAGTCACTCAGACAGAGAAGGAGAGAGAACAAGTGGTTAATCTACGGCCACTGAGCCATGTATCAGCGAGCCAGAGAGGACTGTGCCATGGACTCCCCAGGTTTCTGCGGAGAAACTAAATAAGACAAGCTATTTTCTCTGATGTGCTGGCGATCAGGCACTGGGGATTTCTGGGAACACTGCCTTTGGGGGTTTGGATCAGGAAAAGGGAATAAATAGCAAGGGGCAATGAGAAACCGCAGACAGCAACCAGAAGGTATCCTCAGGAAAATCCTTGTGGCCCCTTACTCCCATCAGACCCCGAGCCCACAGCACTCCCTGACTCGATACCACAGCAGTGACAGAATCAGGAGCGATGGGCTACACAAGGGGCGTCCGCTAACGGACTTCAGGGCTTATTAGAGTGCCACTCCCTGCTAACCTCTCAAACCCTGTTTTCTAGGAGCCCCTGGAAGGGAAATATCAAGTGCTCAAGCCTGAGCTCATCTCCAAACATATCAAAGAATGTGCAGAGACCCATTAAAAACCATACGTGAAACACTGTCCTTCAAGGCAGAAAAGCATGACAAGGGAGGTGGCTTCTTTCTCGTAAGGCCACACCAGAAGTCTATGGGGCTATATTTTGTCCCCTGCATCTCCTTCTTGTGGCCCAGACAACTTGAGACTCCTAGAGGTCATGGCGCTCAGAATCAGACAGCACTGGGCCCTGTGGATGATGCTGGAACATAATGTCCTTTTCCAGTGAGGTGGTCTCAGGACAGAGTTCGCTAAATCGAGCATCATTTTATTTCTCAAATGGGGCTTTTTGCAGTTGAATCAGGAGTGAGGGGTGTTCAGCCATAAGTAGGTATTTTTGTTCCCCTTGTCGTAAAAGCCTGTCACAGCTTGTTTTCTTACAGTGTGGGATTCGCTGCCCTTCAGTCTGGCAGCCCAGCCACCCAACCCGACCCTCACAGTTCCACATGCTGTAAATGAGAAACCAAACACAGGGGAGATACTCAATGAAAATGCAGCATCTAAATGTCACTACAAATATTTGGGATGTTAAAACAGCCATTTCTTGTTAGATTAAGACCAAGAGATTCTCCAAATGTGGACCCAGGACTGGCAGGTTCATATCACCTATGAGCTTGTAAACATGTGCATTCTTGGCCCCTACCCCAGACCTTCAGATCAGAAACCCTGGGGCTGAGGCCCAGTGGAGCGGGGAGGCTTGGAAGGTAATTCTGATGCACACTGTTAGGTGAGAACCACTGGTTTACACTGACCTGAGTAAAAGACGGAGCAGGCAGAGGGCTCTCGTGCCTGGACTAGGACAGATACAGGCTGTCTTATAGCGTGGGAGGAAGGGGAAAAGGGCTGAATTGGCAGTAACGGTGTAGAGACCCATAGGTAGCTAGGTAGCTTGGTGGCATGGATGTGGGGTATGAATTTTTAAAATTTGCTCTATTTGGCATTATAATCATGGCAATAGGTTAAATGTCATACTTCCCAATACATTTTTCTTATCAGCGTGGGCATATAATTTCAATTGTAGCCTGAGTGACTCTGGACTCACAGAGATGACTTCCCTTCTAGTCCTTTGTATCTGTCATATCCACCACGATGAAACTTTGATGTCCTTAGGAATACCTTTAGAGTTATGTCCAGTGGGCTTACACACCTCTTTGGCTTTGGTCTGGTGGTAACCAGTCTACACCTTAAACCCCCGCTTGAAAATATGGACAGAGGGTATTTTCGGAATTACATTTTCCTTCTTTTCTTCTCAAAAGTGCATTCCAAGATTCTGATACAAATCAGATGCATTTTAGGGTACACATGGAAAATCAAGATTTAAGAACAATGTAAACATGCATTTTTAAATATTCTGATAAGCTGAGAAATAAAGATGGGAGAGAAAGTTCCGAGAATTTAGAAGAAGAAACCCTGAAGGATAAGCCTTTTAGCCAGGAAGAAAGATCGTTAGTTGCTGGTTATACTCAGAAGATTTGCATTTTTAAAGTTAATGACTAAAGTAATACAACTTTCCAGTTAAATTATTACAGTGGCTGCTTGCTTCAGGGCAAGCAAAAAACCTTTGAGGCTTTATATCACGTTCTTCAGTCTGGCAGGAGAGGGTATTTTAAATTCTTGCAAAACGGTTTCTTTAATCTCTTATTTTTCTCTACCTGGCCTCTAATTCTCACACACCTAGCAGGCAAATGAAAAGAAATTTTTTGTACAAAAAATGTTGGTATTTGGATACAAACGGGTAATATTAAGAGAGCTGAGGCTTCCTTGGAGATATCCTAGGTTAATAACTTATAAAAAAATCGGTAGCTGTATTTAATAGCCTAAAATGCATCATATTTTGGTTATCCTATTTTTGAGCCTTGGTGTGATGCAACCTTTGACATGTGCATTGACGATGGGACAGGACCCTTGAAATCAAACCTGCCTCAGAAAAGCCCAGAGATTTGCTGTAACACCAGTGCTGACGCCTCGGCATTTGCCTTGCATCAAAGAGGCAGGGCAAGTGGAAATTTTACAGTAAGTTCTGCTCTAATGCATGATGATGCTAAGACTCATATATTTTGCCTCCTGAATGAAGCCTTTAAGGCAGCATGCTCCTTGTACTGCAAAGAGATCCTCAGAGCAAAACTCCATAAAAGAACACGATGAGGAAGAACTGAATATACAAAAGTTCTCGAATAAAATGAACCATATCTCAATGCCCAGAATATAAGTAATCAAAGCACTCTTTGTCAATAAAGCCCAAGTTCTGGAAAAACACTGGGACCCAGTGATGGGCATTTGCTTAGAGGCTCTACTGGGGTTTAAGCACTGGAAAAGCTAAGGCTTCGTTTGACCTCAGATTGCAAAGACCCTTTCTTTCTACACTATCTGAGTAAAGGTACAGAAGTGAACAATGAAGTGGTAGGAATTGGGTTCTGGAGACTTACTGCCTGGGACCAAATCCTGGCTCCACCACTTATTAGCTGAGCGACACTGGACAAGTTATCTAAAAATCTTTTGTGTTAGTTTCTTTACCTGTACAGCAGGGCTAACAGCAGTATCTAACTTAAGGTTGGGGTTGGGTAATGACGTAAAGTGCTTAGAACCATGGTCGGCACACAGCAAGCTCTCAACGAGTTCAGCTTCTACTACCAATGTTATTTTAGTTTTTATGAGTGAGGGCCCTGTAAAAAGAAGAGAAGAGGATGCACTGCTTTCTTCCTTTCTTTTCTCCTTTCCTTCTGTCACCTTTCTCTCTTTCCATTTCTATTCTTGGCCACATTCCAAAGGGGTTCTTGAAGCCGAGGAGTTACGCTGAGCATGTTTAGTGTTGTGTGTGGACACAGCCCTGGTCTAGAGAGGGGGGCGCTGACTTCCCTTCCTGGCTTTACCATTAACTAGCTGTGGGACTGTGGGGAAGTTTTCTTGCCTTCTGTTATTAGTTTGCTAGGGTTCCCTTAACAAAGTATCACAACCTGGGTGGCTTAAGACAGCAGAAATGTCTTGCCTCACAGTTCTAGAGGCAAGAGACTAGAGGTCCAGAGCAAGGTGTCGGCGGGGTTGGTTCCTTCTGACGCTGTGAGGGGGGATTCTGCTCTAGGCCTCTCACCTGCTTCTGGGGGCTTGCTGGCCGTCTTCGGCCCCCCTTGGCTTGTAGAAGCATCATTCTGCTGTCTCCCTGGTTACAAGGTGTTCTCCCTGTGTGGGTGTCTGTGTCCAAATGTCCTTTTTTTTAAATATTCTTTTTTCTTTAAACCCCACATTTGTTTATTTATTTATTTTTGGCTGTGTTGGGTTTTCATTTCTGTGCGAGGGCTTTCTCTAGTTGTGGCAGGCGGGGTCCAGTCTTCATCACGGTGCGCGGGCCTCTCACTATCGCGGCCTCTCTTGTTGCAGAGCACAGGCTCCAGACGCGCAGGCTCAGTAGTTGTGGCTCACGGGCCTAGTTGCTCCGCGGCATGTGGGATCTTCCCAGACCAGGCCTCGAACCCGTGTCCCCTGCATTAGCAGGCAGATTCTCAACCACTGCACCACCAGGGAAGCCCCAAATGTCCTATTTTTATAAGGAATGGATTAGGGGCCCACTCTACTCGAGTGTCACCTCATCTTAACTAATTATACCTGCAAGGACTCTATTTCCGGATCAGTTCACATGCTGAGGTACTGGAGGTTAGGACTTCACCATATGAATTTGTGATGGGGGGGCCACACAATTCACCGCTAACACAAGGGGACACTTCTCAGAGTCTTCTGGATGTTGCTGTGCTCTGTGATTCTCTGAGAGGGGCATAAGGCATGTATGGTATTTCTCCAACTTATCTAACTAGAGAGCACTTTTGTTCTGCTGTGGAGAATCCTGACAACCTCATGCTAATCATGACAGCCTTTTAGACAATGCTGACAGGGCCGTGACTGCCCTACCATGAATATGACAATCAGGGCTGACCATAACCTGGCTCAGAAAGTCCTCCTCCATCTCAGGGCAGAGACCACCTCCCACCATCTCCTTCAGCTGCACCCTGCCTGTCTGTGGCTAGCTCGCCAGGATGATGGGTGAAAGCAAGACAGCAGCCCCTCACTGCCCCGTCAGTCTCTGGGTGGGTGAGAGACCCCCCAGAGGGCCTTTCTGGCTCCGAGACAGCTGGTGTGGATAACACAGAGACTGGGCGGCTGCATTTACATTCAAGCAGCTGTGATCCCACACAAACTAGAAGGGAAAGCCCACAAGGGAGAAAATGACTTACTCATAAAATTTTAATAAATAGGTTAAAAGAAAAACCTCCCTCAGCTTCGCACTGCGTTGCTGTCAGTGAGCACATCTTTCATAGCAAGCTGACATTCTTGTCGACAGTGCTGTTAACAGCACTCCGAATAAGGTAATTACCCAACAGAGTTAATGTTAGCCAAACTGCATAGTACTTGAATTAAAAATATATCTGATTGCAGGACTGAAGACTGAGTCATGTGTCTCACCCACTGAACGTGTGGTTTGCCTGCCTCGAGAGTAGGAACCGACATGGGAAAAAGGCTGCCATTTACATTCTGGATGTGAACCCACTCTTGGAAGGAGGAGCCTCGAAGATGCTTTCTTCTCTACCTCAAGGCAGCAAGAGAATGAGATTTCTGCTTTCTCCTTTATCTCTGCGTGATGTTTCTGTTCACTTTGCAGGGCACAGTGTAGTTTAGCACAGCCTGCCCTTTTCCTTGAAGAGTGAGCTGAGGTGGCATCAGAATGGGAAACGGCACTGTTGTATCGGTTCCAGTGTCCTTGTAGGACTGGTGCAAGGAAACAGTCGGAGCCGCTCTCTGACCCCTCCTGTCTGCATGCCCCGGAGCTGAAAAGCTGTGAGACAGCTCGCACAAAGGCCATGAGGTTTGAGCAGAAAGAGTGCAGGACCTGGGGTCAAAAGAACTGGGTTCTAAGAGTCACTGTGTCATTAACTAACTGACTGATTTTTGGCAAGTCAGTTCCCTTTTTTATGCCTCATTATTCTCATCTGTCAAACGGAAGTAAAAAATTCACTCTATCCCTCTGGGGTGAGATAATAAAAAGAATAATAGGCATGTAAGTACCATGAATATAAGTAGTTTTTATTAGCGTTAACTGATTGGCCAGCAGGGAAGTTGTCATTTTAGGATATTAAAAAAAACAAGACAAAACAGACACTAATAAAAATAAAACTAAGGAACTTCCTAACAAATATAAGTCCATGCCAGATGGCTTCACTAGTGAATTCTACCAAACATTCAAAGAAGAATACCAATTCTGATCAAACAATTCCAAAAAATAGAAAGGGAGGAAGCACTTCCAAACTTATTTTATGAGGTCAGTGTTACCCTGATACCACAACCCGACAAGGATGCCACAAGAAAATTATAGGTGAATATCCATGATAAACGCAGATGTAAAAATTCTCAACAAAATATTAGCAAACCAAATTCAACATTACATTAAGAGGATCAAACACCATGATCAGGTGGGATTTATTCCAGAGACGCAAGGACGGCTCAACAACCACAAATCAATCAATGTGATACATTAACAAAATGAAGGATAAAAATCATATAACCATCCCAATAGATGCAGAAAAGCATTTGACAAAATTCAACATGTATTTATGATTAAAAACTCTCAACAAAGTGGGTATAGAGGGAACATAGCTCAACATAATAAAAGTCATATATGACAAGCACATAGCTTACATCATACTCAATGGGGAAAAGGTGAAAGCTTTTCCTCTAAGATCAGGAATAAGACAAAGATGCCCACTCTTGCACTTTTATTCAACAAAGTATTTGAAGTCCTAGGCAGAGCAATTATACAAGAAAAAGAAATACAAGGCATCCAGATTGGAAAGGAAGAAGTGAAACTGTCACTATTTGCATGTGACATGGTATGCTATATAGAAAACTCTAAATACTCCACCAAAAAAAAACCTGTTAGAAAAAAATAAATTCATTAAAGCTGCTAGATATAAAAACAATATGCAAAAATATGCTGCATTTCTGTACACTAATAATGAACTATCAGAAAGAGAAATTAAGAAAACAATCCCATTTACAATTGCATCAAAAAGAATAAAATACCTAGAAATAACTTTAACCACAGAAGTGAAAGACCTATACACTGAAAACTAAAAGACATTAACAAGAGAAACACAACACAAATAAATGGAAAGATATGTGCTCATGGATTAAAAGAATTAATATTGCTGAAATGTCCATACTACACAAAGTAATCTATAGATTTGATGCAATCCCTATCAAAATTCTAATGGAATTTTTCACAGAAACAGAACAATCTTAAAATTTGTAGGAAACCACAAAAGAACACAGAGAGCTAAGGCAATTTTGAGAAAGAAGAACCAAGTCGGAGGCATCATGCTCCCTGATTACAAACTATGTTACAAAGCTAGAGTAATCAAAACAGTATGAGATATACATATACATATATATAATTTTTTTTTTTTTTTCCAGTACGCGGGCCTCTCACTGTTGTGGCCTCTCCCATTGTGGAGCACAGGCTCCGGACACACAGGCTCAGCAGCCATGGCTCACGGGCCTAGCCGCTCCGTGGCATGTGGGATCTTCCTGGACTGGGGCACGAACCCACGTCCCCTGCATCGGCAGGCGGACTCTCAACCACTGCGCCACCAGGGAAGCCCCCAATATTTTTAAAATAAAAACATATGCATAGATTAATGGAACAAAATAGAGAGTCCAGAAAAAACCTACTCATATATGGTCAATTAATTTATGACAAAGGAGTCAAGAATATACAATGGGGAAAGGTCACTGTCTTCAATAAATGGTGTTGGGAAAACTGGATAGCTACATGCAAAAGAATGAAACTGGATCACTATCTTACACCATACACAAAAATTAACTTAAAATGGATTACATACTTGAATTTAAGAACTGAAACTATAAAACTGCTAGAAGAAAACATAGGCAGTAAGCTCCTTGACATTGGTCTTGGTGATTTTTTTTTTTTTTTTTTGGATTTCACATCAAAAGCAAAGGCAACAAAAGTAAAAATAAGCAAGTGGGACTACATCCAACTAAAAAGCTTCTGCACAATAAAAGAAACCATCAACAAAATGAAAAGGCAGGGTCTTTCCATTTCCTCCTCCTGCAGCGGCAAGAGCAGCGCTTGGCAGTGGCAACTTGGGACTGAGCCCTGGGCAAGCCCCCACAGGGTGGTGCTCAACTGAGAGGGGGGCTCAGTGCCTGAAGGGGTGTGTGTAGGGTGGAGCCAGCCAGCTGGAACCAGCTGGTGGCCCTGGACAACCTCCCCCACACCCACACACCCTTTTTGTGTTGTAGGCTGACCCTCCAAGAGCAGAGGCAGCAAGAGGAGGTGTGTGCACCACTCCTCACAGGGAAGCAGTAGGGATAGAGCCCGGCACCACCTCCTGGTTCTCCCTCCAGGGAAACCCAGAAAACAAGAACTAGCAAGAGCTTGACAAATGCCTGGCTTTGAACTGGAGACGATTCAACTGTCTTTTGCTTCATTCCTGGAAATTTCACTGCAACTAAGTAAGGAAAAAAAATACCCGAAAGAAAGAAAACAAAGAACAAAATACCCCAGAATTCCTTAAGAACACCGTGTGGTTGACAGGATCTTGGTGCTCTGCCCGGGTGTCAGACCTGTGCCTTTGAGGTGGGAGAGCCAAGTTCAGGACATTGGCCCACCAGAGACCTCCCAACTCCACACAATATCAAACGGTGAAAGCTCTCCCAGAGATCTCCATCTCAATGATAAGACCCAGCTCCACTCAACAACCAGCAAGCTACAGTGCTGGGCACCCTATTCCAAACAACGAGCCAGACAGGAACAAAACCTCACCCCTTAGCAGAGAGGCTGCCTAAAATCATAAAAAGGGCACAGACACCCCAAAACACACCATTGGACACAGTCCTGCCCACTAGAAAGACAAGATCCAGCCTCATCCACCAGAAAACAGGCACTAGTCCCCTCCATCAGGAAGCCTACACAACCCACTGAACCAACCTTAGCCACTGCGGGCAGACACCAAAAACAACGGAAACTACAAACCTGCAGCCTGCAAAAGGGAGACCCCAAACACAGCAAATTAAGAAAATTGAGAAGACAGAGAAACACACAGCAGATGAAGGAGCAAGGTAAAAACCCACCAGACCAAACAAATGAAGAGGAAATAGGCAGTCTACCTGAAAAATAATTCAGAGTAATGTTAGTAAAGATGATCCAAAATCTTGGAAATAGAATGGAGAAAATACAAGAAATGTTTAGTAAGGACCTAGAAGAACTAAAGAGCAAACAAACAATGATGAACAACACAATAAATGAAATTTCAAATTCTCTTGAAGAAATCAATAGCAGAATAATTGAGGCAGAAGAACGTACAAGTGACCTGGAAGATTAAATAGTGGAAATAACTACTGCAGAGCAGAGCAAAGAAAACAGAATGAAAAGAATTGAGGACAGTCTCAGAGACCTCTGGGACAACATTAAATGCACCAACATTTGAATAACAGGGGTCCCAGAAGAAGAAGAGAAAAAAAAAAGGGACTGAGAAAATATTTGAAGAGATTATAGTGGAAAACTTCCCTAACATGGGAAAGGAAACAGTCAAGTCCAGGAAGCGCAGAGAGTCCCATACAGGATAAATCCAAGGAGAAACACACCAAGACACAGATTAATCAAACTATCAAAAATTAAATACAAAGAAAAATTATTAAAAGCAGTAAGGGAAAAGCAACAAATAACATACAAAGGAATCCCCATAAGGTTAACAGCTGATCTTTCAGCAGAAACTCTGCAAGCCAGAAGGGAGTGGCAAGACATATTTAAAGGGATTAAAGGGAAAAACCTACAACCAAGATTACTCTACCCAGCAAGGATCTCATTCAGATTTGATGGAGAAATTAAAACCTTTACAGACAAGCAAAAGCTAAGAGAATTCAGCACCACCAAACCAGCTTTACAACAAATGCTAAGGGAACTTCTCTAGGCAGAAAACACGAGAGAAGGAAAAGACCTACAATAACAAACCAAAAACAATTAAGAAAATGGTAATAGGAACATACATAATGATAATTACCTTATAGGTAAATGGATTAAATGCTCCCACCAAAAGACAAAGACTGGCTGAATGGTTAAAAAACAAGACCCGTATATATGCTGTCTACAAGACACCCATTTCAGACCTACGGATACATATAGACTGAAAGTGAGGGGATGGAAAAAGATATTCCATGCAAATGGAAATCAAAAGAAAGGTGGAGCAGCAATTTTCGTATCAGACAAAATAGACTTTAAAATAAAGACTATTACAAGAGACAAAAAAGGACACTATAGAATGATCAAGGGATCAATCCAAGAAGAAGATATAACAATTGTAAATATCTAGGCACCCAATACAGGAGCACCTCAATACATAAGGCAAATGCTAACAGCCATAAAAGGGGAAATTGACAGTAACACAATCATAGTAGGGGGCTTTAACACCCCACTTTCACCAATGGACAGATCATCCAAAATGAAAATAAATAAGGAAACACAAGCTTTAAGTGATACATTAAACAAGATGGACTTAATTGATATTATAGGACATTCCATCCAAAAACAACAGAATACACTTTCTTCTCAAGTGCTCATGGGACACTCTCCAGGAAAGATCACATCTTGGGTCACAAATGAAGCCTTGGTAAATTTAAGAAAATTGAAATCATATCAAGTATCTTTTATAACCACAACACTATGAGACTAGATATCAATTACAGGAAAATATCTGTAAAAAATACAAACACATGGAAGCTAACCAATACACTATATAATAACCAAGAGATCACCGAACAAATCAAAA